>NW_028256296.1:2001453-2345820 GCF_971803275.1 Cyanistes caeruleus | reverse complement strand
AGTAGAAAGCAGTTGTTGTCACTGCTGTTGTGTCACAGAGAGTGGAAAACTGGTGCTGTCACTGCTGTGGTGTCACAGAGAGTGGAACGCTGGTGTTGTGACGGCTGTGGTGTCACAGAGAGTGGAACCCTGGGGCGGTAGCTGCTCTGGTGTTACAGAGAGGGGACGCCTGGGGCTGTCACTGCTGTGTGTGTGATAGGCTGATAAATAAGAAACAAAGAAAAACTGCTAGAGAAATTAAAGCTGCTGGAGGTTGATGGGGTTTCTTTCTGCTGGCCAATGCCTGGTCATCTCTGAGAACAGACAGTTGTTTTCCCATTGTAAAGGGAGATCAACTTGTGAACACCACCCTTTGAAACCGAAGCCCAGGAATTTTTCTTTCTCTCTGGTTTCTGCCTTTGGAAGAGCTAGTATGGCTAGGCTTCAGCCTCTTGCCCCCCCAGCTGGACAAGGCTGCCGCAGGGGGAGCGGGGCTGGCAGGATTTCGGCGCTTCCTGGAGGGGGTTGGAGAGTGTGAAATGACAGCGGCCCCTTCCCAGATGGGCTGAAGCTCTGGCAGGGCTCACTGAGCCTTGTAGAGTGGGGCTGGCGAGTCGGGCTGCTTCCAGGCTCGGCAGCACTTTGTGCCGCTGCTGGCTTTCAGCAGCAACTGCCGAGGAAGGGGAGGGAAAGCTCTTGAGCTGTGGCTTGCTGACACAGTGGCCACACTCCTCCAGAGCAGCTAGGGAAAATGTTGCATGGCAAAGGGCTGCAGCCGCTGGCCCCGGGACCATCCCCAGTGCCTGGGCAAGAGTTGAAGCCTTTCACTAGCCAGACGAGACTTGCAGATGAATCCTTTTTCCAGAGAGAGGGGAAGAGAGAGGGATCAACAGGTAAAGAGGCAGCATCAACCACCCAAGGCAGCGAGGAAAGGAATTAAGCCTCAGATGGGAAGAGAAGAGGAAGATGCCCGAAGAAGCTGAAATTTTCTTTTATTCAAGCTATGGAGGGGGAAAATCATGTTCTGAAGAAACTCCTTGAATTCCTGAAACAGTATTTTGGGGGGAATGGAGTATTTCAAAGTATAGTTCTGAGCAAAAGGAATTCATTGCTACAGCTGTGCTAATGGTGAAATTGTTGTAATGCTATGTGATGCTGGAAGAGAAAAGGAGAAGTGAGAGATGCTGAAGATTTGTGGCTCTTAAGTGACAAAGCAAAAGATTCCTGTTTCCAGAGATGATCACAGAATCCAATGAAGAGAACTTTTGCCTTTGAAGAACTTGTCCTTCATGATTCAATGACACCCCTTGAATCATGGCCCACAAACACAGCTGAGACTGGTGTCAAATGGGAGGAAAGGACTGATGGCAGAGTTTTCTAAGCAGCTGGCATCAGAGCAATAGGAAGGCATGAGAAAATGTTTTTTCTTGTGAAAATCTCCATAGATTGACAAAAGAGAACTTCTTTTTCCCTACAAGGACGGATGAAAAGACTATAGCAGAGTTATGACTGTTTTAAACAGCAATGTTTTTTTTTACCTCTGTGTTGTCAATTAAACACAGCAATGCATGGGTGCTGGGGAAAAAGGGTATCTGGAAGTTTTATTCTGGTTTTGTATCCTTGTAGTTTGGTTAATAAACTTCCTCGATTCCTTTTAAATTTTAAACTTCTTTTGGCCTTCTCATATTCCACATCTTCAAGCAAGAAATGGATAAGTTTTGCAGTGATTTTTTAATTAATACTTTCAAACCATGACAGGTGTCAGAGTGAGGAGGAAATTGGAGCTGTCAGAGCGATTGCTTCACTAAGAGGTGAACAGTGGGGCTGTCATGGCTGTCATGTGACAGAGAGTGGAACACTGAGGCTTTCACTGCTCGGGTGTCACAGAGAGTGGAACACTAGAACTGTCACAGCTGTAGTATCACATTGCAGAGGAAATTGGAGTTGTCAGAGCTCTGGTGTCACAGAGAATAGAAGACTGTGCTGTCACTGTTGTGGTGTCACAGAGAGGGGAGCAGTTGGGCTGTGACGGCTGTGGTGTCACAGAGAGGGAAACCAGTGCTGTGACTGCCGTGGTGTCACAGAGAGTGGAACGCTGTTGCTGTCAATTCTGTGGTGTCACAGAGAGGGAAGCCCAGTGGTGTCACTGCTGTGGTGTCAGAGAGAGCGGAATGCTGTTGTTTTCACTGCTGTTGTGTCACAGAGTGTGGAACACTGGTGCTGTCACAGCTGTGGCGTCACAGAGAGGGAAGCCCAGTGCTGTCACCGCTGTGGTGTCACAGAGAGTGGAACGCTGGTGTTGTCACGGCTGTGGTGTCACAGAGAGTGGAACCCTGGGGCGGTAGCTGCTCTGGTGTTACAGAGAGGGGACGCCTGGGGCTGTCACTGCTGTGTGTGTGATAGGCTGATAAATACGAAACAAAGAAAAACTGCTAGAGAAATTAAAGCTGCTGGAGGTTGATGGGGTTTCTTTCTGCTGGCCAATGCCTGGTCATCTCTGAGAACAGACAGTTGTTTCCCCATTGTAAAGGGAGATCAACTTGTGAACACCACCCTTTGAAACCTAAGCCCAGGAATTTTTCTTTCTCTCTGGTTTCTGCCTTTGGAAGAGCTAGTATGGCTAGGCTTCAGCCTCTTGCCCCCCCGGCTGGACAAGGCTGCCGCAGGGGGAGCGGGGCTGGCAGGATTTCGGCGCTTCCTGGAGGGGGTTGGAGAGTGTGAAATGACAGCGGCCCCTTCCCAGATGGGCTGAAGCTCTGGCAGGGCTCACTGAGCCTTGTAGAGTGGGGCTGGCGGGTCAGGCTGCTTCCTGGCTCGGCAGCAGTTTGTGCCGCTGCTGGCTTTCAGCAGCAACTGCCGAGGAAGGGGAGGGAAAGCTCTTGAGCTGTGGCTTGCTGACACGGTGGCCACACTCCTCCAGAGCAGCTAGGGAAAATCTTGCATGGCAAAGAGCTGCAGCCGCTGGCCCCGGGACCATCCCCAGTGCCTGGGCAAGAGTTGAAGCCTTTCACTAGCCAGACGAGACTTGCAGATGAATCCTTTTTCCAGAGAGAGGGGAAGAGAGAGGGATCAACAGGTAAAGAGGCAGCATCAACCACCCAAGGCAGCGAGGAAAGGAATTAAGCCTCAGATGGGAAGAGGAAGATGCCCGAAGAAGCTGAAATTTTCTTTTATTCAAGCTATGGAGGGGGACAATCATGTTCTGAAGAAACTCCTTGAATTCCTGAAACAGTATTTTGGGGGGAATGGAGTATTTCAAAGTATAGTTCTGAGCAAAAGGAATTCATTGCTAAAGCTGTGCTAATGGTGAAGTTGTTGTAATGCTATGTGATGCTGGAAGAGAAAAGGAGAAGTGAGAGATGCTGAAGATTTGTGGCTCTTAAGTGACAAAGCAAAAGATTCCTGTTTCCAGAGATGATCACAGAATCCAATGAAGAGAACTTTTGCCTTTGAAGAACTTATCCTTCATGATTCAATGACACCCCTTGAATCATGGCCCACAAACACAGCTGGGACTGGTGTGAAATGGGAGGAAAGGACTGATGGCAGAGTTTTCTAAGCAGCTGGCATCAGAGCAATAGGAAGGCATGAGAAAATGTTTTTTCTTGTGAAAATCTCCATAGATTGACAAAAGAGAACTTCTTTTTCCCTACAAGGACGGATGAAAAGACTATAGCAGAGTTATGACTGTTTTAAACAGCAATGTTTTTTTTTACCTCTGTGTTGTCAATTAAACACAGCAATGCGTGGCTGCTGGGGAAAAAGGGTATCTGGAAGTTTTATTCTGGTTTTGTATCCTTGTAGTTTGGTTAATAAACTTCCTCGATTCCTTTTAAATTTTAAACTTCTTTTGGCCTTCTCATATTCCACATCTTCAAGCAAGAAATGGATAAGTTTTCCAGTGATTTTTTAATTAATACTTTCAAACCATGACAGGTGTCAGAGTGAGGAGGAAATTGGAGCTATCAGAGCGATTGCTTCACTAAGAGGTGAACAGTGGGGCTGTCATGGCTGTCATGTGACAGAGAGTGGAACACTGAGGCTTTCACTGCTCGGGTGTCACAGAGGGTGGAACACTAGAACTGTCACAGCTGTAGTATCACATTGCAGAGGAAATTGGAGTTGTCAGAGCTCTGGTGTCACAGAGAATAGAAGACTGTGCTGTCACTGTTGTGGTGTCACAGAGAGGGGAGCAGTTGGGCTGTGACGGCTGTGGTGTCACAGAGAGGGAAACCAGTGCTGTGACTGCCGTGGTGTCACAGAGAGTGGAACGCTGTTGCTGTCAATTCTGTGGTGTCACAGAGAGGGAAGCCCAGTGGTGTCACTGCTGTGGTGTCAGAGAGAGCGGAATGCTGTTGTTTTCACTACCGTTGTGTCACAGAGTGTGGAACACTGGTGCTGTCACAGCTGTGGCGTCACAGAGAGGGAAGCCCAGTGCTGCCACTGCTGTGGTGTCACAGACAGTGGAACACTGGTGTAGTCGCAGCCATGGTGTCACAGAGAGTAGAAAGCAGTTGTTGTCACTGCTGTTGTGTCACAGAGAGTGGAAAACTGGTGTTGTCACGGCTGTGGTGTCACAGAGAGTGGAACCCTGGGGCGGTAGCTGCTCTGGTGTTACAGAGAGGGGACGCCTGGGGCTGTCACTGCTGTGTGTGTGATAGGCTGATAAATAAGAAACAAAGAAAAACTGCTAGAGAAATTAAAGCTGCTGGAGGTTGATGGGGTTTCTTTCTGCTGGCCAATGCCTGGTCATCTCTGAGAACAGACAGTTGTTTCCCCATTGTAAAGGGAGATCAACTTGTGAACACCACCCTTTGAAACCTAAGCCCAGGAATTTTTCTTTCTCTCTGGTTTCTGCCTTTGGAAGAGCTAGTATGGCTAGGCTTCAGCCTCTTGCCCCCCCGGCTGGACAAGGCTGCCGCAGGGGGAGCGGGGCTGGCAGGATTTCGGCGCTTCTTGGAGGGGGTTGGAGAGTGTGAAATGACAGCGGCCCCTTCCCAGATGGGCTGAAGCTCTGGCAGGGCTCACTGAGCCTTGTAGAGTGGGGCTGGCGGGTCAGGCTGCTTCCTGGCTCGGCAGCACTTTGTGCCGCTGCTGGCTTTCAGCAGCAACTGCCGAGGAAGGGGAGGGAAAGCTCTTGAGCTGTGGCTTGCTGACACAGTGGCCACACTCCTCCAGAGCAGCTAGGGAAAATCTTGCATGGCAAAGAGCTGCAGCCGCTGGCCCCGGGACCATCCCCAGTGCCTGGGCAAGAGTTGAAGCCTTTCACTAGCCAGACGAGAATTGCAGATGAATCCTTTTTCCAGAGAGAGGGGAAGAGAGAGGGATCAACAGGTAAAGAGGCAGCATCAACCACCCAAGGCAGCGAGGAAAGGAATTAAGCCTCAGATGGGAAGAGAAGAGGAAGATGCCCGAAGAAGCTGAAATTTTCTTTTATTCAAGCTATGGAGGGGGACAATCATGTTCTGAAGAAACTCCTTGAATTCCTGAAACAGTATTTTGGGGGGAATGGAGTATTTCAAAGTATAGTTCTGAGCAAAAGGAATTCATTGCTAAAGCTGTGCTAATGGTGAAGTTGTTGTAATGCTATGTGATGCTGGAAGAGAAAAGGAGAAGTGAGAGATGCTGAAGATTTGTGGCTCTTAAGTGACAAAGCAAAAGATTCCTGTTTCCAGAGATGATCACAGAATCCAATGAAGAGAACTTTTGCCTTTGAAGAACTTATCCTTCATGATTCAATGACACCCCTTGAATCATGGCCCACAAACACAGCTGGGACTGGTGTGAAATGGGAGGAAAGGACTGCTGGCAGAGTTTTCTAAGCAGCTGGCATCAGAGCAATAGGAAGGCATGAGAAAATGTTTTTTCTTGTGAAAATCTCCATAGATTGACAAAAGAGAACTTCTTTTTCCCTACAAGGACGGATGAAAAGACTATAGCAGAGTTATGACTGTTTTAAACAGCAATGGTTTTTTTTACCTCTGTGTTGTCAATTAAACACAGCAATGCGTGGCTGCTGGGGAAAAAGGGTATCTGGAAGTTTTATTCTGGTTTTGTATCCTTGTAGTTTGGTTAATAAACTTCCTCGATTCCTTTTAAATTTTAAACTTCTTTTGGCCTTCTCATATTCCACATCTTCAAGCAAGAAATGGATAAGTTTTCCAGTGATTTTTTAATTAATACTTTCAAACCATGACAGGTGTCAGAGTGAGGAGAAAATTGGAGCTGTCAGAGCGATTGCTTCACTAAGAGGTGAACAGTGGGGCTGTCATGGCTGTCATGTGACAGAGAGTGGAACACTGAGGCTTTCACTGCTCGGGTGTCACAGAGAGTGGAACACTAGAACTGTCACAGCTGTAGTATCACATTGCAGAGGAAATTGGAGTTGTCAGAGCTCTGGTGTCACAGAGAATAGAAGACTGTGCTGTCACTGTTGTGGTGTCACAGAGAGGGGAGCAGTTGGGCTGTGACGGCTGTGGTGTCACAGAGAGGGAAACCAGTGCTGTGACTGCCGTGGTGTCACAGAGAGTGGAACGCTGTTGCTGTCAATTCTGTGGTGTCACAGAGAGGGAAGCCCAATGGTGTCACTGCTGTGGTGTCAGAGAGAGCGGAATGCTGTTGTTTTCACTACCGTTGTGTCACAGAGTGTGGAACACTGGTGCTGTCACAGCTGTGGCGTCACAGAGAGGGAAGCCCAGTGCTGCCACTGCTGTGGTGTCACAGACAGTGGAACACTGGTGTAGTCGCAGCCATGGTGTCACAGAGAGTAGAAAGCAGTTGTTGTCACTGCTGTTGTGTCACAGAGAGTGGAAAACTGGTGCTGTCACTGCTGTGGTGTCACAGAGAGTGGAACGCTGGTGTTGTGACGGCTGTGGTGTCACAGAGAGTGGAACCCTGGGGCGGTAGCTGCTCTGGTGTTACAGAGAGGGGACGCCTGGGGCTGTCACTGCTGTGTGTGTGATAGGCTGATAAATAAGAAACAAAGAAAAACTGCTAGAGAAATTAAAGCTGCTGGAGGTTGATGGGGTTTCTTTCTGCTGGCCAATGCCTGGTCATCTCTGAGAACAGACAGTTGTTTCCCCATTGTAAAGGGAGATCAACTTGTGAACACCACCCTTTGAAACCTAAGCCCAGGAATTTTTCTTTCTCTCTGGTTTCTGCCTTTGGAAGAGCTAGTATGGCTAGGCTTCAGCCTCTTGCCCCCCCGGCTGGACAAGGCTGCCGCAGGGGGAGCGGGGCTGGCAGGATTTCGGCGCTTCCTGGAGGGGGTTGGAGAGTGTGAAATGACAGCGGCCCCTTCCCAGATGGGCTGAAGCTCTGGCAGGGCTCACTGAGCCTTGTAGAGTGGGGCTGGCGGGTCAGGCTGCTTCCTGGCTCGGCAGCAGTTTGTGCCGCTGCTGGCTTTCAGCAGCAACTGCCGAGGAAGGGGAGGGAAAGCTCTTGAGCTGTGGCTTGCTGACACGGTGGCCACACTCCTCCAGAGCAGCTAGGGAAAATGTTGCATGGCAAAGAGCTGCAGCCGCTGGCCCCGGGACCATCCCCAGTGCCTGGGCAAGAGTTGAAGCCTTTCACTAGCCAGACGAGACTTGCAGATGAATCCTTTTTCCAGAGAGAGGGGAAGAGAGAGGGATCAACAGGTAAAGAGGCAGCATCAACCACCCAAGGCAGCGAGGAAAGGAATTAAGCCTCAGATGGGAAGAGAAGAGGAAGATGCCCGAAGAAGCTGAAATTTTCTTTTATTCAAGCTATGGAGGGGGACAATCATGTTCTGAAGAAACTCCTTGAATTCCTGAAACAGTATTTTGGGGGGAATGGAGTATTTCAAAGTATAGTTCTGAGCAAAAGGAATTCATTGCTAAAGCTGTGCTAATGGTGAAGTTGTTGTAATGCTATGTGATGCTGGAAGAGAAAAGGAGAAGTGAGAGATGCTGAAGATTTGTGGCTCTTAAGTGACAAAGCAAAAGATTCCTGTTTCCAGAGATGATCACAGAATCCAATGAAGAGAACTTTTGCCTTTGAAGAACTTATCCTTCATGATTCAATGACACCCCTTGAATCATGGCCCACAAACACAGCTGGGACTGGTGTGAAATGGGAGGAAAGGACTGATGGCAGAGTTTTCTAAGCAGCTGGCATCAGAGCAATAGGAAGGCATGAGAAAATGTTTTTTCTTGTGAAAATCTCCATAGATTGACAAAAGAGAACTTCTTTTTCCCTACAAGGACGGATGAAAAGACTATAGCAGAGTTATGACTGTTTTAAACAGCAATGTTTTTTTTTACCTCTGTGTTGTCAATTAAACACAGCAATGCGTGGCTGCTGGGGAAAAAGGGTATCTGGAAGTTTTATTCTGGTTTTGTATCCTTGTAGTTTGGTTAATAAACTTCCTCGATTCCTTTTAAATTTTAAACTTCTTTTGGCCTTCTCATATTCCACATCTTCAAGCAAGAAATGGATAAGTTTTCCAGTGATTTTTTAATTAATACTTTCAAACCATGACAGGTGTCAGAGTGAGGAGGAAATTGGAGCTATCAGAGCGATTGCTTCACTAAGAGGTGAACAGTGGGGCTGTCATGGCTGTCATGTGACAGAGAGTGGAACACTGAGGCTTTCACTGCTCGGGTGTCACAGAGGGTGGAACACTAGAACTGTCACAGCTGTAGTATCACATTGCAGAGGAAATTGGAGTTGTCAGAGCTCTGGTGTCACAGAGAATAGAAGACTGTGCTGTCACTGTTGTGGTGTCACAGAGAGGGGAGCAGTTGGGCTGTGACGGCTGTGGTGTCACAGAGAGGGAAACCAGTGCTGTGACTGCCGTGGTGTCACAGAGAGTGGAACGCTGTTGCTGTCAATTCTGTGGTGTCACAGAGAGGGAAGCCCAGTGGTGTCACTGCTGTGGTGTCAGAGAGAGCGGAATGCTGTTGTTTTCACTACCGTTGTGTCACAGAGTGTGGAACACTGGTGCTGTCACAGCTGTGGCGTCACAGAGAGGGAAGCCCAGTGCTGCCACTGCTGTGGTGTCACAGACAGTGGAACACTGGTGTAGTCGCAGCCATGGTGTCACAGAGAGTAGAAAGCAGTTGTTGTCACTGCTGTTGTGTCACAGAGAGTGGAAAACTGGTGTTGTCACGGCTGTGGTGTCACAGAGAGTGGAACCCTGGGGCGGTAGCTGCTCTGGTGTTACAGAGAGGGGACGCCTGGGGCTGTCACTGCTGTGTGTGTGATAGGCTGATAAATAAGAAACAAAGAAAAACTGCTAGAGAAATTAAAGCTGCTGGAGGTTGATGGGGTTTCTTTCTGCTGGCCAATGCCTGGTCATCTCTGAGAACAGACAGTTGTTTCCCCATTGTAAAGGGAGATCAACTTGTGAACACCACCCTTTGAAACCTAAGCCCAGGAATTTTTCTTTCTCTCTGGTTTCTGCCTTTGGAAGAGCTAGTATGGCTAGGCTTCAGCCTCTTGCCCCCCCGGCTGGACAAGGCTGCCGCAGGGGGAGCGGGGCTGGCAGGATTTCGGCGCTTCCTGGAGGGGGTTGGAGAGTGTGAAATGACAGCGGCCCCTTCCCAGATGGGCTGAAGCTCTGGCAGGGCTCACTGAGCCTTGTAGAGTGGGGCTGGCGGGTCAGGCTGCTTCCTGGCTCGGCAACACTTTGTGCCGCTGCTGGCTTTCAGCAGCAACTGCCGAGGAAGGGGAGGGAAAGCTCTTGAGCTGTGGCTTGCTGACACAGTGGCCACACTCCTCCAGAGCAGCTAGGGAAAATCTTGCATGGCAAAGAGCTGCAGCCGCTGGCCCCGGGACCATCCCCAGTGCCTGGGCAAGAGTTGAAGCCTTTCACTAGCCAGACGAGAATTGCAGATGAATCCTTTTTCCAGAGAGAGGGGAAGAGAGAGGGATCAACAGGTAAAGAGGCAGCATCAACCACCCAAGGCAGCGAGGAAAGGAATTAAGCCTCAGATGGGAAGAGAAGAGGAAGATGCCCGAAGAAGCTGAAATTTTCTTTTATTCAAGCTATGGAGGGGGACAATCATGTTCTGAAGAAACTCCTTGAATTCCTGAAACAGTATTTTGGGGGGAATGGAGTATTTCAAAGTATAGTTCTGAGCAAAAGGAATTCATTGCTAAAGCTGTGCTAATGGTGAAGTTGTTGTAATGCTATGTGATGCTGGAAGAGAAAAGGAGAAGTGAGAGATGCTGAAGATTTGTGGCTCTTAAGTGACAAAGCAAAAGATTCCTGTTTCCAGAGATGATCACAGAATCCAATGAAGAGAACTTTTGCCTTTGAAGAACTTATCCTTCATGATTCAATGACACCCCTTGAATCATGGCCCACAAACACAGCTGGGACTGGTGTGAAATGGGAGGAAAGGACTGCTGGCAGAGTTTTCTAAGCAGCTGGCATCAGAGCAATAGGAAGGCATGAGAAAATGTTTTTTCTTGTGAAAATCTCCATAGATTGACAAAAGAGAACTTCTTTTTCCCTACAAGGACGGATGAATAGACTATAGCAGAGTTATGACTGTTTTAAACAGCAATGGTTTTTTTTACCTCTGTGTTGTCAATTAAACACAGCAATGCGTGGCTGCTGGGGAAAAAGGGTATCTGGAAGTTTTATTCTGGTTTTGTATCCTTGTAGTTTGGTTAATAAACTTCCTCGATTCCTTTTAAATTTTAAACTTCTTTTGGCCTTCTCATATTCCACATCTTCAAGCAAGAAATGGATAAGTTTTCCAGTGATTTTTTAATTAATACTTTCAAACCATGACAGGTGTCAGAGTGAGGAGAAAATTGGAGCTGTCAGAGCGATTGCTTCACTAAGAGGTGAACAGTGGGGCTGTCATGGCTGTCATGTGACAGAGAGTGGAACACTGAGGCTTTCACTGCTCGGGTGTCACAGAGAGTGGAACACTAGAACTGTCACAGCTGTAGTATCACATTGCAGAGGAAATTGGAGTTGTCAGAGCTCTGGTGTCACAGAGAATAGAAGACTGTGCTGTCACTGTTGTGGTGTCACAGAGAGGGGAGCAGTTGGGCTGTGACGGCTGTGGTGTCACAGAGAGGGAAACCAGTGCTGTGACTGCCGTGGTGTCACAGAGAGTGGAACGCTGTTGCTGTCAATTCTGTGGTGTCACAGAGAGGGAAGCCCAATGGTGTCACTGCTGTGGTGTCAGAGAGAGCGGAATGCTGTTGTTTTCACTACCGTTGTGTCACAGAGTGTGGAACACTGGTGCTGTCACAGCTGTGGCGTCACAGAGAGGGAAGCCCAGTGCTGCCACTGCTGTGGTGTCACAGACAGTGGAACACTGGTGTAGTCGCAGCCATGGTGTCACAGAGAGTAGAAAGCAGTTGTTGTCACTGCTGTTGTGTCACAGAGAGTGGAAAACTGGTGCTGTCACTGCTGTGGTGTCACAGAGAGTGGAACGCTGGTGTTGTGACGGCTGTGGTGTCACAGAGAGTGGAACCCTGGGGCGGTAGCTGCTCTGGTGTTACAGAGAGGGGACGCCTGGGGCTGTCACTGCTGTGTGTGTGATAGGCTGATAAATAAGAAACAAAGAAAAACTGCTAGAGAAATTAAAGCTGCTGGAGGTTGATGGGGTTTCTTTCTGCTGGCCAATGCCTGGTCATCTCTGAGAACAGACAGTTGTTTCCCCATTGTAAAGGGAGATCAACTTGTGAACACCACCCTTTGAAACCTAAGCCCAGGAATTTTTCTTTCTCTCTGGTTTCTGCCTTTGGAAGAGCTAGTATGGCTAGGCTTCAGCCTCTTGCCCCCCCGGCTGGACAAGGCTGCCGCAGGGGGAGCGGGGCTGGCAGGATTTCGGCGCTTCCTGGAGGGGGTTGGAGAGTGTGAAATGACAGCGGCCCCTTCCCAGATGGGCTGAAGCTCTGGCAGGGCTCACTGAGCCTTGTAGAGTGGGGCTGGCGGGTCAGGCTGCTTCCTGGCTCGGCAGCAGTTTGTGCCGCTGCTGGCTTTCAGCAGCAACTGCCGAGGAAGGGGAGGGAAAGCTCTTGAGCTGTGGCTTGCTGACACGGTGGCCACACTCCTCCAGAGCAGCTAGGGAAAATCTTGCATGGCAAAGAGCTGCAGCCGCTGGCCCCGGGACCATCCCCAGTGCCTGGGCAAGAGTTGAAGCCTTTCACTAGCCAGACGAGACTTGCAGATGAATCCTTTTTCCAGAGAGAGGGGAAGAGAGAGGGATCAACAGGTAAAGAGGCAGCATCAACCACCCAAGGCAGCGAGGAAAGGAATTAAGCCTCAGATGGGAAGAGAAGAGGAAGATGCCCGAAGAAGCTGAAATTTTCTTTTATTCAAGCTATGGAGGGGGACAATCATGTTCTGAAGAAACTCCTTGAATTCCTGAAACAGTATTTTGGGGGGAATGGAGTATTTCAAAGTATAGTTCTGAGCAAAAGGAATTCATTGCTAAAGCTGTGCTAATGGTGAAGTTGTTGTAATGCTATGTGATGCTGGAAGAGAAAAGGAGAAGTGAGAGATGCTGAAGATTTGTGGCTCTTAAGTGACAAAGCAAAAGATTCCTGTTTCCAGAGATGATCCCAGAATCCAATGAAGAGAACTTTTGCCTTTGAAGAACTTATCCTTCATGATTCAATGACACCCCTTGAATCATGGCCCACAAACACAGCTGGGACTGGTGTGAAATGGGAGGAAAGGACTGATGGCAGAGTTTTCTAAGCAGCTGGCATCAGAGCAATAGGAAGGCATGAGAAAATGTTTTTTCTTGTGAAAATCTCCATAGATTGACAAAAGAGAACTTCTTTTTCCCCACAAGGACGGATGAAAAGACTATAGCAGAGTTATGACTGTTTTAAACAGCAATGGTTTTTTTTACCTCTGTGTTGTCAATTAAACACAGCAATGCGTGGCTGCTGGGGAAAAAGGGTATCTGGAAGTTTTATTCTGGTTTTGTATCCTTGTAGTTTGGTTAATAAACTTCCTCGATTCCTTTTAAATTTTAAACTTCTTTTGGCCTTCTCATATTCCACATCTTCAAGCAAGAAATGGATAAGTTTTCCAGTGATTTTTTAATTAATACTTTCAAACCATGACAGGTGTCAGAGTGAGGAGAAAATTGGAGCTGTCAGAGCGATTGCTTCACTAAGAGGTGAACAGTGGGGCTGTCATGGCTGTCATGTGACAGAGAGTGGAACACTGAGGCTTTCACTGCTCGGGTGTCACAGAGAGTGGAACACTAGAACTGTCACAGCTGTAGTATCACATTGCAGAGGAAATTGGAGTTGTCAGAGCTCTGGTGTCACAGAGAATAGAAGACTGTGCTGTCACTGTTGTGGTGTCACAGAGAGGGGAGCAGTTGGGCTGTGACGGCTGTGGTGTCACAGAGAGGGAAACCAGTGCTGTGACTGCCGTGGTGTCACAGAGAGTGGAACGCTGTTGCTGTCAATTCTGTGGTGTCACAGAGAGGGAAGCCCAATGGTGTCACTGCTGTGGTGTCAGAGAGAGCGGAATGCTGTTGTTTTCACTACCGTTGTGTCACAGAGTGTGGAACACTGGTGCTGTCACAGCTGTGGCGTCACAGAGAGGGAAGCCCAGTGCTGCCACTGCTGTGGTGTCACAGACAGTGGAACACTGGTGTAGTCGCAGCCATGGTGTCACAGAGAGTAGAAAGCAGTTGTTGTCACTGCTGTTGTGTCACAGAGAGTGGAAAACTGGTGCTGTCACTGCTGTGGTGTCACAGAGAGTGGAACGCTGGTGTTGTGACGGCTGTGGTGTCACAGAGAGTGGAACCCTGGGGCGGTAGCTGCTCTGGTGTTACAGAGAGGGGACGCCTGGGGCTGTCACTGCTGTGTGTGTGATAGGCTGATAAATAAGAAACAAAGAAAAACTGCTAGAGAAATTAAAGCTGCTGGAGGTTGATGGGGTTTCTTTCTGCTGGCCAATGCCTGGTCATCTCTGAGAACAGACAGTTGTTTCCCCATTGTAAAGGGAGATCAACTTGTGAACACCACCCTTTGAAACCTAAGCCCAGGAATTTTTCTTTCTCTCTGGTTTCTGCCTTTGGAAGAGCTAGTATGGCTAGGCTTCAGCCTCTTGCCCCCCCGGCTGGACAAGGCTGCCGCAGGGGGAGCGGGGCTGGCAGGATTTCGGCGCTTCCTGGAGGGGGTTGGAGAGTGTGAAATGACAGCGGCCCCTTCCCAGATGGGCTGAAGCTCTGGCAGGGCTCACTGAGCCTTGTAGAGTGGGGCTGGCGGGTCAGGCTGCTTCCTGGCTCGGCAGCACTTTGTGCCGCTGCTGGCTTTCAGCAGCAACTGCCGAGGAAGGGGAGGGAAAGCTCTTGAGCTGTGGCTTGCTGACACGGTGGCCACACTCCTCCAGAGCAGCTAGGGAAAATCTTGCATGGCAAAGAGCTGCAGCCGCTGGCCCCGGGACCATCCCCAGTGCCTGGGCAAGAGTTGAAGCCTTTCACTAGCCAGACGAGACTTGCAGATGAATCCTTTTTCCAGAGAGAGGGGAAGAGAGAGGGATCAACAGGTAAAGAGGCAGCATCAACCACCCAAGGCAGCGAGGAAAGGAATTAAGCCTCAGATGGGAAGAGGAAGATGCCCGAAGAAGCTGAAATTTTCTTTTATTCAAGCTATGGAGGGGGACAATCATGTTCTGAAGAAACTCCTTGAATTCCTGAAACAGTATTTTGGGGGGAATGGAGTATTTCAAAGTATAGTTCTGAGCAAAAGGAATTCATTGCTAAAGCTGTGCTAATGGTGAAGTTGTTGTAATGCTATGTGATGCTGGAAGAGAAAAGGAGAAGTGAGAGATGCTGAAGATTTGTGGCTCTTAAGTGACAAAGCAAAAGATTCCTGTTTCCAGAGATGATCACAGAATCCAATGAAGAGAACTTTTGCCTTTGAAGAACTTATCCTTCATGATTCAATGACACCCCTTGAATCATGGCCCACAAACACAGCTGGGACTGGTGTGAAATGGGAGGAAAGGACTGATGGCAGAGTTTTCTAAGCAGCTGGCATCAGAGCAATAGGAAGGCATGAGAAAATGTTTTTTCTTGTGAAAATCTCCATAGATTGACAAAAGAGAACTTCTTTTTCCCTACAAGGACGGATGAAAAGACTATAGCAGAGTTATGACTGTTTTAAACAGCAATGTTTTTTTTTACCTCTGTGTTGTCAATTAAACACAGCAATGCGTGGCTGCTGGGGAAAAAGGGTATCTGGAAGTTTTATTCTGGTTTTGTATCCTTGTAGTTTGGTTAATAAACTTCCTCGATTCCTTTTAAATTTTAAACTTCTTTTGGCCTTCTCATATTCCACATCTTCAAGCAAGAAATGGATAAGTTTTCCAGTGATTTTTTAATTAATACTTTCAAACCATGACAGGTGTCAGAGTGAGGAGGAAATTGGAGCTGTCAGAGCGATTGCTTCACTAAGAGGTGAACAGTGGGGCTGTCATGGCTGTCATGTGACAGAGAGTGGAACACTGAGGCTTTCACTGCTCGGGTGTCACAGAGAGTGGAACACTAGAACTGTCACAGCTGTAGTATCACATTGCAGAGGAAATTGGAGTTGTCAGAGCTCTGGTGTCACAGAGAATAGAAGACTGTGCTGTCACTGTTGTGGTGTCACAGAGAGGGGAGCAGTTGGGCTGTGACGGCTGTGGTGTCACAGAGAGGGAAACCAGTGCTGTGACTGCCGTGGTGTCACAGAGAGTGGAACGCTGTTGCTGTCAATTCTGTGGTGTCACAGAGAGGGAAGCCCAATGGTGTCACTGCTGTGGTGTCAGAGAGAGCGGAATGCTGTTGTTTTCACTACCGTTGTGTCACAGAGTGTGGAACACTGGTGCTGTCACAGCTGTGGCGTCACAGAGAGGGAAGCCCAGTGCTGCCACTGCTGTGGTGTCACAGACAGTGGAACACTGGTGTAGTCGCAGCCATGGTGTCACAGAGAGTAGAAAGCAGTTGTTGTCACTGCTGTTGTGTCACAGAGAGTGGAAAACTGGTGCTGTCACTGCTGTGGTGTCACAGAGAGTGGAACGCTGGTGTTGTGACGGCTGTGGTGTCACAGAGAGTGGAACCCTGGGGCGGTAGCTGCTCTGGTGTTACAGAGAGGGGACGCCTGGGGCTGTCACTGCTGTGTGTGTGATAGGCTGATAAATAAGAAACAAAGAAAAACTGCTAGAGAAATTAAAGCTGCTGGAGGTTGATGGGGTTTCTTTCTGCTGGCCAATGCCTGGTCATCTCTGAGAACAGACAGTTGTTTCCCCATTGTAAAGGGAGATCAACTTGTGAACACCACCCTTTGAAACCTAAGCCCAGGAATTTTTCTTTCTCTCTGGTTTCTGCCTTTGGAAGAGCTAGTATGGCTAGGCTTCAGCCTCTTGCCCCCCCGGCTGGACAAGGCTGCCGCAGGGGGAGCGGGGCTGGCAGGATTTCGGCGCTTCCTGGAGGGGGTTGGAGAGTGTGAAATGACAGCGGCCCCTTCCCAGATGGGCTGAAGCTCTGGCAGGGCTCACTGAGCCTTGTAGAGTGGGGCTGGCGGGTCAGGCTGCTTCCTGGCTCGGCAGCAGTTTGTGCCGCTGCTGGCTTTCAGCAGCAACTGCCGAGGAAGGGGAGGGAAAGCTCTTGAGCTGTGGCTTGCTGACACGGTGGCCACACTCCTCCAGAGCAGCTAGGGAAAATCTTGCATGGCAAAGAGCTGCAGCCGCTGGCCCCGGGACCATCCCCAGTGCCTGGGCAAGAGTTGAAGCCTTTCACTAGCCAGACGAGACTTGCAGATGAATCCTTTTTCCAGAGAGAGGGGAAGAGAGAGGGATCAACAGGTAAAGAGGCAGCATCAACCACCCAAGGCAGCGCGGAAAGGAATTAAGCCTCAGATGGGAAGAGGAAGATGCCCGAAGAAGCTGAAATTTTCTTTTATTCAAGCTATGGAGGGGGACAATCATGTTCTGAAGAAACTCCTTGAATTCCTGAAACAGTATTTTGGGGGGAATGGAGTATTTCAAAGTATAGTTCTGAGCAAAAGGAATTCATTGCTAAAGCTGTGCTAATGGTGAAGTTGTTGTAATGCTATGTGATGCTGGAAGAGAAAAGGAGAAGTGAGAGATGCTGAAGATTTGTGGCTCTTAAGTGACAAAGCAAAAGATTCCTGTTTCCAGAGATGATCACAGAATCCAATGAAGAGAACTTTTGCCTTTGAAGAACTTATCCTTCATGATTCAATGACACCCCTTGAATCATGGCCCACAAACACAGCTGGGACTGGTGTGAAATGGGAGGAAAGGACTGATGGCAGAGTTTTCTAAGCAGCTGGCATCAGAGCAATAGGAAGGCATGAGAAAATGTTTTTTCTTGTGAAAATCTCCATAGATTGACAAAAGAGAACTTCTTTTTCCCTACAAGGACGGATGAAAAGACTATAGCAGAGTTATGACTGTTTTAAACAGCAATGGTTTTTTTTACCTCTGTGTTGTCAATTAAACACAGCAATGCGTGGCTGCTGGGGAAAAAGGGTATCTGGAAGTTTTATTCTGGTTTTGTATCCTTGTAGTTTGGTTAATAAACTTCCTCGATTCCTTTTAAATTTTAAACTTCTTTTGGCCTTCTCATATTCCACATCTTCAAGCAAGAAATGGATAAGTTTTCCAGTGATTTTTTAATTAATACTTTCAAACCATGACAGGTGTCAGAGTGAGGAGAAAATTGGAGCTGTCAGAGCGATTGCTTCACTAAGAGGTGAACAGTGGGGCTGTCATGGCTGTCATGTGACAGAGAGTGGAACACTGAGGCTTTCACTGCTCGGGTGTCACAGAGAGTGGAACACTAGAACTGTCACAGCTGTAGTATCACATTGCAGAGGAAATTGGAGTTGTCAGAGCTCTGGTGTCACAGAGAATAGAAGACTGTGCTGTCACTGTTGTGGTGTCACAGAGAGGGAAACCAGTGCTGTGACTGCCGTGGTGTCACAGAGAGTGGAACGCTGTTGCTGTCAATTCTGTGGTGTCACAGAGAGGGAAGCCCAATGGTGTCACTGCTGTGGTGTCAGAGAGAGCGGAATGCTGTTGTTTTCACTACCGTTGTGTCACAGAGTGTGGAACACTGGTGCTGTCACAGCTGTGGCGTCACAGAGAGGGAAGCCCAGTGCTGCCACTGCTGTGGTGTCACAGACAGTGGAACACTGGTGTAGTCGCAGCCATGGTGTCACAGAGAGTAGAAAGCAGTTGTTGTCACTGCTGTTGTGTCACAGAGAGTGGAAAACTGGTGCTGTCACTGCTGTGGTGTCACAGAGAGTGGAACGCTGGTGTTGTGACGGCTGTGGTGTCACAGAGAGTGGAACCCTGGGGCGGTAGCTGCTCTGGTGTTACAGAGAGGGGACGCCTGGGGCTGTCACTGCTGTGTGTGTGATAGGCTGATAAATAAGAAACAAAGAAAAACTGCTAGAGAAATTAAAGCTGCTGGAGGTTGATGGGGTTTCTTTCTGCTGGCCAATGCCTGGTCATCTCTGAGAACAGACAGTTGTTTCCCCATTGTAAAGGGAGATCAACTTGTGAACACCACCCTTTGAAACCTAAGCCCAGGAATTTTTCTTTCTCTCTGGTTTCTGCCTTTGGAAGAGCTAGTATGGCTAGGCTTCAGCCTCTTGCCCCCCCGGCTGGACAAGGCTGCCGCAGGGGGAGCGGGGCTGGCAGGATTTCGGCGCTTCCTGGAGGGGGTTGGAGAGTGTGAAATGACAGCGGCCCCTTCCCAGATGGGCTGAAGCTCTGGCAGGGCTCACTGAGCCTTGTAGAGTGGGGCTGGCGGGTCAGGCTGCTTCCTGGCTCGGCAGCAGTTTGTGCCGCTGCTGGCTTTCAGCAGCAACTGCCGAGGAAGGGGAGGGAAAGCTCTTGAGCTGTGGCTTGCTGACACAGTGGCCACACTCCTCCAGAGCAGCTAGGGAAAATGTTGCATGGCAAAGAGCTGCAGCCGCTGGCCCCGGGACCATCCCCAGTGCCTGGGCAAGAGTTGAAGCCTTTCACTAGCCAGACGAGACTTGCAGATGAATCCTTTTTCCAGAGAGAGGGGAAGAGAGAGGGATCAACAGGTAAAGAGGCAGCATCAACCACCCAAGGCAGCGAGGAAAGGAATTAAGCCTCAGATGGGAAGAGGAAGATGCCCGAAGAAGCTGAAATTTTCTTTTATTCAAGCTATGGAGGGGGACAATCATGTTCTGAAGAAACTCCTTGAATTCCTGAAACAGTATTTTGGGGGGAATGGAGTATTTCAAAGTATAGTTCTGAGCAAAAGGAATTCATTGCTAAAGCTGTGCTAATGGTGAAGTTGTTGTAATGCTATGTGATGCTGGAAGAGAAAAGGAGAAGTGAGAGATGCTGAAGATTTGTGGCTCTTAAGTGACAAAGCAAAAGATTCCTGTTTCCAGAGATGATCACAGAATCCAATGAAGAGAACTTTTGCCTTTGAAGAACTTATCCTTCATGATTCAATGACACCCCTTGAATCATGGCCCACAAACACAGCTGGGACTGGTGTGAAATGGGAGGAAAGGACTGATGGCAGAGTTTTCTAAGCAGCTGGCATCAGAGCAATAGGAAGGCATGAGAAAATGTTTTTTCTTGTGAAAATCTCCATAGATTGACAAAAGAGAACTTCTTTTTCCCTGCAAGGACGGATGAAAAGACTATAGCAGAGTTATGACTGTTTTAAACAGCAATGGTTTTTTTTACCTCTGTGTTGTCAATTAAACACAGCAATGCGTGGCTGCTGGGGAAAAAGGGTATCTGGAAGTTTTATTCTGGTTTTGTATCCTTGTAGTTTGGTTAATAAACTTCCTCGATTCCTTTTAAATTTTAAACTTCTTTTGGCCTTCTCATATTCCACATCTTCAAGCAAGAAATGGATAAGTTTTCCAGTGATTTTTTAATTAATACTTTCAAACCATGACAGGTGTCAGAGTGAGGAGAAAATTGGAGCTGTCAGAGCGATTGCTTCACTAAGAGGTGAACAGTGGGGCTGTCATGGCTGTCATGTGACAGAGAGTGGAACACTGAGGCTTTCACTGCTCGGGTGTCACAGAGAATGGAACACTAGAACTGTCACAGCTGTAGTATCACATTGCAGAGGAAATTGGAGTTGTCAGAGCTCTGGTGTCACAGAGAATAGAAGACTGTGCTGTCACTGTTGTGGTGTCACAGAGAGGGGAGCAGTTGGGCTGTGACGGCTGTGGTGTCACAGAGAGGGAAACCAGTGCTGTGACTGCCGTGGTGTCACAGAGAGTGGAACGCTGTTGCTGTCAATTCTGTGGTGTCACAGAGAGGGAAGCCCAATGGTGTCACTGCTGTGGTGTCAGAGAGAGCGGAATGCTGTTGTTTTCACTACCGTTGTGTCACAGAGTGTGGAACACTGGTGCTGTCACAGCTGTGGCGTCACAGAGAGGGAAGCCCAGTGCTGCCACTGCTGTGGTGTCACAGAGAGTGGAACACTGGTGTAGTCGCAGCCATGGTGTCACAGAGAGTAGAAAGCAGTTGTTGTCACTGCTGTTGTGTCACAGAGAGTGGAAAACTGGTGCTGTCACTGCTGTGGTGTCACAGAGAGTGGAACGCTGGTGTTGTGACGGCTGTGGTGTCACAGAGAGTGGAACCCTGGGGCGGTAGCTGCTCTGGTGTTACAGAGAGGGGACGCCTGGGGCTGTCATTGCTGTGTGTGTGATAGGCTGATAAATAAGAAACAAAGAAAAACTGCTAGAGAAATTAAAGCTGCTGGAGGTTGATGGGGTTTCTTTCTGCTGGCCAATGCCTGGTCATCTCTGAGAACAGACAGTTGTTTTCCCATTGTAAAGGGAGATCAACTTGTGAACACCACCCTTTGAAACCTAAGCCCAGGAATTTTTCTTTCTCTCTGGTTTCTGCCTTTGGAAGAGCTAGTATGGCTAGGCTTCAGCCTCTTGCCCCCCCGGCTGGACAAGGCTGCCGCAGGGGGAGCGGGGCTGGCAGGATTTCGGCGCTTCCTGGAGGGGGTTGGAGAGTGTGAAATGACAGCGGCCCCTTCCCAGATGGGCTGAAGCTCTGGCAGGGCTCACTGAGCCTTGTAGAGTGGGGCTGGCGGGTCAGGCTGCTTCCTGGCTCGGCAGCACTTTGTGCCGCTGCTGGCTTTCAGCAGCAACTGCCGAGGAAGGGGAGGGAAAGCTCTTGAGCTGTGGCTTGCTGACACGGTGGCCACACTCCTCCAGAGCAGCTAGGGAAAATCTTGCATGGCAAAGAGCTGCAGCCGCTGGCCCCGGGACCATCCCCAGTGCCTGGGCAAGAGTTGAAGCCTTTCACTAGCCAGACGAGACTTGCAGATGAATCCTTTTTCCAGAGAGAGGGGAAGAGAGAGGGATCAACAGGTAAAGAGGCAGCATCAACCACCCAAGGCAGCGAGGAAAGGAATTAAGCCTCAGATGGGAAGAGGAAGATGCCCGAAGAAGCTGAAATTTTCTTTTATTCAAGCTATGGAGGGGGACAATCATGTTCTGAAGAAACTCCTTGAATTCCTGAAACAGTATTTTGGGGGGAATGGAGTATTTCAAAGTATAGTTCTGAGCAAAAGGAATTCATTGCTAAAGCTGTGCTAATGGTGAAGTTGTTGTAATGCTATGTGATGCTGGAAGAGAAAAGGAGAAGTGAGAGATGCTGAAGATTTGTGGCTCTTAAGTGACAAAGCAAAAGATTCCTGTTTCCAGAGATGATCACAGAATCCAATGAAGAGAACTTTTGCCTTTGAAGAACTTATCCTTCATGATTCAATGACACCCCTTGAATCATGGCCCACAAACACAGCTGGGACTGGTGTGAAATGGGAGGAAAGGACTGCTGGCAGAGTTTTCTAAGCAGCTGGCATCAGAGCAATAGGAAGGCATGAGAAAATGTTTTTTCTTGTGAAAATCTCCATAGATTGACAAAAGAGAACTTCTTTTTCCCTACAAGGACGGATGAAAAGACTATAGCAGAGTTATGACTGTTTTAAACAGCAATGGTTTTTTTTACCTCTGTGTTGTCAATTAAACACAGCAATGCGTGGCTGCTGGGGAAAAAGGGTATCTGGAAGTTTTATTCTGGTTTTGTATCCTTGTAGTTTGGTTAATAAACTTCCTCGATTCCTTTTAAATTTTAAACTTCTTTTGGCCTTCTCATATTCCACATCTTCAAGCAAGAAATGGATAAGTTTTCCAGTGATTTTTTAATTAATACTTTCAAACCATGACAGGTGTCAGAGTGAGGAGGAAATTGGAGCTGTCAGAGCGATTGCTTCATTAAGAGGTGAACAGTGGGGCTGTCATGGCTGTCATGTGACAGAGAGTGGAACACTGAGGCTTTCACTGCTCGGGTGTCACAGAGAGTGGAACACTAGAACTGTCACAGCTGTAGTATCACATTGCAGAGGAAATTGGAGTTGTCAGAGCTCTGGTGTCACAGAGAATAGAAGACTGTGCTGTCACTGTTGTGGTGTCACAGAGAGGGGAGCAGTTGGGCTGTGACGGCTGTGGTGTCACAGAGAGGGAAACCAGTGCTGTGACTGCCGTGGTGTCACAGAGAGTGGAACGCTGTTGCTGTCAATTCTGTGGTGTCACAGAGAGGGAAGCCCAATGGTGTCACTGCTGTGGTGTCAGAGAGAGCGGAATGCTGTTGTTTTCACTACCGTTGTGTCACAGAGTGTGGAACACTGGTGCTGTCACAGCTGTGGCGTCACAGAGAGGGAAGCCCAGTGCTGCCACTGCTGTGGTGTCACAGACAGTGGAACACTGGTGTAGTCGCAGCCATGGTGTCACAGAGAGTAGAAAGCAGTTGTTGTCACTGCTGTTGTGTCACAGAGAGTGGAAAACTGGTGCTGTCACTGCTGTGGTGTCACAGAGAGTGGAACGCTGGTGTTGTGACGGCTGTGGTGTCACAGAGAGTGGAACCCTGGGGCGGTAGCTGCTCTGGTGTTACAGAGAGGGGACGCCTGGGGCTGTCACTGCTGTGTGTGTGATAGGCTGATAAATAAGAAACAAAGAAAAACTGCTAGAGAAATTAAAGCTGCTGGAGGTTGATGGGGTTTCTTTCTGCTGGCCAATGCCTGGTCATCTCTGAGAACAGACAGTTGTTTTCCCATTGTAAAGGGAGATCAACTTGTGAACACCACCCTTTGAAACCTAAGCCCAGGAATTTTTCTTTCTCTCTGGTTTCTGCCTTTGGAAGAGCTAGTATGGCTAGGCTTCAGCCTCTTGCCCCCCCGGCTGGACAAGGCTGCCGCAGGGGGAGCGGGGCTGGCAGGATTTCGGCGCTTCCTGGAGGGGGTTGGAGAGTGTGAAATGACAGCGGCCCCTTCCCAGATGGGCTGAAGCTCTGGCAGGGCTCACTGAGCCTTGTAGAGTGGGGCTGGCGGGTCAGGCTGCTTCCTGGCTCGGCAGCAGTTTGTGCCGCTGCTGGCTTTCAGCAGCAACTGCCGAGGAAGGGGAGGGAAAGCTCTTGAGCTGTGGCTTGCTGACACAGTGGCCACACTCCTCCAGAGCAGCTAGGGAAAATGTTGCATGGCAGAGAGCTGCAGCCGCTGGCCCCGGGACCATCCCCAGTGCCTGGGCAAGAGTTGAAGCCTTTCACTAGCCAGACGAGACTTGCAGATGAATCCTTTTTCCAGAGAGAGGGGAAGAGAGAGGGATCAACAGGTAAAGAGGCAGCATCAACCACCCAAGGCAGCGAGGAAAGGAATTAAGCCTCAGATGGGAAGAGGAAGATGCCCGAAGAAGCTGAAATTTTCTTTTATTCAAGCTATGGAGGGGGACAATCATGTTCTGAAGAAACTCCTTGAATTCCTGAAACAGTATTTTGGGGGGAATGGAGTATTTCAAAGTATAGTTCTGAGCAAAAGGAATTCATTGCTAAAGCTGTGCTAATGGTGAAGTTGTTGTAATGCTATGTGATGCTGGAAGAGAAAAGGAGAAGTGAGAGATGCTGAAGATTTGTGGCTCTTAAGTGACAAAGCAAAAGATTCCTGTTTCCAGAGATGATCACAGAATCCAATGAAGAGAACTTTTGCCTTTGAAGAACTTATCCTTCATGATTCAATGACACCCCTTGAATCATGGCCCACAAACACAGCTGAGACTGGTGTGAAATGGGAGGAAAGGACTGATGGCAGAGTTTTCTAAGCAGCTGGCATCAGAGCAATAGGAAGGCATGAGAAAATGTTTTTTCTTGTGAAAATCTCCATAGATTGACAAAAGAGAACTTCTTTTTCCCTACAAGGACTGATGAAAAGACTATAGCAGAGTTATGACTGTTTTAAACAGCAATGTTTTTTTTTACCTCTGTGTTGTCAATTAAACACAGCAATGCGTGGCTGCTGGGGAAAAAGGGTATCTGGAAGTTTTATTCTGGTTTTGTATCCTTGTAGTTTGGTTAATAAACTTCCTCGATTCCTTTTAAATTTTAAACTTCTTTTGGCCTTCTCATATTCCACATCTTCAAGCAAGAAATGGATAAGTTTTCCAGTGATTTTTTAATTAATACTTTCAAACCATGACAGGTGTCAGAGTGAGGAGAAAATTGGAGCTGTCAGAGCGATTGCTTCACTAAGAGGTGAACAGTGGGGCTGTCATGGCTGTCATGTGACAGAGAGTGGAACACTGAGGCTTTCACTGCTCGGGTGTCACAGAGAGTGGAACACTAGAACTGTCACAGCTGTAGTATCACATTGCAGAGGAAATTGGAGTTGTCAGAGCTCTGGTGTCACAGAGAATAGAAGACTGTGCTGTCACTGTTGTGGTGTCACAGAGAGGGGAGCAGTTGGGCTGTGACGGCTGTGGTGTCACAGAGAGGGAAACCAGTGCTGTGACTGCCGTGGTGTCACAGAGAGTGGAACGCTGTTGCTGTCAATTCTGTGGTGTCACAGAGAGGGAAGCCCAATGGTGTCACTGCTGTGGTGTCAGAGAGAGCGGAATGCTGTTGTTTTCACTACCGTTGTGTCACAGAGTGTGGAACACTGGTGCTGTCACAGCTGTGGCGTCACAGAGAGGGAAGCCCAGTGCTGCCACTGCTGTGGTGTCACAGACAGTGGAACACTGGTGTAGTCACAGCCATGGTGTCACAGAGAGTAGAAAGCAGTTGTTGTCACTGCTGTTGTGTCACAGAGAGTGGAAAACTGGTGCTGTCACTGCTGTGGTGTCAGAGAGAGTGGAACGCTGGTGTTGTGACGGCTGTGGTGTCACAGAGAGTGGAACCCTGGGGCGGTAGCTGCTCTGGTGTTACAGAGAGGGGACGCCTGGGGCTGTCACTGCTGTGTGTGTGATAGGCTGATAAATAAGAAACAAAGAAAAACTGCTAGAGAAATTAAAGCTGCTGGAGGTTGATGGGGTTTCTTTCTGCTGGCCAATGCCTGGTCATCTCTGAGAACAGACAGTTGTTTTCCCATTGTAAAGGGAGATCAACTTGTGAACACCACCCTTTGAAACCTAAGCCCAGGAATTTTTCTTTCTCTCTGGTTTCTGCCTTTGGAAGAGCTAGTATGGCTAGGCTTCAGCCTCTTGCCCCCCCGGCTGGACAAGGCTGCCGCAGGGGGAGCGGGGCTGGCAGGATTTCGGCGCTTCCTGGAGGGGGTTGGAGAGTGTGAAATGACAGCGGCCCCTTCCCAGATGGGCTGAAGCTCTGGCAGGGCTCACTGAGCCTTGTAGAGTGGGGCTGGCGGGTCAGGCTGCTTCCTGGCTCGGCAGCACTTTGTGCCGCTGCTGGCTTTCAGCAGCAACTGCCGAGGAAGGGGAGGGAAAGCTCTTGAGCTGTGGCTTGCTGACACAGTGGCCACACTCCTCCAGAGCAGCTAGGGAAAATGTTGCATGGCAAAGAGCTGCAGCCGCTGGCCCCGGGACCATCCCCAGTGCCTGGGCAAGAGTTGAAGCCTTTCACTAGCCAGACGAGACTTGCAGATGAATCCTTTTTCCAGAGAGAGGGGAAGAGAGAGGGATCAACAGGTAAAGAGGCAGCATCAACCACCCAAGGCAGCGAGGAAAGGAATTAAGCCTCAGATGGGAAGAGGAAGATGCCCGAAGAAGCTGAAATTTTCTTTTATTCAAGCTATGGAGGGGGACAATCATGTTCTGAAGAAACTCCTTGAATTCCTGAAACAGTATTTTGGGGGGAATGGAGTATTTCAAAGTATAGTTCTGAGCAAAAGGAATTCATTGCTAAAGCTTTGCTAATGGTGAAGTTGTTGTAATGCTATGTGATGCTGGAAGAGAAAAGGAGAAGTGAGAGATGCTGAAGATTTGTGGCTCTTAAGTGACAAAGCAAAAGATTCCTGTTTCCAGAGATGATCACAGAATCCAATGAAGAGAACTTTTGCCTTTGAAGAACTTATCCTTCATGATTCAATGACACCCCTTGAATCATGGCCCACAAACACAGCTGGGACTGGTGTGAAATGGGAGGAAAGGACTGATGGCAGAGTTTTCTAAGCAGCTGGCATCAGAGCAATAGGAAGGCATGAGAAAATGTTTTTTCTTGTGAAAATCTCCATAGATTGACAAAAGAGAACTTCTTTTTCCCTACAAGGACGGATGAAAAGACTATAGCAGAGTTATGACTGTTTTAAACAGCAATGGTTTTTTTTACCTCTGTGTTGTCAATTAAACACAGCAATGCGTGGCTGCTGGGGAAAAAGGGTATCTGGAAGTTTTATTCTGGTTTTGTATCCTTGTAGTTTGGTTAATAAACTTCCTCGATTCCTTTTAAATTTTAAACTTCTTTTGGCCTTCTCATATTCCACATCTTCAAGCAAGAAATGGATAAGTTTTCCAGTGATTTTTTAATTAATACTTTCAAACCATGACAGGTGTCAGAGTGAGGAGAAAATTGGAGCTGTCAGAGCGATTGCTTCACTAAGAGGTGAACAGTGGGGCTGTCATGGCTGTCATGTGACAGAGAGTGGAACACTGAGGCTTTCACTGCTCGGGTGTCACAGAGAGTGGAACACTAGAACTGTCACAGCTGTAGTATCACATTGCAGAGGAAATTGGAGTTGTCAGAGCTCTGGTGTCACAGAGAATAGAAGACTGTGCTGTCACTGTTGTGGTGTCACAGAGAGGGGAGCAGTTGGGCTGTGACGGCTGTGGTGTCACAGAGAGGGAAACCAGTGCTGTGACTGCCGTGGTGTCACAGAGAGTGGAACGCTGTTGCTGTCAATTCTGTGGTGTCACAGAGAGGGAAGCCCAGTGGTGTCACTGCTGTGGTGTCAGAGAGAGCGGAATGCTGTTGTTTTCACTACCGTTGTGTCACAGAGTGTGGAACACTGGTGCTGTCACAGCTGTGGCGTCACAGAGAGGGAAGCCCAGTGCTGCCACTGCTGTGGTGTCACAGACAGTGGAACACTGGTGTAGTCACAGCCATGGTGTCACAGAGAGTAGAAAGCAGTTGTTGTCACTGCTGTTGTGTCACAGAGAGTGGAAAACTGGTGCTGTCACTGCTGTGGTGTCACAGAGAGTGGAACGCTGGTGTTGTGACGGCTGTGGTGTCACAGAGAGTGGAACCCTGGGGCGGTAGCTGCTCTGGTGTTACAGAGAGGGGACGCCTGGGGCTGTCACTGCTGTGTGTGTGATAGGCTGATAAATAAGAAACAAAGAAAAACTGCTAGAGAAATTAAAGCTGCTGGAGGTTGATGGGGTTTCTTTCTGCTGGCCAATGCCTGGTCATCTCTGAGAACAGACAGTTGTTTTCCCATTGTAAAGGGAGATCAACTTGTGAACACCACCCTTTGAAACCTAAGCCCAGGAATTTTTCTTTCTCTCTGGTTTCTGCCTTTGGAAGAGCTAGTATGGCTAGGCTTCAGCCTCTTGCCCCCCCGGCTGGACAAGGCTGCCGCAGGGGGAGCGGGGCTGGCAGGATTTCGGCGCTTCCTGGAGGGGGTTGGAGAGTGTGAAATGACAGCGGCCCCTTCCCAGATGGGCTGAAGCTCTGGCAGGGCTCACTGAGCCTTGTAGAGTGGGGCTGGCGGGTCAGGCTGCTTCCTGGCTCGGCAGCACTTTGTGCCGCTGCTGGCTTTCAGCAGCAACTGCCGAGGAAGGGGAGGGAAAGCTCTTGAGCTGTGGCTTGCTGACACGGTGGCCACACTCCTCCAGAGCAGCTAGGGAAAATCTTGCATGGCAGAGAGCTGCAGCCGCTGGCCCCGGGACCATCCCCAGTGCCTGGGCAAGAGTTGAAGCCTTTCACTAGCCAGACGAGACTTGCAGATGAATCCTTTTTCCAGAGAGAGGGGAAGAGAGAGGGATCAACAGGTAAAGAGGCAGCATCAACCACCCAAGGCAGCGAGGAAAGGAATTAAGCCTCAGATGGGAAGAGGAAGATGCCCGAAGAAGCTGAAATTTTCTTTTATTCAAGCTATGGAGGGGGACAATCATGTTCTGAAGAAACTCCTTGAATTCCTGAAACAGTATTTTGGGGGGAATGGAGTATTTCAAAGTATAGTTCTGAGCAAAAGGAATTCATTGCTAAAGCTGTGCTAATGGTGAAGTTGTTGTAATGCTATGTGATGCTGGAAGAGAAAAGGAGAAGTGAGAGATGCTGAAGATTTGTGGCTCTTAAGTGACAAAGCAAAAGATTCCTGTTTCCAGAGATGATCACAGAATCCAATGAAGAGAACTTTTGCCTTTGAAGAACTTATCCTTCATGATTCAATGACACCCCTTGAATCATGGCCCACAAACACAGCTGGGACTGGTGTGAAATGGGAGGAAAGGACTGATGGCAGAGTTTTCTAAGCAGCTGGCATCAGAGCAATAGGAAGGCATGAGAAAATGTTTTTTCTTGTGAAAATCTCCATAGATTGACAAAAGAGAACTACTTTTTCCCTACAAGGACGGATGAAAAGACTATAGCAGAGTTATGACTGTTTTAAACAGCAATGGTTTTTTTTACCTCTGTGTTGTCAATTAAACACAGCAATGCGTGGGTGCTGGGGAAAAAGGGTATCTGGAAGTTTTATTCTGGTTTTGTATCCTTGTAGTTTGGTTAATAAACTTCCTCGATTCCTTTTAAATTTTAAACTTCTTTTGGCCTTCTCATATTCCACATCTTCAAGCAAGAAATGGATAAGTTTTCCAGTGATTTTTTAATTAATACTTTCAAACCATGACAGGTGTCAGAGTGAGGAGAAAATTGGAGCTGTCAGAGCGATTGCTTCACTAAGAGGTGAACAGTGGGGCTGTCATGGCTGTCATGTGACAGAGAGTGGAACACTGAGGCTTTCACTGCTCGGGTGTCACAGAGAGTGGAACACTAGAACTGTCACAGCTGTAGTATCACATTGCAGAGGAAATTGGAGTTGTCAGAGCTCTGGTGTCACAGAGAATAGAAGACTGTGCTGTCACTGTTGTGGTGTCACAGAGAGGGGAGCAGTTGGGCTGTGACGGCTGTGGTGTCACAGAGAGGGAAACCAGTGCTGTGACTGCCGTGGTGTCACAGAGAGTGGAACGCTGTTGCTGTCAATTCTGTGGTGTCACAGAGAGGGAAGCCCAATGGTGTCACTGCTGTGGTGTCAGAGAGAGCGGAATGCTGTTGTTTTCACTACCGTTGTGTCACAGAGTGTGGAACACTGGTGCTGTCACAGCTGTGGCGTCACAGAGAGGGAAGCCCAGTGCTGCCACTGCTGTGGTGTCACAGACAGTGGAACACTGGTGTAGTCGCAGCCATGGTGTCACAGAGAGTAGAAAGCAGTTGTTGTCACTGCTGTTGTGTCACAGAGAGTGGAAAACTGGTGCTGTCACTGCTGTGGTGTCACAGAGAGTGGAACGCTGGTGTTGTGACGGCTGTGGTGTCACAGAGAGTGGAACCCTGGGGCGGTAGCTGCTCTGGTGTTACAGAGAGGGGACGCCTGGGGCTGTCACTGCTGTGTGTGTGATAGGCTGATAAATAAGAAACAAAGAAAAACTGCTAGAGAAATTAAAGCTGCTGGAGGTTGATGGGGTTTCTTTCTGCTGGCCAATGCCTGGTCATCTCTGAGAACAGACAGTTGTTTCCCCATTGTAAAGGGAGATCAACTTGTGAACACCACCCTTTGAAACCTAAGCCCAGGAATTTTTCTTTCTCTCTGGTTTCTGCCTTTGGAAGAGCTAGTATGGCTAGGCTTCAGCCTCTTGCCCCCCCGGCTGGACAAGGCTGCCGCAGGGGGAGCGGGGCTGGCAGGATTTCGGCGCTTCCTGGAGGGGGTTGGAGAGTGTGAAATGACAGCGGCCCCTTCCCAGATGGGCTGAAGCTCTGGCAGGGCTCACTGAGCCTTGTAGAGTGGGGCTGGCGGGTCAGGCTGCTTCCTGGCTCGGCAGCAGTTTGTGCCGCTGCTGGCTTTCAGCAGCAACTGCCGAGGAAGGGGAGGGAAAGCTCTTGAGCTGTGGCTTGCTGACACAGTGGCCACACTCCTCCAGAGCAGCTAGGGAAAATCTTGCATGGCAAAGAGCTGCAGCCGCTGGCCCCGGGACCATCCTCAGTGCCTGGGCAAGAGTTGAAGCTTTTCACTAGCCAGACGAGACTTGCAGATGAATCCTTTTTCCAGAGAGAGGGGAAGAGAGAGGGATCAACAGGTAAAGAGGCAGCATCAACCACCCAAGGCAGCGAGGAAAGGAATTAAGCCTCAGATGGGAAGAGAAGAGGAAGATGCCCGAAGAAGCTGAAATTTTCTTTTATTCAAGCTATGGAGGGGGACAATCATGTTCTGAAGAAACTCCTTGAATTCCTGAAACAGTATTTTGGGGGGAATGGAGTATTTCAAAGCATAGTTCTGAGCAAAAGGAATTCATTGCTAAAGCTGTGCTAATGGTGAAGTTGTTGTAATGCTATGTGATGCTGGAAGAGAAAAGGAGAAGTGAGAGATGCTGAAGATTTGTGGCTCTTAAGTGACAAAGCAAAAGATTCCTGTTTCCAGAGATGATCCCAGAATCCAATGAAGAGAACTTTTGCCTTTGAAGAACTTATCCTTCATGATTCAATGACACCCCTTGAATCATGGCCCACAAACACAGCTGGGACTGGTGTGAAATGGGAGGAAAGGACTGATGGCAGAGTTTTCTAAGCAGCTGGCATCAGAGCAATAGGAAGGCATGAGAAAATGTTTTTTCTTGTGAAAATCTCCATAGATTGACAAAAGAGAACTTCTTTTTCCCTACAAGGACGGATGAAAAGACTATAGCAGAGTTATGACTGTTTTAAACAGCAATGGTTTTTTTTACCTCTGTGTTGTCAATTAAACACAGCAATGCGTGGCTGCTGGGGAAAAAGGGTATCTGGAAGTTTTATTCTGGTTTTGTATCCTTGTAGTTTGGTTAATAAACTTCCTCGATTCCTTTTAAATTTTAAACTTCTTTTGGCCTTCTCATATTCCACATCTTCAAGCAAGAAATGAATAAGTATTGCAGTGATTTTTTAATTAATACTTTCAAACCATGACAGGTGTCAGAGTGAGGAGGAAATTGGAGCTGTCAGAGCGATTACTTCACTAAGAGGTGAACAGTGGGGCTGTCATGGCTGTCATGTGACAGAGAGTGGAACACTGAGGCTTTCACTGCTCGGGTGTCACAGAGAGTGGAACACTAGAACTGTCACAGCTGTAGTATCACATTGCAGAGGAAATTGGAGTTGTCAGAGCTCTGGTGTCACAGAGAATAGAAGACTGTGCTGTCACTGTTGTGGTGTCACAGAGAGGGGAGCAGTTGGGCTGTGACGGCTGTGGTGTCACAGAGAGGGAAACCAGTGCTGTGACTGCCGTGGTGTCACAGAGAGTGGAACGCTGTTGCTGTCAATTCTGTGGTGTCACAGAGAGGGAAGCCCAATGGTGTCACTGCTGTGGTGTCAGAGAGAGCGGAATGCTGTTGTTTTCACTACCGTTGTGTCACAGAGTGTGGAACACTGGTGCTGTCACAGCTGTGGCGTCACAGAGAGGGAAGCCCAGTGCTGCCACTGCTGTGGTGTCACAGACAGTGGAACACTGGTGTAGTCGCAGCCATGGTGTCACAGAGAGTAGAAAGCAGTTGTTGTCACTGCTGTTGTGTCACAGAGAGTGGAAAACTGGTGCTGTCACTGCTGTGGTGTCACAGAGAGTGGAACGCTGGTGTTGTGACGGCTGTGGTGTCACAGAGAGTGGAACCCTGGGGCGGTAGCTGCTCTGGTGTTACAGAGAGGGGACGCCTGGGGCTGTCACTGCTGTGTGTGTGATAGGCTGATAAATAAGAAACAAAGAAAAACTGCTAGAGAAATTAAAGCTGCTGGAGGTTGATGGGGTTTCTTTCTGCTGGCCAATGCCTGGTCATCTCTGAGAACAGACAGTTGTTTCCCCATTGTAAAGGGAGATCAATTGTGAACACCACCCTTTGAAACCTAAGCCCAGGAATTTTTCTTTCTCTCTGGTTTCTGCCTTTGGAAGAGCTAGTATGGCTAGGCTTCAGCCTCTTGCCCCCCCAGCTGGACAAGGCTGCTGCAGGGGGAGCGGGGCTGGCAGGATTTCGGCGCTTCCTGGAGGGGGTTGGAGAGTGTGAAATGACAGCGGCCCCTTCCCAGATGGGCTGAAGCTCTGGCAGGGCTCACTGAGCCTTGTAGAGTGGGGCTGGCGGGTCAGGCTGCTTCCTGGCTCGGCAGCACTTTGTGCCGCTGCTGGCTTTCAGCAGCAACTGCCGAGGAAGGGGAGGGAAAGCTCTTGAGCTGTGGCTTGCTGACACAGTGGCCACACTCCTCCAGAGCAGCTAGGGAAAATCTTGCATGGCAAAGAGCTGCAGCCGCTGGCCCCGGGACCATCCCCAGTGCCTGGGCAAGAGTTGAAGCCTTTCACTAGCCAGACGAGACTTGCAGATGAATCCTTTTTCCAGAGAGAGGGGAAGAGAGAGGGATCAACAGGTAAAGAGGCAGCATCAACCACCCAAGGCAGCGAGGAAAGGAATTAAGCCTCAGATGGGAAGAGAAGAGGAAGATGCCCGAAGAAGCTGAAATTTTCTTTTATTCAAGCTATGGAGGGGGACAATCATGTTCTGAAGAAACTCCTTGAATTCCTGAAACAGTATTTTGGGGGGAATGGAGTATTTGAAAGTATAGTTCTGAGCAAAAGGAATTCATTGCTAAAGCTGTGCTAATGGTGAAGTTGTTGTAATGCTATGTGATGCTGGAAGAGAAAAGGAGAAGTGAGAGATGCTGAAGATTTGTGGCTCTTAAGTGACAAAGCAAAAGATTCCTGTTTCCAGAGATGATCCCAGAATCCAATGAAGAGAACTTTTGCCTTTGAAGAACTTATCCTTCATGATTCAATGACACCCCTTGAATCATGGCCCACAAACACAGCTGGGACTGGTGTGAAATGGGAGGAAAGGACTGATGGCAGAGTTTTCTAAGCAGCTGGCATCAGAGGAGAATAGGAAGGCATGAGAAAATGTTTTTTCTTGTGAAAATCTCCATAGATTGACAAAAGAGAACTTCTTTTTCCCTACAAGGACGGATGAATAGACTATAGCAGAGTTATGACTGTTTTAAACAGCAATGGTTTTTTTTACCTCTGTGTTGTCAATTAAACACAGCAATGCGTGGCTGCTGGGGAAAAAGGGTATCTGGAAGTTTTATTCTGGTTTTGTATCCTTGTAGTTTGGTTAATAAACTTCCTTGATTCCTTTTAAATTTTAAACTTCTTTTGGCCTTCTCATATTCCACATCTTCAAGCAAGAAATGGATAAGTTTTCCAGTGATTTTTTAATTAATACTTTCAAACCATGACAGGTGTCAGAGTGAGGAGAAAATTGGAGCTGTCAGAGCGATTGCTTCACTAAGAGGTGAACAGTGGGGCTGTCATGGCTGTCATGTGACAGAGAGTGGAACACTGAGGCTTTCACTGCTCGGGTGTCACAGAGAGTGGAACACTAGAACTGTCACAGCTGTAGTATCACATTGCAGAGGAAATTGGAGTTGTCAGAGCTCTGGTGTCACAGAGAATAGAAGACTGTGCTGTCACTGTTGTGGTGTCACAGAGAGGGGAGCAGTTGGGCTGTGACGGCTGTGGTGTCACAGAGAGGGAAACCAGTGCTGTGACTGCCGTGGTGTCACAGAGAATGGAACGCTGTTGCTGTCAATTCTGTGGTGTCACAGAGAGGGAAGCCCAATGGTGTCACTGCTGTGGTGTCAGAGAGAGCGGAATGCTGTTGTTTTCACTACCGTTGTGTCACAGAGTGTGGAACACTGGTGCTGTCACAGCTGTGGCGTCACAGAGAGGGAAGCCCAGTGCTGCCACTGCTGTGGTGTCACAGACAGTGGAACACTGGTGTAGTCGCAGCCATGGTGTCACAGAGAGTAGAAAGCAGTTGTTGTCACTGCTGTTGTGTCACAGAGAGTGGAAAACTGGTGCTGTCACTGCTGTGGTGTCACAGAGAGTGGAACGCTGGTGTTGTGACGGCTGTGGTGTCACAGAGAGTGGAACCCTGGGGCGGTAGCTGCTCTGGTGTTACAGAGAGGGGACGCCTGGGGCTGTCACTGCTGTGTGTGTGATAGGCTGATAAATAAGAAACAAAGAAAAACTGCTAGAGAAATTAAAGCTGCTGGAGGTTGATGGGGTTTCTTTCTGCTGGCCAATGCCTGGTCATCTCTGAGAACAGACAGTTGTTTCCCCATTGTAAAGGGAGATCAACTTGTGAACACCACCCTTTGAAACCTAAGCCCAGGAATTTTTCTTTCTCTCTGGTTTCTGCCTTTGGAAGAGCTAGTATGGCTAGGCTTCAGCCTCTTGCCCCCCCGGCTGGACAAGGCTGCCGCAGGGGGAGCGGGGCTGGCAGGATTTCGGCGCTTCCTGGAGGGGGTTGGAGAGTGTGAAATGACAGCGGCCCCTTCCCAGATGGGCTGAAGCTCTGGCAGGGCTCACTGAGCCTTGTAGAGTGGGGCTGGCGGGTCAGGCTGCTTCCTGGCTCGGCAGCACTTTGTGCCGCTGCTGGCTTTCAGCAGCAACTGCCGAGGAAGGGGAGGGAAAGCTCTTGAGCTGTGGCTTGCTGACACAGTGGCCACACTCCTCCAGAGCAGCTAGGGAAAATGTTGCATGGCAAAGAGCTGCAGCCGCTGGCCCCGGGACCATCCCCAGTGCCTGGGCAAGAGTTGAAGCCTTTCACTAGCCAGACGAGACTTGCAGATGAATCCTTTTTCCAGAGAGAGGGGAAGAGAGAGGGATCAACAGGTAAAGAGGCAGCATCAACCACCCAAGGCAGCGAGGAAAGGAATTAAGCCTCAGATGGGAAGAGAAGAGGAAGATGCCCGAAGAAGCTGAAATTTTCTTTTATTCAAGCTATGGAGGGGGACAATCATGTTCTGAAGAAACTCCTTGAATTCCTGAAACAGTATTTTGGGGGGAATGGAGTATTTCAAAGTATAGTTCTGAGCAAAAGGAATTCATTGCTACAGCTGTGCTAATGGTGAAGTTGTTGTAATGCTATGTGATGCTGGAAGAGAAAAGGAGAAGTGAGAGATGCTGAAGATTTGTGGCTCTTAAGTGACAAAGCAAAAGATTCCTGTTTCCAGAGATGATCCCAGAATCCAATGAAGAGAACTTTTGCCTTTGAAGAACTTATCCTTCATGATTCAATGACACCCCTTGAATCATGGCCCACAAACACAGCTGGGACTGGTGTGAAATGGGAGGAAAGGACTGATGGCAGAGTTTTCTAAGCAGCTGGCATCAGAGCAATAGGAAGGCATGAGAAAATGTTTTTTCTTGTGAAAATCTCCATAGATTGACAAAAGAGAACTTCTTTTTCCCTACAAGGACGGATGAAAAGACTATAGCAGAGTTATGACTGTTTTAAACAGCAATGGTTTTTTTTACCTCTGTGTTGTCAATTAAACACAGCAATGCGTGGCTGCTGGGGAAAAAGGGTATCTGGAAGTTTTATTCTGGTTTTGTATCCTTGTAGTTTGGTTAATAAACTTCCTCGATTCCTTTTAAATTTTAAACTTCTTTTGGCCTTCTCATATTCCACATCTTCAAGCAAGAAATGGATAAGTTTTCCAGTGATTTTTTAATTAATACTTTCAAACCATGACAGGTGTCAGAGTGAGGAGAAAATTGGAGCTGTCAGAGCGATTGCTTCACTAAGAGGTGAACAGTGGGGCTGTCATGGCTGTCATGTGACAGAGAGTGGAACACTGAGGCTTTCACTGCTCGGGTGTCACAGAGAGTGGAACACTAGAACTGTCACAGCTGTAGTATCACATTGCAGAGGAAATTGGAGTTGTCAGAGCTCTGGTGTCACAGAGAATAGAAGACTGTGCTGTCACTGTTGTGGTGTCACAGAGAGGGGAGCAGTTGGGCTGTGACGGCTGTGGTGTCACAGAGAGGGAAACCAGTGCTGTGACTGCCGTGGTGTCACAGAGAGTGGAACGCTGTTGCTGTCAATTCTGTGGTGTCACAGAGAGGGAAGCCCAATGGTGTCACTGCTGTGGTGTCAGAGAGAGCGGAATGCTGTTGTTTTCACTACCGTTGTGTCACAGAGTGTGGAACACTGGTGCTGTCACAGCTGTGGCGTCACAGAGAGGGAAGCCCAGTGCTGCCACTGCTGTGGTGTCACAGACAGTGGAACACTGGTGTAGTCGCAGCCATGGTGTCACAGAGAGTAGAAAGCAGTTGTTGTCACTGCTGTTGTGTCACAGAGAGTGGAAAACTGGTGCTGTCACTGCTGTGGTGTCACAGAGAGTGGAACGCTGGTGTTGTGACGGCTGTGGTGTCACAGAGAGTGGAACCCTGGGGCGGTAGCTGCTCTGGTGTTACAGAGAGGGGACGCCTGGGGCTGTCACTGCTGTGTGTGTGATAGGCTGATAAATAAGAAACAAAGAAAAACTGCTAGAGAAATTAAAGCTGCTGGAGGTTGATGGGGTTTCTTTCTGCTGGCCAATGCCTGGTCATCTCTGAGAACAGACAGTTGTTTCCCCATTGTAAAGGGAGATCAACTTGTGAACACCACCCTTTGAAACCTAAGCCCAGGAATTTTTCTTTCTCTCTGGTTTCTGCCTTTGGAAGAGCTAGTATGGCTAGGCTTCAGCCTCTTGCCCCCCCGGCTGGACAAGGCTGCCGCAGGGGGAGCGGGGCTGGCAGGATTTCGGCGCTTCCTGGAGGGGGTTGGAGAGTGTGAAATGACAGCGGCCCCTTCCCAGATGGGCTGAAGCTCTGGCAGGGCTCACTGAGCCTTGTAGAGTGGGGCTGGCGGGTCAGGCTGCTTCCTGGCTCGGCAGCACTTTGTGCCGCTGCTGGCTTTCAGCAGCAACTGCCGAGGAAGGGGAGGGAAAGCTCTTGAGCTGTGGCTTGCTGACACAGTGGCCACACTCCTCCAGAGCAGCTAGGGAAAATGTTGCATGGCAAAGAGCTGCAGCCGCTGGCCCCGGGACCATCCCCAGTGCCTGGGCAAGAGTTGAAGCCTTTCACTAGCCAGACGAGACTTGCAGATGAATCCTTTTTCCAGAGAGAGGGGAAGAGAGAGGGATCAACAGGTAAAGAGGCAGCATCAACCACCCAAGGCAGCGAGGAAAGGAATTAAGCCTCAGATGGGAAGAGAAGAGGAAGATGCCCGAAGAAGCTGAAATTTTCTTTTATTCAAGCTATGGAGGGGGACAATCATGTTCTGAAGAAACTCCTTGAATTCCTGAAACAGTATTTTGGGGGGAATGGAGTATTTCAAAGTATAGTTCTGAGCAAAAGGAATTCATTGCTAAAGCTGTGCTAATGGTGAAGTTGTTGTAATGCTATGTGATGCTGGAAGAGAAAAGGAGAAGTGAGAGATGCTGAAGATTTGTGGCTCTTAAGTGACAAAGCAAAAGATTCCTGTTTCCAGAGATGATCCCAGAATCCAATGAAGAGAACTTTTGCCTTTGAAGAACTTATCCTTCATGATTCAATGACACCCCTTGAATCATGGCCCACAAACACAGCTGGGACTGGTGTGAAATGGGAGGAAAGGACTGATGGCAGAGTTTTCTAAGCAGCTGGCATCAGAGCAATAGGAAGGCATGAGAAAATGTTTTTTCTTGTGAAAATCTCCATAGATTGACAAAAGAGAACTTCTTTTTCCCTACAAGGACGGATGAAAAGACTATAGCAGAGTTATGACTGTTTTAAACAGCAATGGTTTTTTTTACCTCTGTGTTGTCAATTAAACACAGCAATGCGTGGCTGCTGGGGAAAAAGGGTATCTGGAAGTTTTATTCTGGTTTTGTATCCTTGTAGTTTGGTTAATAAACTTCCTCGATTCCTTTTAAATTTTAAACTTCTTTTGGCCTTCTCATATTCCACATCTTCAAGCAAGAAATGGATAAGTTTTCCAGTGATTTTTTAATTAATACTTTCAAACCATGACAGGTGTCAGAGTGAGGAGAAAATTGGAGCTGTCAGAGCGATTGCTTCACTAAGAGGTGAACAGTGGGGCTGTCATGGCTGTCATGTGACAGAGAGTGGAACACTGAGGCTTTCACTGCTCGGGTGTCACAGAGAGTGGAACACTAGAACTGTCACAGCTGTAGTATCACATTGCAGAGGAAATTGGAGTTGTCAGAGCTCTGGTGTCACAGAGAATAGAAGACTGTGCTGTCACTGTTGTGGTGTCACAGAGAGGGGAGCAGTTGGGCTGTGACGGCTGTGGTGTCACAGAGAGGGAAACCAGTGCTGTGACTGCCGTGGTGTCACAGAGAGTGGAACGCTGTTGCTGTCAATTCTGTGGTGTCACAGAGAGGGAAGCCCAATGGTGTCACTGCTGTGGTGTCAGAGAGAGCGGAATGCTGTTGTTTTCACTACCGTTGTGTCACAGAGTGTGGAACACTGGTGCTGTCACAGCTGTGGCGTCACAGAGAGGGAAGCCCAGTGCTGCCACTGCTGTGGTGTCACAGACAGTGGAACACTGGTGTAGTCGCAGCCATGGTGTCACAGAGAGTAGAAAGCAGTTGTTGTCACTGCTGTTGTGTCACAGAGAGTGGAAAACTGGTGCTGTCACTGCTGTGGTGTCACAGAGAGTGGAACGCTGGTGTTGTGACGGCTGTGGTGTCACAGAGAGTGGAACCCTGGGGCGGTAGCTGCTCTGGTGTTACAGAGAGGGGACGCCTGGGGCTGTCACTGCTGTGTGTGTGATAGGCTGATAAATAAGAAACAAAGAAAAACTGCTAGAGAAATTAAAGCTGCTGGAGGTTGATGGGGTTTCTTTCTGCTGGCCAATGCCTGGTCATCTCTGAGAACAGACAGTTGTTTCCCCATTGTAAAGGGAGATCAACTTGTGAACACCACCCTTTGAAACCTAAGCCCAGGAATTTTTCTTTCTCTCTGGTTTCTGCCTTTGGAAGAGCTAGTATGGCTAGGCTTCAGCCTCTTGCCCCCCCGGCTGGACAAGGCTGCCGCAGGGGGAGCGGGGCTGGCAGGATTTCGGCGCTTCCTGGAGGGGGTTGGAGAGTGTGAAATGACAGCGGCCCCTTCCCAGATGGGCTGAAGCTCTGGCAGGGCTCACTGAGCCTTGTAGAGTGGGGCTGGCGGGTCAGGCTGCTTCCTGGCTCGGCAACACTTTGTGCCGCTGCTGGCTTTCAGCAGCAACTGCCGAGGAAGGGGAGGGAAAGCTCTTGAGCTGTGGCTTGCTGACACAGTGGCCACACTCCTCCAGAGCAGCTAGGGAAAATGTTGCATGGCAAAGAGCTGCAGCCGCTGTCCCCGGGACCATCCCCAGTGCCTGGGCAAGAGTTGAAGCCTTTCACTAGCCAGACGAGACTTGCAGATGAATCCTTTTTCCAGAGAGAGGGGAAGAGAGAGGGATCAACAGGTAAAGAGGCAGCATCAACCACCCAAGGCAGCGAGGAAAGGAATTAAGCCTCAGATGGGAAGAGAAGAGGAAGATGCCCGAAGAAGCTGAAATTTTCTTTTATTCAAGCTATGGAGGGGGACAATCATGTTCTGAAGAAACTCCTTGAATTCCTGAAACAGTATTTTGGGGGGAATGGAGTATTTCAAAGTATAGTTCTGAGCAAAAGGAATTCATTGCTAAAGCTGTGCTAATGGTGAAGTTGTTGTAATGCTATGTGATGCTGGAAGAGAAAAGGAGAAGTGAGAGATGCTGAAGATTTGTGGCTCTTAAGTGACAAAGCAAAAGATTCCTGTTTCCAGAGATGATCCCAGAATCCAATGAAGAGAACTTTTGCCTTTGAAGAACTTATCCTTCATGATTCAATGACACCCCTTGAATCATGGCCCACAAACACAGCTGGGACTGGTGTGAAATGGGAGGAAAGGACTGATGGCAGAGTTTTCTAAGCAGCTGGCATCAGAGCAATAGGAAGGCATGAGAAAATGTTTTTTCTTGTGAAAATCTCCATAGATTGACAAAAGAGAACTTCTTTTTCCCTACAAGGACGGATGAAAAGACTATAGCAGAGTTATGACTGTTTTAAACAGCAATGGTTTTTTTTACCTCTGTGTTGTCAATTAAACACAGCAATGCGTGGGTGCTGGGGAAAAAGGGTATCTGGAAGTTTTATTCTGGTTTTGTATCCTTGTAGTTTGGTTAATAAACTTCCTCGATTCCTTTTAAATTTTAAACTTCTTTTGGCCTTCTCATATTCCACATCTTCAAGCAAGAAATGGATAAGTTTTGCAGTGATTTTTTAATTAATACTTTCAAACCATGACAGGTGTCAGAGTGAGGAGGAAATTGGAGCTGTCAGAGCGATTGCTTCACTAAGAGGTGAACAGTGGGGCTGTCATGGCTGTCATGTGACAGAGAGTGGAACACTGAGGCTTTCACTGCTCGGGTGTCACAGAGAGTGGAACACTAGAACTGTCACAGCTGTAGTATCACATTGCAGAGGAAATTGGAGTTGTCAGAGCTCTGGTGTCACAGAGAATAGAAGACTGTGCTGTCACTGTTGTGGTGTCACAGAGAGGGGAGCAGTTGGGCTGTGACGGCTGTGGTGTCACAGAGAGGGAAACCAGTGCTGTGACTGCCGTGGTGTCACAGAGAGTGGAACGCTGTTGCTGTCAATTCTGTGGTGTCACAGAGAGGGAAGCCCAATGGTGTCACTGCTGTGGTGTCAGAGAGAGCGGAATGCTGTTGTTTTCACTACCGTTGTGTCACAGAGTGTGGAACACTGGTGCTGTCACAGCTGTGGCGTCACAGAGAGGGAAGCCCAGTGCTGCCACTGCTGTGGTGTCACAGACAGTGGAACACTGGTGTAGTCGCAGCCATGGTGTCACAGAGAGTAGAAAGCAGTTGTTGTCACTGCTGTTGTGTCACAGAGAGTGGAAAACTGGTGCTGTCACTGCTGTGGTGTCACAGAGAGTGGAACGCTGGTGTTGTGACGGCTGTGGTGTCACAGAGAGTGGAACCCTGGGGCGGTAGCTGCTCTGGTGTTACAGAGAGGGGACGCCTGGGGCTGTCACTGCTGTGTGTGTGATAGGCTGATAAATAAGAAACAAAGAAAAACTGCTAGAGAAATTAAAGCTGCTGGAGGTTGATGGGGTTTCTTTCTGCTGGCCAATGCCTGGTCATCTCTGAGAACAGACAGTTGTTTCCCCATTGTAAAGGGAGATCAACTTGTGAACACCACCCTTTGAAACCTAAGCCCAGGAATTTTTCTTTCTCTCTGGTTTCTGCCTTTGGAAGAGCTAGTATGGCTAGGCTTCAGCCTCTTGCCCCCCCGGCTGGACAAGGCTGCCGCAGGGGGAGCGGGGCTGGCAGGATTTCCGCGCTTCCTGGAGGGGGTTGGAGAGTGTGAAATGACAGCGGCCCCTTCCCAGATGGGCTGAAGCTCCGGCAGGGCTCACTGAGCCTTGTAGAGTGGGGCTGGCGGGTCAGGCTGCTTCCTGGCTCGGCAACACTTTGTGCCGCTGCTGGCTTTCAGCAGCAACTGCCGAGGAAGGGGAGGGAAAGCTCTTGAGCTGTGGCTTGCTGACACAGTGGCCACACTCCTCCAGAGCAGCTAGGGAAAATGTTGCATGGCAAAGAGCTGCAGCCGCTGTCCCCGGGACCATCCCCAGTGCCTGGGCAAGAGTTGAAGCCTTTCACTAGCCAGACGAGACTTGCAGATGAATCCTTTTTCCAGAGAGAGGGGAAGAGAGAGGGATCAACAGGTAAAGAGGCAGCATCAACCACCCAAGGCAGCGAGGAAAGGAATTAAGCCTCAGATGGGAAGAGAAGAGGAAGATGCCCGAAGAAGCTGAAATTTTCTTTTATTCAAGCTATGGAGGGGGACAATCATGTTCTGAAGAAACTCCTTGAATTCCTGAAACAGTATTTTGGGGGGAATGGAGTATTTCAAAGTATAGTTCTGAGCAAAAGGAATTCATTGCTAAAGCTGTGCTAATGGTGAAGTTGTTGTAATGCTATGTGATGCTGGAAGAGAAAAGGAGAAGTGAGAGATGCTGAAGATTTGTGGCTCTTAAGTGACAAAGCAAAAGATTCCTGTTTCCAGAGATGATCCCAGAATCCAATGAAGAGAACTTTTGCCTTTGAAGAACTTATCCTTCATGATTCAATGACACCCCTTGAATCATGGCCCACAAACACAGCTGGGACTGGTGTGAAATGGGAGGAAAGGACTGATGGCAGAGTTTTCTAAGCAGCTGGCATCAGAGCAATAGGAAGGCATGAGAAAATGTTTTTTCTTGTGAAAATCTCCATAGATTGACAAAAGAGAACTTCTTTTTCCCTACAAGGACGGATGAAAAGACTATAGCAGAGTTATGACTGTTTTAAACAGCAATGGTTTTTTTTACCTCTGTGTTGTCAATTAAACACAGCAATGCGTGGCTGCTGGGGAAAAAGGGTATCTGGAAGTTTTATTCTGGTTTTGTATCCTTGTAGTTTGGTTAATAAACTTCCTCGATTCCTTTTAAATTTTAAACTTCTTTTGGCCTTCTCATATTCCACATCTTCAAGCAAGAAATGGATAAGTTTTGCAGTGATTTTTTAATTAATACTTTCAAACCATGACAGGTGTCAGAGTGAGGAGAAAATTGGAGCTGTCAGAGCGATTGCTTCACTAAGAGGTGAACAGTGGGGCTGTCATGGCTGTCATGTGACAGAGAGTGGAACACTGAGGCTTTCACTGCTCGGGTGTCACAGAGAGTGGAACACTAGAACTGTCACAGCTGTAGTATCACATTGCAGAGGAAATTGGAGTTGTCAGAGCTCTGGTGTCACAGAGAATAGAAGACTGTGCTGTCACTGTTGTGGTGTCACAGAGAGGGGAGCAGTTGGGCTGTGACGGCTGTGGTGTCACAGAGAGGGAAACCAGTGCTGTGACTGCCGTGGTGTCACAGAGAGTGGAACGCTGTTGCTGTCAATTCTGTGGTGTCACAGAGAGGGAAGCCCAATGGTGTCACTGCTGTGGTGTCAGAGAGAGCGGAATGCTGTTGTTTTCACTACCGTTGTGTCACAGAGTGTGGAACACTGGTGCTGTCACAGCTGTGGCGTCACAGAGAGGGAAGCCCAGTGCTGCCACTGCTGTGGTGTCACAGACAGTGGAACACTGGTGTAGTCGCAGCCATGGTGTCACAGAGAGTAGAAAGCAGTTGTTGTCACTGCTGTTGTGTCACAGAGAGTGGAAAACTGGTGCTGTCACTGCTGTGGTGTCACAGAGAGTGGAACGCTGGTGTTGTGACGGCTGTGGTGTCACAGAGAGTGGAACCCTGGGGCGGTAGCTGCTCTGGTGTTACAGAGAGGGGACGCCTGGGGCTGTCACTGCTGTGTGTGTGATAGGCTGATAAATAAGAAACAAAGAAAAACTGCTAGAGAAATTAAAGCTGCTGGAGGTTGATGGGGTTTCTTTCTGCTGGCCAATGCCTGGTCATCTCTGAGAACAGACAGTTGTTTCCCCATTGTAAAGGGAGATCAACTTGTGAACACCACCCTTTGAAACCTAAGCCCAGGAATTTTTCTTTCTCTCTGGTTTCTGCCTTTGGAAGAGCTAGTATGGCTAGGCTTCAGCCTCTTGCCCCCCCGGCTGGACAAGGCTGCCGCAGGGGGAGCGGGGCTGGCAGGATTTCGGCGCTTCCTGGAGGGGGTTGGAGAGTGTGAAATGACAGCGGCCCCTTCCCAGATGGGCTGAAGCTCTGGCAGGGCTCACTGAGCCTTGTAGAGTGGGGCTGGCGGGTCAGGCTGCTTCCTGGCTCGGCAGCACTTTGTGCCGCTGCTGGCTTTCAGCAGCAACTGCCGAGGAAGGGGAGGGAAAGCTCTTGAGCTGTGGCTTGCTGACACGGTGGCCACACTCCTCCAGAGCAGCTAGGGAAAATGTTGCATGGCAAAGAGCTGCAGCCGCTGGCCCCGGGACCATCCCCAGTGCCTGGGCAAGAGTTGAAGCCTTTCACTAGCCAGACGAGACTTGCAGATGAATCCTTTTTCCAGAGAGAGGGGAAGAGAGAGGGATCAACAGGTAAAGAGGCAGCATCAACCACCCAAGGCAGCGAGGAAAGGAATTAAGCCTCAGATGGGAAGAGAAGAGGAAGATGCCCGAAGAAGCTGAAATTTTCTTTTATTCAAGCTATGGAGGGGGACAATCATGTTCTGAAGAAACTCCTTGAATTCCTGAAACAGTATTTTGGGGGGAATGGAGTATTTCAAAGTATAGTTCTGAGCAAAAGGAATTCATTGCTAAAGCTGTGCTAATGGTGAAGTTGTTGTAATGCTATGTGATGCTGGAAGAGAAAAGGAGAAGTGAGAGATGCTGAAGATTTGTGGCTCTTAAGTGACAAAGCAAAAGATTCCTGTTTCCAGAGATGATCCCAGAATCCAATGAAGAGAACTTTTGCCTTTGAAGAACTTATCCTTCATGATTCAATGACACCCCTTGAATCATGGCCCACAAACACAGCTGGGACTGGTGTGAAATGGGAGGAAAGGACTGATGGCAGAGTTTTCTAAGCAGCTGGCATCAGAGCAATAGGAAGGCATGAGAAAATGTTTTTTCTTGTGAAAATCTCCATAGATTGACAAAAGAGAACTTCTTTTTCCCTACAAGGACGGATGAAAAGACTATAGCAGAGTTATGACTGTTTTAAACAGCAATGGTTTTTTTTACCTCTGTGTTGTCAATTAAACACAGCAATGCGTGGCTGCTGGGGAAAAAGGGTATCTGGAAGTTTTATTCTGGTTTTGTATCCTTGTAGTTTGGTTAATAAACTTCCTCGATTCCTTTTAAATTTTAAACTTCTTTTGGCCTTCTCATATTCCACATCTTCAAGCAAGAAATGGATAAGTTTTGCAGTGATTTTTTAATTAATACTTTCAAACCATGACAGGTGTCAGAGTGAGGAGAAAATTGGAGCTGTCAGAGCGATTGCTTCACTAAGAGGTGAACAGTGGGGCTGTCATGGCTGTCATGTGACAGAGAGTGGAACACTGAGGCTTTCACTGCTCGGGTGTCACAGAGAGTGGAACACTAGAACTGTCACAGCTGTAGTATCACATTGCAGAGGAAATTGGAGTTGTCAGAGCTCTGGTGTCACAGAGAATAGAAGACTGTGCTGTCACTGTTGTGGTGTCACAGAGAGGGGAGCAGTTGGGCTGTGACGGCTGTGGTGTCACAGAGAGGGAAACCAGTGCTGTGACTGCCGTGGTGTCACAGAGAGTGGAACGCTGTTGCTGTCAATTCTGTGGTGTCACAGAGAGGGAAGCCCAATGGTGTCACTGCTGTGGTGTCAGAGAGAGCGGAATGCTGTTGTTTTCACTACCGTTGTGTCACAGAGTGTGGAACACTGGTGCTGTCACAGCTGTGGCGTCACAGAGAGGGAAGCCCAGTGCTGCCACTGCTGTGGTGTCACAGACAGTGGAACACTGGTGTAGTCGCAGCCATGGTGTCACAGAGAGTAGAAAGCAGTTGTTGTCACTGCTGTTGTGTCACAGAGAGTGGAAAACTGGTGCTGTCACTGCTGTGGTGTCACAGAGAGTGGAACGCTGGTGTTGTGACGGCTGTGGTGTCACAGAGAGTGGAACCCTGGGGCGGTAGCTGCTCTGGTGTTACAGAGAGGGGACGCCTGGGGCTGTCACTGCTGTGTGTGTGATAGGCTGATAAATAAGAAACAAAGAAAAACTGCTAGAGAAATTAAAGCTGCTGGAGGTTGATGGGGTTTCTTTCTGCTGGCCAATGCCTGGTCATCTCTGAGAACAGACAGTTGTTTCCCCATTGTAAAGGGAGATCAACTTGTGAACACCACCCTTTGAAACCTAAGCCCAGGAATTTTTCTTTCTCTCTGGTTTCTGCCTTTGGAAGAGCTAGTATGGCTAGGCTTCAGCCTCTTGCCCCCCCGGCTGGACAAGGCTGCCGCAGGGGGAGCGGGGCTGGCAGGATTTCCGCGCTTCCTGGAGGGGGTTGGAGAGTGTGAAATGACAGCGGCCCCTTCCCAGATGGGCTGAAGCTCTGGCAGGGCTCACTGAGCCTTGTAGAGTGGGGCTGGCGGGTCAGGCTGCTTCCTGGCTCGGCAGCACTTTGTGCCGCTGCTGGCTTTCAGCAGCAACTGCCGAGGAAGGGGAGGGAAAGCTCTTGAGCTGTGGCTTGCTGACACGGTGGCCACACTCCTCCAGAGCAGCTAGGGAAAATCTTGCATGGCAAAGAGCTGCAGCCGCTGGCCCCGGGACCATCCCCAGTGCCTGGGCAAGAGTTGAAGCCTTTCACTAGCCAGACGAGACTTGCAGATGAATCCTTTTTCCAGAGAGAGGGGAAGAGAGAGGGATCAACAGGTAAAGAGGCAGCATCAACCACCCAAGGCAGCGAGGAAAGGAATTAAGCCTCAGATGGGAAGAGAAGAGGAAGATGCCCGAAGAAGCTGAAATTTTCTTTTATTCAAGCTATGGAGGGGGACAATCATGTTCTGAAGAAACTCCTTGAATTCCTGAAACAGTATTTTGGGGGGAATGGAGTATTTCAAAGCATAGTTCTGAGCAAAAGGAATTCATTGCTAAAGCTGTGCTAATGGTGAAGTTGTTGTAATGCTATGTGATGCTGGAAGAGAAAAGGAGAAGTGAGAGATGCTGAAGATTTGTGGCTCTTAAGTGACAAAGCAAAAGATTCCTGTTTCCAGAGATGATCCCAGAATCCAATGAAGAGAACTTTTGCCTTTGAAGAACTTATCCTTCATGATTCAATGACACCCCTTGAATCATGGCCCACAAACACAGCTGGGACTGGTGTGAAATGGGAGGAAAGGACTGATGGCAGAGTTTTCTAAGCAGCTGGCATCAGAGCAATAGGAAGGCATGAGAAAATGTTTTTTCTTGTGAAAATCTCCATAGATTGACAAAAGAGAACTTCTTTTTCCCTACAAGGACGGATGAAAAGACTATAGCAGAGTTATGACTGTTTTAAACAGCAATGGTTTTTTTTACCTCTGTGTTGTCAATTAAACACAGCAATGCGTGGCTGCTGGGGAAAAAGGGTATCTGGAAGTTTTATTCTGGTTTTGTATCCTTGTAGTTTGGTTAATAAACTTCCTCGATTCCTTTTAAATTTTAAACTTCTTTTGGCCTTCTCATATTCCACATCTTCAAGCAAGAAATGGATAAGTTTTCCAGTGATTTTTTAATTAATACTTTCAAACCATGACAGGTGTCAGAGTGAGGAGAAAATTGGAGCTGTCAGAGCGATTGCTTCACTAAGAGGTGAACAGTGGGGCTGTCATGGCTGTCATGTGACAGAGAGTGGAACACTGAGGCTTTCACTGCTCGGGTGTCACAGAGAGTGGAACACTAGAACTGTCACAGCTGTAGTATCACATTGCAGAGGAAATTGGAGTTGTCAGAGCTCTGGTGTCACAGAGAATAGAAGACTGTGCTGTCACTGTTGTGGTGTCACAGAGAGGGGAGCAGTTGGGCTGTGACGGCTGTGGTGTCACAGAGAGGGAAACCAGTGCTGTGACTGCCGTGGTGTCACAGAGAGTGGAACGCTGTTGCTGTCAATTCTGTGGTGTCACAGAGAGGGAAACCAGTGCTGTGACTGCCGTGGTGTCACAGAGAGTGGAACGCTGTTGCTGTCAATTCTGTGGTGTCACAGAGAGGGAAGCCCAATGGTGTCACTGCTGTGGTGTCAGAGAGAGCGGAATGCTGTTGTTTTCACTACCGTTGTGTCACAGAGTGTGGAACACTGGTGCTGTCACAGCTGTGGCGTCACAGAGAGGGAAGCCCAGTGCTGCCACTGCTGTGGTGTCACAGACAGTGGAACACTGGTGTAGTCGCAGCCATGGTGTCACAGAGAGTAGAAAGCAGTTGTTGTCACTGCTGTTGTGTCACAGAGAGTGGAAAACTGGTGCTGTCACTGCTGTGGTGTCACAGAGAGTGGAACGCTGGTGTTGTGACGGCTGTGGTGTCACAGAGAGTGGAACCCTGGGGCGGTAGCTGCTCTGGTGTTACAGAGAGGGGACGCCTGGGGCTGTCACTGCTGTGTGTGTGATAGGCTGATAAATAAGAAACAAAGAAAAACTGCTAGAGAAATTAAAGCTGCTGGAGGTTGATGGGGTTTCTTTCTGCTGGCCAATGCCTGGTCATCTCTGAGAACAGACAGTTGTTTCCCCATTGTAAAGGGAGATCAACTTGTGAACACCACCCTTTGAAACCTAAGCCCAGGAATTTTTCTTTCTCTCTGGTTTCTGCCTTTGGAAGAGCTAGTATGGCTAGGCTTCAGCCTCTTGCCCCCCCGGCTGGACAAGGCTGCCGCAGGGGGAGCGGGGCTGGCAGGATTTCCGCGCTTCCTGGAGGGGGTTGGAGAGTGTGAAATGACAGCGGCCCCTTCCCAGATGGGCTGAAGCTCTGGCAGGGCTCACTGAGCCTTGTAGAGTGGGGCTGGCGGGTCAGGCTGCTTCCTGGCTCGGCAGCACTTTGTGCCGCTGCTGGCTTTCAGCAGCAACTGCCGAGGAAGGGGAGGGAAAGCTCTTGAGCTGTGGCTTGCTGACACAGTGGCCACACTCCTCCAGAGCAGCTAGGGAAAATGTTGCATGGCAAAGAGCTGCAGCCGCTGTCCCCGGGACCATCCCCAGTGCCTGGGCAAGAGTTGAAGCCTTTCACTAGCCAGACGAGACTTGCAGATGAATCCTTTTTCCAGAGAGAGGGGAAGAGAGAGGGATCAACAGGTAAAGAGGCAGCATCAACCACCCAAGGCAGCGAGGAAAGGAATTAAGCCTCAGATGGGAAGAGAAGAGGAAGATGCCCGAAGAAGCTGAAATTTTCTTTTATTCAAGCTATGGAGGGGGACAATCATGTTCTGAAGAAACTCCTTGAATTCCTGAAACAGTATTTTGGGGGGAATGGAGTATTTCAAAGTATAGTTCTGAGCAAAAGGAATTCATTGCTAAAGCTGTGCTAATGGTGAAGTTGTTGTAATGCTGTGTGATGCTGGAAGAGAAAAGGAGAAGTGAGAGATGCTGAAGATTTGTGGCTCTTAAGTGACAAAGCAAAAGATTCCTGTTTCCAGAGATGATCACAGAATCCAATGAAGAGAACTTTTGCCTTTGAAGAACTTATCCTTCATGATTCAATGACACCCCTTGAATCATGGCCCACAAACACAGCTGGGACTGGTGTGAAATGGGAGGAAAGGACTGATGGCAGAGTTTTCTAAGCAGCTGGCATCAGAGCAATAGGAAGGCATGAGAAAATGTTTTTTCTTGTGAAAATCTCCATAGATTGACAAAAGAGAACTTCTTTTTCCCTACAAGGACGGATGAAAAGACTATAGCAGAGTTATGACTGTTTTAAACAGCAATGGTTTTTTTTACCTCTGTGTTGTCAATTAAACACAGCAATGCGTGGCTGCTGGGGAAAAAGGGTATCTGGAAGTTTTATTCTGGTTTTGTATCCTTGTAGTTTGGTTAATAAACTTCCTCGATTCCTTTTAAATTTTAAACTTCTTTTGGCCTTCTCATATTCCACATCTTCAAGCAAGAAATGGATAAGTTTTCCAGTGATTTTTTAATTAATACTTTCAAACCATGACAGGTGTCAGAGTGAGGAGAAAATTGGAGCTGTCAGAGCGATTGCTTCACTAAGAGGTGAACAGTGGGGCTGTCATGGCTGTCATGTGACAGAGAGTGGAACACTGAGGCTTTCACTGCTCGGGTGTCACAGAGAGTGGAACACTAGAACTGTCACAGCTGTAGTATCACATTGCAGAGGAAATTGGAGTTGTCAGAGCTCTGGTGTCACAGAGAATAGAAGACTGTGCTGTCACTGTTGTGGTGTCACAGAGAGGGGAGCAGTTGGGCTGTGACGGCTGTGGTGTCACAGAGAGGGAAACCAGTGCTGTGACTGCCGTGGTGTCACAGAGAGTGGAACGCTGTTGCTGTCAATTCTGTGGTGTCACAGAGAGGGAAGCCCAGTGGTGTCACTGCTGTGGTGTCAGAGAGAGCGGAATGCTGTTGTTTTCACTACCGTTGTGTCACAGAGTGTGGAACACTGGTGCTGTCACAGCTGTGGCGTCACAGAGAGGGAAGCCCAGTGCTGCCACTGCTGTGGTGTCACAGACAGTGGAACACTGGTGTAGTCACAGCCATGGTGTCACAGAGAGTAGAAAGCAGTTGTTGTCACTGCTGTTGTGTCACAGAGAGTGGAAAACTGGTGCTGTCACTGCTGTGGTGTCACAGAGAGTGGAACGCTGGTGTTGTGACGGCTGTGGTGTCACAGAGAGTGGAACCCTGGGGCGGTAGCTGCTCTGGTGTTACAGAGAGGGGACGCCTGGGGCTGTCACTGCTGTGTGTGTGATAGGCTGATAAATAAGAAACAAAGAAAAACTGCTAGAGAAATTAAAGCTGCTGGAGGTTGATGGGGTTTCTTTCTGCTGGCCAATGCCTGGTCATCTCTGAGAACAGACAGTTGTTTTCCCATTGTAAAGGGAGATCAACTTGTGAACACCACCCTTTGAAACCTAAGCCCAGGAATTTTTCTTTCTCTCTGGTTTCTGCCTTTGGAAGAGCTAGTATGGCTAGGCTTCAGCCTCTTGCCCCCCCGGCTGGACAAGGCTGCCGCAGGGGGAGCGGGGCTGGCAGGATTTCGGCGCTTCCTGGAGGGGGTTGGAGAGTGTGAAATGACAGCGGCCCCTTCCCAGATGGGCTGAAGCTCTGGCAGGGCTCACTGAGCCTTGTAGAGTGGGGCTGGCGGGTCAGGCTGCTTCCTGGCTCGGCAGCACTTTGTGCCGCTGCTGGCTTTCAGCAGCAACTGCCGAGGAAGGGGAGGGAAAGCTCTTGAGCTGTGGCTTGCTGACACGGTGGCCACACTCCTCCAGAGCAGCTAGGGAAAATCTTGCATGGCAGAGAGCTGCAGCCGCTGGCCCCGGGACCATCCCCAGTGCCTGGGCAAGAGTTGAAGCCTTTCACTAGCCAGACGAGACTTGCAGATGAATCCTTTTTCCAGAGAGAGGGGAAGAGAGAGGGATCAACAGGTAAAGAGGCAGCATCAACCACCCAAGGCAGCGAGGAAAGGAATTAAGCCTCAGATGGGAAGAGGAAGATGCCCGAAGAAGCTGAAATTTTCTTTTATTCAAGCTATGGAGGGGGACAATCATGTTCTGAAGAAACTCCTTGAATTCCTGAAACAGTATTTTGGGGGGAATGGAGTATTTCAAAGTATAGTTCTGAGCAAAAGGAATTCATTGCTAAAGCTGTGCTAATGGTGAAGTTGTTGTAATGCTATGTGATGCTGGAAGAGAAAAGGAGAAGTGAGAGATGCTGAAGATTTGTGGCTCTTAAGTGACAAAGCAAAAGATTCCTGTTTCCAGAGATGATCACAGAATCCAATGAAGAGAACTTTTGCCTTTGAAGAACTTATCCTTCATGATTCAATGACACCCCTTGAATCATGGCCCACAAACACAGCTGGGACTGGTGTGAAATGGGAGGAAAGGACTGATGGCAGAGTTTTCTAAGCAGCTGGCATCAGAGCAATAGGAAGGCATGAGAAAATGTTTTTTCTTGTGAAAATCTCCATAGATTGACAAAAGAGAACTACTTTTTCCCTACAAGGACGGATGAAAAGACTATAGCAGAGTTATGACTGTTTTAAACAGCAATGGTTTTTTTTACCTCTGTGTTGTCAATTAAACACAGCAATGCGTGGGTGCTGGGGAAAAAGGGTATCTGGAAGTTTTATTCTGGTTTTGTATCCTTGTAGTTTGGTTAATAAACTTCCTCGATTCCTTTTAAATTTTAAACTTCTTTTGGCCTTCTCATATTCCACATCTTCAAGCAAGAAATGGATAAGTTTTCCAGTGATTTTTTAATTAATACTTTCAAACCATGACAGGTGTCAGAGTGAGGAGAAAATTGGAGCTGTCAGAGCGATTGCTTCACTAAGAGGTGAACAGTGGGGCTGTCATGGCTGTCATGTGACAGAGAGTGGAACACTGAGGCTTTCACTGCTCGGGTGTCACAGAGAGTGGAACACTAGAACTGTCACAGCTGTAGTATCACATTGCAGAGGAAATTGGAGTTGTCAGAGCTCTGGTGTCACAGAGAATAGAAGACTGTGCTGTCACTGTTGTGGTGTCACAGAGAGGGGAGCAGTTGGGCTGTGACGGCTGTGGTGTCACAGAGAGGGAAACCAGTGCTGTGACTGCCGTGGTGTCACAGAGAGTGGAACGCTGTTGCTGTCAATTCTGTGGTGTCACAGAGAGGGAAGCCCAATGGTGTCACTGCTGTGGTGTCAGAGAGAGCGGAATGCTGTTGTTTTCACTACCGTTGTGTCACAGAGTGTGGAACACTGGTGCTGTCACAGCTGTGGCGTCACAGAGAGGGAAGCCCAGTGCTGCCACTGCTGTGGTGTCACAGACAGTGGAACACTGGTGTAGTCGCAGCCATGGTGTCACAGAGAGTAGAAAGCAGTTGTTGTCACTGCTGTTGTGTCACAGAGAGTGGAAAACTGGTGCTGTCACTGCTGTGGTGTCACAGAGAGTGGAACGCTGGTGTTGTGACGGCTGTGGTGTCACAGAGAGTGGAACCCTGGGGCGGTAGCTGCTCTGGTGTTACAGAGAGGGGACGCCTGGGGCTGTCACTGCTGTGTGTGTGATAGGCTGATAAATAAGAAACAAAGAAAAACTGCTAGAGAAATTAAAGCTGCTGGAGGTTGATGGGGTTTCTTTCTGCTGGCCAATGCCTGGTCATCTCTGAGAACAGACAGTTGTTTCCCCATTGTAAAGGGAGATCAACTTGTGAACACCACCCTTTGAAACCTAAGCCCAGGAATTTTTCTTTCTCTCTGGTTTCTGCCTTTGGAAGAGCTAGTATGGCTAGGCTTCAGCCTCTTGCCCCCCCGGCTGGACAAGGCTGCCGCAGGGGGAGCGGGGCTGGCAGGATTTCGGCGCTTCCTGGAGGGGGTTGGAGAGTGTGAAATGACAGCGGCCCCTTCCCAGATGGGCTGAAGCTCTGGCAGGGCTCACTGAGCCTTGTAGAGTGGGGCTGGCGGGTCAGGCTGCTTCCTGGCTCGGCAGCAGTTTGTGCCGCTGCTGGCTTTCAGCAGCAACTGCCGAGGAAGGGGAGGGAAAGCTCTTGAGCTGTGGCTTGCTGACACAGTGGCCACACTCCTCCAGAGCAGCTAGGGAAAATCTTGCATGGCAAAGAGCTGCAGCCGCTGGCCCCGGGACCATCCTCAGTGCCTGGGCAAGAGTTGAAGCTTTTCACTAGCCAGACGAGACTTGCAGATGAATCCTTTTTCCAGAGAGAGGGGAAGAGAGAGGGATCAACAGGTAAAGAGGCAGCATCAACCACCCAAGGCAGCGAGGAAAGGAATTAAGCCTCAGATGGGAAGAGAAGAGGAAGATGCCCGAAGAAGCTGAAATTTTCTTTTATTCAAGCTATGGAGGGGGACAATCATGTTCTGAAGAAACTCCTTGAATTCCTGAAACAGTATTTTGGGGGGAATGGAGTATTTCAAAGCATAGTTCTGAGCAAAAGGAATTCATTGCTAAAGCTGTGCTAATGGTGAAGTTGTTGTAATGCTATGTGATGCTGGAAGAGAAAAGGAGAAGTGAGAGATGCTGAAGATTTGTGGCTCTTAAGTGACAAAGCAAAAGATTCCTGTTTCCAGAGATGATCCCAGAATCCAATGAAGAGAACTTTTGCCTTTGAAGAACTTATCCTTCATGATTCAATGACACCCCTTGAATCATGGCCCACAAACACAGCTGGGACTGGTGTGAAATGGGAGGAAAGGACTGATGGCAGAGTTTTCTAAGCAGCTGGCATCAGAGCAATAGGAAGGCATGAGAAAATGTTTTTTCTTGTGAAAATCTCCATAGATTGACAAAAGAGAACTTCTTTTTCCCTACAAGGACGGATGAAAAGACTATAGCAGAGTTATGACTGTTTTAAACAGCAATGGTTTTTTTTACCTCTGTGTTGTCAATTAAACACAGCAATGCGTGGCTGCTGGGGAAAAAGGGTATCTGGAAGTTTTATTCTGGTTTTGTATCCTTGTAGTTTGGTTAATAAACTTCCTCGATTCCTTTTAAATTTTAAACTTCTTTTGGCCTTCTCATATTCCACATCTTCAAGCAAGAAATGAATAAGTATTGCAGTGATTTTTTAATTAATACTTTCAAACCATGACAGGTGTCAGAGTGAGGAGGAAATTGGAGCTGTCAGAGCGATTACTTCACTAAGAGGTGAACAGTGGGGCTGTCATGGCTGTCATGTGACAGAGAGTGGAACACTGAGGCTTTCACTGCTCGGGTGTCACAGAGAGTGGAACACTAGAACTGTCACAGCTGTAGTATCACATTGCAGAGGAAATTGGAGTTGTCAGAGCTCTGGTGTCACAGAGAATAGAAGACTGTGCTGTCACTGTTGTGGTGTCACAGAGAGGGGAGCAGTTGGGCTGTGACGGCTGTGGTGTCACAGAGAGGGAAACCAGTGCTGTGACTGCCGTGGTGTCACAGAGAGTGGAACGCTGTTGCTGTCAATTCTGTGGTGTCACAGAGAGGGAAGCCCAATGGTGTCACTGCTGTGGTGTCAGAGAGAGCGGAATGCTGTTGTTTTCACTACCGTTGTGTCACAGAGTGTGGAACACTGGTGCTGTCACAGCTGTGGCGTCACAGAGAGGGAAGCCCAGTGCTGCCACTGCTGTGGTGTCACAGACAGTGGAACACTGGTGTAGTCGCAGCCATGGTGTCACAGAGAGTAGAAAGCAGTTGTTGTCACTGCTGTTGTGTCACAGAGAGTGGAAAACTGGTGCTGTCACTGCTGTGGTGTCACAGAGAGTGGAACGCTGGTGTTGTGACGGCTGTGGTGTCACAGAGAGTGGAACCCTGGGGCGGTAGCTGCTCTGGTGTTACAGAGAGGGGACGCCTGGGGCTGTCACTGCTGTGTGTGTGATAGGCTGATAAATAAGAAACAAAGAAAAACTGCTAGAGAAATTAAAGCTGCTGGAGGTTGATGGGGTTTCTTTCTGCTGGCCAATGCCTGGTCATCTCTGAGAACAGACAGTTGTTTCCCCATTGTAAAGGGAGATCAATTGTGAACACCACCCTTTGAAACCTAAGCCCAGGAATTTTTCTTTCTCTCTGGTTTCTGCCTTTGGAAGAGCTAGTATGGCTAGGCTTCAGCCTCTTGCCCCCCCAGCTGGACAAGGCTGCTGCAGGGGGAGCGGGGCTGGCAGGATTTCGGCGCTTCCTGGAGGGGGTTGGAGAGTGTGAAATGACAGCGGCCCCTTCCCAGATGGGCTGAAGCTCTGGCAGGGCTCACTGAGCCTTGTAGAGTGGGGCTGGCGGGTCAGGCTGCTTCCTGGCTCGGCAGCACTTTGTGCCGCTGCTGGCTTTCAGCAGCAACTGCCGAGGAAGGGGAGGGAAAGCTCTTGAGCTGTGGCTTGCTGACACAGTGGCCACACTCCTCCAGAGCAGCTAGGGAAAATCTTGCATGGCAAAGAGCTGCAGCCGCTGGCCCCGGGACCATCCCCAGTGCCTGGGCAAGAGTTGAAGCCTTTCACTAGCCAGACGAGACTTGCAGATGAATCCTTTTTCCAGAGAGAGGGGAAGAGAGAGGGATCAACAGGTAAAGAGGCAGCATCAACCACCCAAGGCAGCGAGGAAAGGAATTAAGCCTCAGATGGGAAGAGAAGAGGAAGATGCCCGAAGAAGCTGAAATTTTCTTTTATTCAAGCTATGGAGGGGGACAATCATGTTCTGAAGAAACTCCTTGAATTCCTGAAACAGTATTTTGGGGGGAATGGAGTATTTCAAAGCATAGTTCTGAGCAAAAGGAATTCATTGCTAAAGCTGTGCTAATGGTGAAGTTGTTGTAATGCTATGTGATGCTGGAAGAGAAAAGGAGAAGTGAGAGATGCTGAAGATTTGTGGCTCTTAAGTGACAAAGCAAAAGATTCCTGTTTCCAGAGATGATCCCAGAATCCAATGAAGAGAACTTTTGCCTTTGAAGAACTTATCCTTCATGATTCAATGACACCCCTTGAATCATGGCCCACAAACACAGCTGGGACTGGTGTGAAATGGGAGGAAAGGACTGATGGCAGAGTTTTCTAAGCAGCTGGCATCAGAGCAATAGGAAGGCATGAGAAAATGTTTTTTCTTGTGAAAATCTCCATAGATTGACAAAAGAGAACTTCTTTTTCCCTACAAGGACGGATGAAAAGACTATAGCAGAGTTATGACTGTTTTAAACAGCAATGGTTTTTTTTACCTCTGTGTTGTCAATTAAACACAGCAATGCGTGGCTGCTGGGGAAAAAGGGTATCTGGAAGTTTTATTCTGGTTTTGTATCCTTGTAGTTTGGTTAATAAACTTCCTCGATTCCTTTTAAATTTTAAACTTCTTTTGGCCTTCTCATATTCCACATCTTCAAGCAAGAAATGAATAAGTATTGCAGTGATTTTTTAATTAATACTTTCAAACCATGACAGGTGTCAGAGTGAGGAGGAAATTGGAGCTGTCAGAGCGATTACTTCACTAAGAGGTGAACAGTGGGGCTGTCATGGCTGTCATGTGACAGAGAGTGGAACACTGAGGCTTTCACTGCTCGGGTGTCACAGAGAGTGGAACACTAGAACTGTCACAGCTGTAGTATCACATTGCAGAGGAAATTGGAGTTGTCAGAGCTCTGGTGTCACAGAGAATAGAAGACTGTGCTGTCACTGTTGTGGTGTCACAGAGAGGGGAGCAGTTGGGCTGTGACGGCTGTGGTGTCACAGAGAGGGAAACCAGTGCTGTGACTGCCGTGGTGTCACAGAGAGTGGAACGCTGTTGCTGTCAATTCTGTGGTGTCACAGAGAGGGAAGCCCAATGGTGTCACTGCTGTGGTGTCAGAGAGAGCGGAATGCTGTTGTTTTCACTACCGTTGTGTCACAGAGTGTGGAACACTGGTGCTGTCACAGCTGTGGCGTCACAGAGAGGGAAGCCCAGTGCTGCCACTGCTGTGGTGTCACAGACAGTGGAACACTGGTGTAGTCGCAGCCATGGTGTCACAGAGAGTAGAAAGCAGTTGTTGTCACTGCTGTTGTGTCACAGAGAGTGGAAAACTGGTGCTGTCACTGCTGTGGTGTCACAGAGAGTGGAACGCTGGTGTTGTGACGGCTGTGGTGTCACAGAGAGTGGAACCCTGGGGCGGTAGCTGCTCTGGTGTTACAGAGAGGGGACGCCTGGGGCTGTCACTGCTGTGTGTGTGATAGGCTGATAAATAAGAAACAAAGAAAAACTGCTAGAGAAATTAAAGCTGCTGGAGGTTGATGGGGTTTCTTTCTGCTGGCCAATGCCTGGTCATCTCTGAGAACAGACAGTTGTTTCCCCATTGTAAAGGGAGATCAATTGTGAACACCACCCTTTGAAACCTAAGCCCAGGAATTTTTCTTTCTCTCTGGTTTCTGCCTTTGGAAGAGCTAGTATGGCTAGGCTTCAGCCTCTTGCCCCCCCAGCTGGACAAGGCTGCTGCAGGGGGAGCGGGGCTGGCAGGATTTCGGCGCTTCCTGGAGGGGGTTGGAGAGTGTGAAATGACAGCGGCCCCTTCCCAGATGGGCTGAAGCTCTGGCAGGGCTCACTGAGCCTTGTAGAGTGGGGCTGGCGGGTCAGGCTGCTTCCTGGCTCGGCAGCACTTTGTGCCGCTGCTGGCTTTCAGCAGCAACTGCCGAGGAAGGGGAGGGAAAGCTCTTGAGCTGTGGCTTGCTGACACAGTGGCCACACTCCTCCAGAGCAGCTAGGGAAAATCTTGCATGGCAAAGAGCTGCAGCCGCTGGCCCCGGGACCATCCCCAGTGCCTGGGCAAGAGTTGAAGCCTTTCACTAGCCAGACGAGACTTGCAGATGAATCCTTTTTCCAGAGAGAGGGGAAGAGAGAGGGATCAACAGGTAAAGAGGCAGCATCAACCACCCAAGGCAGCGAGGAAAGGAATTAAGCCTCAGATGGGAAGAGAAGAGGAAGATGCCCGAAGAAGCTGAAATTTTCTTTTATTCAAGCTATGGAGGGGGACAATCATGTTCTGAAGAAACTCCTTGAATTCCTGAAACAGTATTTTGGGGGGAATGGAGTATTTCAAAGCATAGTTCTGAGCAAAAGGAATTCATTGCTAAAGCTGTGCTAATGGTGAAGTTGTTGTAATGCTATGTGATGCTGGAAGAGAAAAGGAGAAGTGAGAGATGCTGAAGATTTGTGGCTCTTAAGTGACAAAGCAAAAGATTCCTGTTTCCAGAGATGATCCCAGAATCCAATGAAGAGAACTTTTGCCTTTGAAGAACTTATCCTTCATGATTCAATGACACCCCTTGAATCATGGCCCACAAACACAGCTGGGACTGGTGTGAAATGGGAGGAAAGGACTGATGGCAGAGTTTTCTAAGCAGCTGGCATCAGAGCAATAGGAAGGCATGAGAAAATGTTTTTTCTTGTGAAAATCTCCATAGATTGACAAAAGAGAACTTCTTTTTCCCTACAAGGACGGATGAAAAGACTATAGCAGAGTTATGACTGTTTTAAACAGCAATGGTTTTTTTTACCTCTGTGTTGTCAATTAAACACAGCAATGCGTGGCTGCTGGGGAAAAAGGGTATCTGGAAGTTTTATTCTGGTTTTGTATCCTTGTAGTTTGGTTAATAAACTTCCTCGATTCCTTTTAAATTTTAAACTTCTTTTGGCCTTCTCATATTCCACATCTTCAAGCAAGAAATGAATAAGTATTGCAGTGATTTTTTAATTAATACTTTCAAACCATGACAGGTGTCAGAGTGAGGAGGAAATTGGAGCTGTCAGAGCGATTACTTCACTAAGAGGTGAACAGTGGGGCTGTCATGGCTGTCATGTGACAGAGAGTGGAACACTGAGGCTTTCACTGCTCGGGTGTCACAGAGAGTGGAACACTAGAACTGTCACAGCTGTAGTATCACATTGCAGAGGAAATTGGAGTTGTCAGAGCTCTGGTGTCACAGAGAATAGAAGACTGTGCTGTCACTGTTGTGGTGTCACAGAGAGGGGAGCAGTTGGGCTGTGACGGCTGTGGTGTCACAGAGAGGGAAACCAGTGCTGTGACTGCCGTGGTGTCACAGAGAGTGGAACGCTGTTGCTGTCAATTCTGTGGTGTCACAGAGAGGGAAGCCCAATGGTGTCACTGCTGTGGTGTCAGAGAGAGCGGAATGCTGTTGTTTTCACTACCGTTGTGTCACAGAGTGTGGAACACTGGTGCTGTCACAGCTGTGGCGTCACAGAGAGGGAAGCCCAGTGCTGCCACTGCTGTGGTGTCACAGACAGTGGAACACTGGTGTAGTCGCAGCCATGGTGTCACAGAGAGTAGAAAGCAGTTGTTGTCACTGCTGTTGTGTCACAGAGAGTGGAAAACTGGTGCTGTCACTGCTGTGGTGTCACAGAGAGTGGAACGCTGGTGTTGTGACGGCTGTGGTGTCACAGAGAGTGGAACCCTGGGGCGGTAGCTGCTCTGGTGTTACAGAGAGGGGACGCCTGGGGCTGTCACTGCTGTGTGTGTGATAGGCTGATAAATAAGAAACAAAGAAAAACTGCTAGAGAAATTAAAGCTGCTGGAGGTTGATGGGGTTTCTTTCTGCTGGCCAATGCCTGGTCATCTCTGAGAACAGACAGTTGTTTCCCCATTGTAAAGGGAGATCAATTGTGAACACCACCCTTTGAAACCTAAGCCCAGGAATTTTTCTTTCTCTCTGGTTTCTGCCTTTGGAAGAGCTAGTATGGCTAGGCTTCAGCCTCTTGCCCCCCCAGCTGGACAAGGCTGCTGCAGGGGGAGCGGGGCTGGCAGGATTTCGGCGCTTCCTGGAGGGGGTTGGAGAGTGTGAAATGACAGCGGCCCCTTCCCAGATGGGCTGAAGCTCTGGCAGGGCTCACTGAGCCTTGTAGAGTGGGGCTGGCGGGTCAGGCTGCTTCCTGGCTCGGCAGCACTTTGTGCCGCTGCTGGCTTTCAGCAGCAACTGCCGAGGAAGGGGAGGGAAAGCTCTTGAGCTGTGGCTTGCTGACACAGTGGCCACACTCCTCCAGAGCAGCTAGGGAAAATCTTGCATGGCAAAGAGCTGCAGCCGCTGGCCCCGGGACCATCCCCAGTGCCTGGGCAAGAGTTGAAGCCTTTCACTAGCCAGACGAGACTTGCAGATGAATCCTTTTTCCAGAGAGAGGGGAAGAGAGAGGGATCAACAGGTAAAGAGGCAGCATCAACCACCCAAGGCAGCGAGGAAAGGAATTAAGCCTCAGATGGGAAGAGAAGAGGAAGATGCCCGAAGAAGCTGAAATTTTCTTTTATTCAAGCTATGGAGGGGGACAATCATGTTCTGAAGAAACTCCTTGAATTCCTGAAACAGTATTTTGGGGGGAATGGAGTATTTGAAAGTATAGTTCTGAGCAAAAGGAATTCATTGCTAAAGCTGTGCTAATGGTGAAGTTGTTGTAATGCTATGTGATGCTGGAAGAGAAAAGGAGAAGTGAGAGATGCTGAAGATTTGTGGCTCTTAAGTGACAAAGCAAAAGATTCCTGTTTCCAGAGATGATCCCAGAATCCAATGAAGAGAACTTTTGCCTTTGAAGAACTTATCCTTCATGATTCAATGACACCCCTTGAATCATGGCCCACAAACACAGCTGGGACTGGTGTGAAATGGGAGGAAAGGACTGATGGCAGAGTTTTCTAAGCAGCTGGCATCAGAGGAGAATAGGAAGGCATGAGAAAATGTTTTTTCTTGTGAAAATCTCCATAGATTGACAAAAGAGAACTTCTTTTTCCCTACAAGGACGGATGAATAGACTATAGCAGAGTTATGACTGTTTTAAACAGCAATGGTTTTTTTTACCTCTGTGTTGTCAATTAAACACAGCAATGCGTGGCTGCTGGGGAAAAAGGGTATCTGGAAGTTTTATTCTGGTTTTGTATCCTTGTAGTTTGGTTAATAAACTTCCTCGATTCCTTTTAAATTTTAAACTTCTTTTGGCCTTCTCATATTCCACATCTTCAAGCAAGAAATGGATAAGTTTTCCAGTGATTTTTTAATTAATACTTTCAAACCATGACAGGTGTCAGAGTGAGGAGAAAATTGGAGCTGTCAGAGCGATTGCTTCACTAAGAGGTGAACAGTGGGGCTGTCATGGCTGTCATGTGACAGAGAGTGGAACACTGAGGCTTTCACTGCTCGGGTGTCACAGAGAGTGGAACACTAGAACTGTCACAGCTGTAGTATCACATTGCAGAGGAAATTGGAGTTGTCAGAGCTCTGGTGTCACAGAGAATAGAAGACTGTGCTGTCACTGTTGTGGTGTCACAGAGAGGGGAGCAGTTGGGCTGTGACGGCTGTGGTGTCACAGAGAGGGAAACCAGTGCTGTGACTGCCGTGGTGTCACAGAGAATGGAACGCTGTTGCTGTCAATTCTGTGGTGTCACAGAGAGGGAAGCCCAATGGTGTCACTGCTGTGGTGTCAGAGAGAGCGGAATGCTGTTGTTTTCACTACCGTTGTGTCACAGAGTGTGGAACACTGGTGCTGTCACAGCTGTGGCGTCACAGAGAGGGAAGCCCAGTGCTGCCACTGCTGTGGTGTCACAGACAGTGGAACACTGGTGTAGTCGCAGCCATGGTGTCACAGAGAGTAGAAAGCAGTTGTTGTCACTGCTGTTGTGTCACAGAGAGTGGAAAACTGGTGCTGTCACTGCTGTGGTGTCACAGAGAGTGGAACGCTGGTGTTGTGACGGCTGTGGTGTCACAGAGAGTGGAACCCTGGGGCGGTAGCTGCTCTGGTGTTACAGAGAGGGGACGCCTGGGGCTGTCACTGCTGTGTGTGTGATAGGCTGATAAATAAGAAACAAAGAAAAACTGCTAGAGAAATTAAAGCTGCTGGAGGTTGATGGGGTTTCTTTCTGCTGGCCAATGCCTGGTCATCTCTGAGAACAGACAGTTGTTTCCCCATTGTAAAGGGAGATCAACTTGTGAACACCACCCTTTGAAACCTAAGCCCAGGAATTTTTCTTTCTCTCTGGTTTCTGCCTTTGGAAGAGCTAGTATGGCTAGGCTTCAGCCTCTTGCCCCCCCGGCTGGACAAGGCTGCCGCAGGGGGAGCGGGGCTGGCAGGATTTCGGCGCTTCCTGGAGGGGGTTGGAGAGTGTGAAATGACAGCGGCCCCTTCCCAGATGGGCTGAAGCTCTGGCAGGGCTCACTGAGCCTTGTAGAGTGGGGCTGGCGGGTCAGGCTGCTTCCTGGCTCGGCAGCACTTTGTGCCGCTGCTGGCTTTCAGCAGCAACTGCCGAGGAAGGGGAGGGAAAGCTCTTGAGCTGTGGCTTGCTGACACAGTGGCCACACTCCTCCAGAGCAGCTAGGGAAAATGTTGCATGGCAAAGAGCTGCAGCCGCTGGCCCCGGGACCATCCCCAGTGCCTGGGCAAGAGTTGAAGCCTTTCACTAGCCAGACGAGACTTGCAGATGAATCCTTTTTCCAGAGAGAGGGGAAGAGAGAGGGATCAACAGGTAAAGAGGCAGCATCAACCACCCAAGGCAGCGAGGAAAGGAATTAAGCCTCAGATGGGAAGAGAAGAGGAAGATGCCCGAAGAAGCTGAAATTTTCTTTTATTCAAGCTATGGAGGGGGACAATCATGTTCTGAAGAAACTCCTTGAATTCCTGAAACAGTATTTTGGGGGGAATGGAGTATTTCAAAGTATAGTTCTGAGCAAAAGGAATTCATTGCTACAGCTGTGCTAATGGTGAAGTTGTTGTAATGCTATGTGATGCTGGAAGAGAAAAGGAGAAGTGAGAGATGCTGAAGATTTGTGGCTCTTAAGTGACAAAGCAAAAGATTCCTGTTTCCAGAGATGATCCCAGAATCCAATGAAGAGAACTTTTGCCTTTGAAGAACTTATCCTTCATGATTCAATGACACCCCTTGAATCATGGCCCACAAACACAGCTGGGACTGGTGTGAAATGGGAGGAAAGGACTGATGGCAGAGTTTTCTAAGCAGCTGGCATCAGAGCAATAGGAAGGCATGAGAAAATGTTTTTTCTTGTGAAAATCTCCATAGATTGACAAAAGAGAACTTCTTTTTCCCTACAAGGACGGATGAAAAGACTATAGCAGAGTTATGACTGTTTTAAACAGCAATGGTTTTTTTTACCTCTGTGTTGTCAATTAAACACAGCAATGCGTGGCTGCTGGGGAAAAAGGGTATCTGGAAGTTTTATTCTGGTTTTGTATCCTTGTAGTTTGGTTAATAAACTTCCTCGATTCCTTTTAAATTTTAAACTTCTTTTGGCCTTCTCATATTCCACATCTTCAAGCAAGAAATGGATAAGTTTTCCAGTGATTTTTTAATTAATACTTTCAAACCATGACAGGTGTCAGAGTGAGGAGAAAATTGGAGCTGTCAGAGCGATTGCTTCACTAAGAGGTGAACAGTGGGGCTGTCATGGCTGTCATGTGACAGAGAGTGGAACACTGAGGCTTTCACTGCTCGGGTGTCACAGAGAGTGGAACACTAGAACTGTCACAGCTGTAGTATCACATTGCAGAGGAAATTGGAGTTGTCAGAGCTCTGGTGTCACAGAGAATAGAAGACTGTGCTGTCACTGTTGTGGTGTCACAGAGAGGGGAGCAGTTGGGCTGTGACGGCTGTGGTGTCACAGAGAGGGAAACCAGTGCTGTGACTGCCGTGGTGTCACAGAGAGTGGAACGCTGTTGCTGTCAATTCTGTGGTGTCACAGAGAGGGAAGCCCAATGGTGTCACTGCTGTGGTGTCAGAGAGAGCGGAATGCTGTTGTTTTCACTACCGTTGTGTCACAGAGTGTGGAACACTGGTGCTGTCACAGCTGTGGCGTCACAGAGAGGGAAGCCCAGTGCTGCCACTGCTGTGGTGTCACAGACAGTGGAACACTGGTGTAGTCGCAGCCATGGTGTCACAGAGAGTAGAAAGCAGTTGTTGTCACTGCTGTTGTGTCACAGAGAGTGGAAAACTGGTGCTGTCACTGCTGTGGTGTCACAGAGAGTGGAACGCTGGTGTTGTGACGGCTGTGGTGTCACAGAGAGTGGAACCCTGGGGCGGTAGCTGCTCTGGTGTTACAGAGAGGGGACGCCTGGGGCTGTCACTGCTGTGTGTGTGATAGGCTGATAAATAAGAAACAAAGAAAAACTGCTAGAGAAATTAAAGCTGCTGGAGGTTGATGGGGTTTCTTTCTGCTGGCCAATGCCTGGTCATCTCTGAGAACAGACAGTTGTTTCCCCATTGTAAAGGGAGATCAACTTGTGAACACCACCCTTTGAAACCTAAGCCCAGGAATTTTTCTTTCTCTCTGGTTTCTGCCTTTGGAAGAGCTAGTATGGCTAGGCTTCAGCCTCTTGCCCCCCCGGCTGGACAAGGCTGCCGCAGGGGGAGCGGGGCTGGCAGGATTTCGGCGCTTCCTGGAGGGGGTTGGAGAGTGTGAAATGACAGCGGCCCCTTCCCAGATGGGCTGAAGCTCTGGCAGGGCTCACTGAGCCTTGTAGAGTGGGGCTGGCGGGTCAGGCTGCTTCCTGGCTCGGCAGCACTTTGTGCCGCTGCTGGCTTTCAGCAGCAACTGCCGAGGAAGGGGAGGGAAAGCTCTTGAGCTGTGGCTTGCTGACACAGTGGCCACACTCCTCCAGAGCAGCTAGGGAAAATGTTGCATGGCAAAGAGCTGCAGCCGCTGGCCCCGGGACCATCCCCAGTGCCTGGGCAAGAGTTGAAGCCTTTCACTAGCCAGACGAGACTTGCAGATGAATCCTTTTTCCAGAGAGAGGGGAAGAGAGAGGGATCAACAGGTAAAGAGGCAGCATCAACCACCCAAGGCAGCGAGGAAAGGAATTAAGCCTCAGATGGGAAGAGAAGAGGAAGATGCCCGAAGAAGCTGAAATTTTCTTTTATTCAAGCTATGGAGGGGGACAATCATGTTCTGAAGAAACTCCTTGAATTCCTGAAACAGTATTTTGGGGGGAATGGAGTATTTCAAAGTATAGTTCTGAGCAAAAGGAATTCATTGCTAAAGCTGTGCTAATGGTGAAGTTGTTGTAATGCTATGTGATGCTGGAAGAGAAAAGGAGAAGTGAGAGATGCTGAAGATTTGTGGCTCTTAAGTGACAAAGCAAAAGATTCCTGTTTCCAGAGATGATCCCAGAATCCAATGAAGAGAACTTTTGCCTTTGAAGAACTTATCCTTCATGATTCAATGACACCCCTTGAATCATGGCCCACAAACACAGCTGGGACTGGTGTGAAATGGGAGGAAAGGACTGATGGCAGAGTTTTCTAAGCAGCTGGCATCAGAGCAATAGGAAGGCATGAGAAAATGTTTTTTCTTGTGAAAATCTCCATAGATTGACAAAAGAGAACTTCTTTTTCCCTACAAGGACGGATGAAAAGACTATAGCAGAGTTATGACTGTTTTAAACAGCAATGGTTTTTTTTACCTCTGTGTTGTCAATTAAACACAGCAATGCGTGGCTGCTGGGGAAAAAGGGTATCTGGAAGTTTTATTCTGGTTTTGTATCCTTGTAGTTTGGTTAATAAACTTCCTCGATTCCTTTTAAATTTTAAACTTCTTTTGGCCTTCTCATATTCCACATCTTCAAGCAAGAAATGGATAAGTTTTCCAGTGATTTTTTAATTAATACTTTCAAACCATGACAGGTGTCAGAGTGAGGAGAAAATTGGAGCTGTCAGAGCGATTGCTTCACTAAGAGGTGAACAGTGGGGCTGTCATGGCTGTCATGTGACAGAGAGTGGAACACTGAGGCTTTCACTGCTCGGGTGTCACAGAGAGTGGAACACTAGAACTGTCACAGCTGTAGTATCACATTGCAGAGGAAATTGGAGTTGTCAGAGCTCTGGTGTCACAGAGAATAGAAGACTGTGCTGTCACTGTTGTGGTGTCACAGAGAGGGGAGCAGTTGGGCTGTGACGGCTGTGGTGTCACAGAGAGGGAAACCAGTGCTGTGACTGCCGTGGTGTCACAGAGAGTGGAACGCTGTTGCTGTCAATTCTGTGGTGTCACAGAGAGGGAAGCCCAATGGTGTCACTGCTGTGGTGTCAGAGAGAGCGGAATGCTGTTGTTTTCACTACCGTTGTGTCACAGAGTGTGGAACACTGGTGCTGTCACAGCTGTGGCGTCACAGAGAGGGAAGCCCAGTGCTGCCACTGCTGTGGTGTCACAGACAGTGGAACACTGGTGTAGTCGCAGCCATGGTGTCACAGAGAGTAGAAAGCAGTTGTTGTCACTGCTGTTGTGTCACAGAGAGTGGAAAACTGGTGCTGTCACTGCTGTGGTGTCACAGAGAGTGGAACGCTGGTGTTGTGACGGCTGTGGTGTCACAGAGAGTGGAACCCTGGGGCGGTAGCTGCTCTGGTGTTACAGAGAGGGGACGCCTGGGGCTGTCACTGCTGTGTGTGTGATAGGCTGATAAATAAGAAACAAAGAAAAACTGCTAGAGAAATTAAAGCTGCTGGAGGTTGATGGGGTTTCTTTCTGCTGGCCAATGCCTGGTCATCTCTGAGAACAGACAGTTGTTTCCCCATTGTAAAGGGAGATCAACTTGTGAACACCACCCTTTGAAACCTAAGCCCAGGAATTTTTCTTTCTCTCTGGTTTCTGCCTTTGGAAGAGCTAGTATGGCTAGGCTTCAGCCTCTTGCCCCCCCGGCTGGACAAGGCTGCCGCAGGGGGAGCGGGGCTGGCAGGATTTCGGCGCTTCCTGGAGGGGGTTGGAGAGTGTGAAATGACAGCGGCCCCTTCCCAGATGGGCTGAAGCTCTGGCAGGGCTCACTGAGCCTTGTAGAGTGGGGCTGGCGGGTCAGGCTGCTTCCTGGCTCGGCAACACTTTGTGCCGCTGCTGGCTTTCAGCAGCAACTGCCGAGGAAGGGGAGGGAAAGCTCTTGAGCTGTGGCTTGCTGACACAGTGGCCACACTCCTCCAGAGCAGCTAGGGAAAATGTTGCATGGCAAAGAGCTGCAGCCGCTGTCCCCGGGACCATCCCCAGTGCCTGGGCAAGAGTTGAAGCCTTTCACTAGCCAGACGAGACTTGCAGATGAATCCTTTTTCCAGAGAGAGGGGAAGAGAGAGGGATCAACAGGTAAAGAGGCAGCATCAACCACCCAAGGCAGCGAGGAAAGGAATTAAGCCTCAGATGGGAAGAGAAGAGGAAGATGCCCGAAGAAGCTGAAATTTTCTTTTATTCAAGCTATGGAGGGGGACAATCATGTTCTGAAGAAACTCCTTGAATTCCTGAAACAGTATTTTGGGGGGAATGGAGTATTTCAAAGTATAGTTCTGAGCAAAAGGAATTCATTGCTAAAGCTGTGCTAATGGTGAAGTTGTTGTAATGCTATGTGATGCTGGAAGAGAAAAGGAGAAGTGAGAGATGCTGAAGATTTGTGGCTCTTAAGTGACAAAGCAAAAGATTCCTGTTTCCAGAGATGATCCCAGAATCCAATGAAGAGAACTTTTGCCTTTGAAGAACTTATCCTTCATGATTCAATGACACCCCTTGAATCATGGCCCACAAACACAGCTGGGACTGGTGTGAAATGGGAGGAAAGGACTGATGGCAGAGTTTTCTAAGCAGCTGGCATCAGAGCAATAGGAAGGCATGAGAAAATGTTTTTTCTTGTGAAAATCTCCATAGATTGACAAAAGAGAACTTCTTTTTCCCTACAAGGACGGATGAAAAGACTATAGCAGAGTTATGACTGTTTTAAACAGCAATGGTTTTTTTTACCTCTGTGTTGTCAATTAAACACAGCAATGCGTGGGTGCTGGGGAAAAAGGGTATCTGGAAGTTTTATTCTGGTTTTGTATCCTTGTAGTTTGGTTAATAAACTTCCTCGATTCCTTTTAAATTTTAAACTTCTTTTGGCCTTCTCATATTCCACATCTTCAAGCAAGAAATGGATAAGTTTTGCAGTGATTTTTTAATTAATACTTTCAAACCATGACAGGTGTCAGAGTGAGGAGGAAATTGGAGCTGTCAGAGCGATTGCTTCACTAAGAGGTGAACAGTGGGGCTGTCATGGCTGTCATGTGACAGAGAGTGGAACACTGAGGCTTTCACTGCTCGGGTGTCACAGAGAGTGGAACACTAGAACTGTCACAGCTGTAGTATCACATTGCAGAGGAAATTGGAGTTGTCAGAGCTCTGGTGTCACAGAGAATAGAAGACTGTGCTGTCACTGTTGTGGTGTCACAGAGAGGGGAGCAGTTGGGCTGTGACGGCTGTGGTGTCACAGAGAGGGAAACCAGTGCTGTGACTGCCGTGGTGTCACAGAGAGTGGAACGCTGTTGCTGTCAATTCTGTGGTGTCACAGAGAGGGAAGCCCAATGGTGTCACTGCTGTGGTGTCAGAGAGAGCGGAATGCTGTTGTTTTCACTACCGTTGTGTCACAGAGTGTGGAACACTGGTGCTGTCACAGCTGTGGCGTCACAGAGAGGGAAGCCCAGTGCTGCCACTGCTGTGGTGTCACAGACAGTGGAACACTGGTGTAGTCGCAGCCATGGTGTCACAGAGAGTAGAAAGCAGTTGTTGTCACTGCTGTTGTGTCACAGAGAGTGGAAAACTGGTGCTGTCACTGCTGTGGTGTCACAGAGAGTGGAACGCTGGTGTTGTGACGGCTGTGGTGTCACAGAGAGTGGAACCCTGGGGCGGTAGCTGCTCTGGTGTTACAGAGAGGGGACGCCTGGGGCTGTCACTGCTGTGTGTGTGATAGGCTGATAAATAAGAAACAAAGAAAAACTGCTAGAGAAATTAAAGCTGCTGGAGGTTGATGGGGTTTCTTTCTGCTGGCCAATGCCTGGTCATCTCTGAGAACAGACAGTTGTTTCCCCATTGTAAAGGGAGATCAACTTGTGAACACCACCCTTTGAAACCTAAGCCCAGGAATTTTTCTTTCTCTCTGGTTTCTGCCTTTGGAAGAGCTAGTATGGCTAGGCTTCAGCCTCTTGCCCCCCCGGCTGGACAAGGCTGCCGCAGGGGGAGCGGGGCTGGCAGGATTTCCGCGCTTCCTGGAGGGGGTTGGAGAGTGTGAAATGACAGCGGCCCCTTCCCAGATGGGCTGAAGCTCCGGCAGGGCTCACTGAGCCTTGTAGAGTGGGGCTGGCGGGTCAGGCTGCTTCCTGGCTCGGCAACACTTTGTGCCGCTGCTGGCTTTCAGCAGCAACTGCCGAGGAAGGGGAGGGAAAGCTCTTGAGCTGTGGCTTGCTGACACAGTGGCCACACTCCTCCAGAGCAGCTAGGGAAAATGTTGCATGGCAAAGAGCTGCAGCCGCTGTCCCCGGGACCATCCCCAGTGCCTGGGCAAGAGTTGAAGCCTTTCACTAGCCAGACGAGACTTGCAGATGAATCCTTTTTCCAGAGAGAGGGGAAGAGAGAGGGATCAACAGGTAAAGAGGCAGCATCAACCACCCAAGGCAGCGAGGAAAGGAATTAAGCCTCAGATGGGAAGAGAAGAGGAAGATGCCCGAAGAAGCTGAAATTTTCTTTTATTCAAGCTATGGAGGGGGACAATCATGTTCTGAAGAAACTCCTTGAATTCCTGAAACAGTATTTTGGGGGGAATGGAGTATTTCAAAGTATAGTTCTGAGCAAAAGGAATTCATTGCTAAAGCTGTGCTAATGGTGAAGTTGTTGTAATGCTATGTGATGCTGGAAGAGAAAAGGAGAAGTGAGAGATGCTGAAGATTTGTGGCTCTTAAGTGACAAAGCAAAAGATTCCTGTTTCCAGAGATGATCCCAGAATCCAATGAAGAGAACTTTTGCCTTTGAAGAACTTATCCTTCATGATTCAATGACACCCCTTGAATCATGGCCCACAAACACAGCTGGGACTGGTGTGAAATGGGAGGAAAGGACTGATGGCAGAGTTTTCTAAGCAGCTGGCATCAGAGCAATAGGAAGGCATGAGAAAATGTTTTTTCTTGTGAAAATCTCCATAGATTGACAAAAGAGAACTTCTTTTTCCCTACAAGGACGGATGAAAAGACTATAGCAGAGTTATGACTGTTTTAAACAGCAATGGTTTTTTTTACCTCTGTGTTGTCAATTAAACACAGCAATGCGTGGCTGCTGGGGAAAAAGGGTATCTGGAAGTTTTATTCTGGTTTTGTATCCTTGTAGTTTGGTTAATAAACTTCCTCGATTCCTTTTAAATTTTAAACTTCTTTTGGCCTTCTCATATTCCACATCTTCAAGCAAGAAATGGATAAGTTTTGCAGTGATTTTTTAATTAATACTTTCAAACCATGACAGGTGTCAGAGTGAGGAGAAAATTGGAGCTGTCAGAGCGATTGCTTCACTAAGAGGTGAACAGTGGGGCTGTCATGGCTGTCATGTGACAGAGAGTGGAACACTGAGGCTTTCACTGCTCGGGTGTCACAGAGAGTGGAACACTAGAACTGTCACAGCTGTAGTATCACATTGCAGAGGAAATTGGAGTTGTCAGAGCTCTGGTGTCACAGAGAATAGAAGACTGTGCTGTCACTGTTGTGGTGTCACAGAGAGGGGAGCAGTTGGGCTGTGACGGCTGTGGTGTCACAGAGAGGGAAACCAGTGCTGTGACTGCCGTGGTGTCACAGAGAGTGGAACGCTGTTGCTGTCAATTCTGTGGTGTCACAGAGAGGGAAGCCCAATGGTGTCACTGCTGTGGTGTCAGAGAGAGCGGAATGCTGTTGTTTTCACTACCGTTGTGTCACAGAGTGTGGAACACTGGTGCTGTCACAGCTGTGGCGTCACAGAGAGGGAAGCCCAGTGCTGCCACTGCTGTGGTGTCACAGACAGTGGAACACTGGTGTAGTCGCAGCCATGGTGTCACAGAGAGTAGAAAGCAGTTGTTGTCACTGCTGTTGTGTCACAGAGAGTGGAAAACTGGTGCTGTCACTGCTGTGGTGTCACAGAGAGTGGAACGCTGGTGTTGTGACGGCTGTGGTGTCACAGAGAGTGGAACCCTGGGGCGGTAGCTGCTCTGGTGTTACAGAGAGGGGACGCCTGGGGCTGTCACTGCTGTGTGTGTGATAGGCTGATAAATAAGAAACAAAGAAAAACTGCTAGAGAAATTAAAGCTGCTGGAGGTTGATGGGGTTTCTTTCTGCTGGCCAATGCCTGGTCATCTCTGAGAACAGACAGTTGTTTCCCCATTGTAAAGGGAGATCAACTTGTGAACACCACCCTTTGAAACCTAAGCCCAGGAATTTTTCTTTCTCTCTGGTTTCTGCCTTTGGAAGAGCTAGTATGGCTAGGCTTCAGCCTCTTGCCCCCCCGGCTGGACAAGGCTGCCGCAGGGGGAGCGGGGCTGGCAGGATTTCGGCGCTTCCTGGAGGGGGTTGGAGAGTGTGAAATGACAGCGGCCCCTTCCCAGATGGGCTGAAGCTCTGGCAGGGCTCACTGAGCCTTGTAGAGTGGGGCTGGCGGGTCAGGCTGCTTCCTGGCTCGGCAGCACTTTGTGCCGCTGCTGGCTTTCAGCAGCAACTGCCGAGGAAGGGGAGGGAAAGCTCTTGAGCTGTGGCTTGCTGACACGGTGGCCACACTCCTCCAGAGCAGCTAGGGAAAATGTTGCATGGCAAAGAGCTGCAGCCGCTGGCCCCGGGACCATCCCCAGTGCCTGGGCAAGAGTTGAAGCCTTTCACTAGCCAGACGAGACTTGCAGATGAATCCTTTTTCCAGAGAGAGGGGAAGAGAGAGGGATCAACAGGTAAAGAGGCAGCATCAACCACCCAAGGCAGCGAGGAAAGGAATTAAGCCTCAGATGGGAAGAGAAGAGGAAGATGCCCGAAGAAGCTGAAATTTTCTTTTATTCAAGCTATGGAGGGGGACAATCATGTTCTGAAGAAACTCCTTGAATTCCTGAAACAGTATTTTGGGGGGAATGGAGTATTTCAAAGTATAGTTCTGAGCAAAAGGAATTCATTGCTAAAGCTGTGCTAATGGTGAAGTTGTTGTAATGCTATGTGATGCTGGAAGAGAAAAGGAGAAGTGAGAGATGCTGAAGATTTGTGGCTCTTAAGTGACAAAGCAAAAGATTCCTGTTTCCAGAGATGATCCCAGAATCCAATGAAGAGAACTTTTGCCTTTGAAGAACTTATCCTTCATGATTCAATGACACCCCTTGAATCATGGCCCACAAACACAGCTGGGACTGGTGTGAAATGGGAGGAAAGGACTGATGGCAGAGTTTTCTAAGCAGCTGGCATCAGAGCAATAGGAAGGCATGAGAAAATGTTTTTTCTTGTGAAAATCTCCATAGATTGACAAAAGAGAACTTCTTTTTCCCTACAAGGACGGATGAAAAGACTATAGCAGAGTTATGACTGTTTTAAACAGCAATGGTTTTTTTTACCTCTGTGTTGTCAATTAAACACAGCAATGCGTGGCTGCTGGGGAAAAAGGGTATCTGGAAGTTTTATTCTGGTTTTGTATCCTTGTAGTTTGGTTAATAAACTTCCTCGATTCCTTTTAAATTTTAAACTTCTTTTGGCCTTCTCATATTCCACATCTTCAAGCAAGAAATGGATAAGTTTTGCAGTGATTTTTTAATTAATACTTTCAAACCATGACAGGTGTCAGAGTGAGGAGAAAATTGGAGCTGTCAGAGCGATTGCTTCACTAAGAGGTGAACAGTGGGGCTGTCATGGCTGTCATGTGACAGAGAGTGGAACACTGAGGCTTTCACTGCTCGGGTGTCACAGAGAGTGGAACACTAGAACTGTCACAGCTGTAGTATCACATTGCAGAGGAAATTGGAGTTGTCAGAGCTCTGGTGTCACAGAGAATAGAAGACTGTGCTGTCACTGTTGTGGTGTCACAGAGAGGGGAGCAGTTGGGCTGTGACGGCTGTGGTGTCACAGAGAGGGAAACCAGTGCTGTGACTGCCGTGGTGTCACAGAGAGTGGAACGCTGTTGCTGTCAATTCTGTGGTGTCACAGAGAGGGAAGCCCAATGGTGTCACTGCTGTGGTGTCAGAGAGAGCGGAATGCTGTTGTTTTCACTACCGTTGTGTCACAGAGTGTGGAACACTGGTGCTGTCACAGCTGTGGCGTCACAGAGAGGGAAGCCCAGTGCTGCCACTGCTGTGGTGTCACAGACAGTGGAACACTGGTGTAGTCGCAGCCATGGTGTCACAGAGAGTAGAAAGCAGTTGTTGTCACTGCTGTTGTGTCACAGAGAGTGGAAAACTGGTGCTGTCACTGCTGTGGTGTCACAGAGAGTGGAACGCTGGTGTTGTGACGGCTGTGGTGTCACAGAGAGTGGAACCCTGGGGCGGTAGCTGCTCTGGTGTTACAGAGAGGGGACGCCTGGGGCTGTCACTGCTGTGTGTGTGATAGGCTGATAAATAAGAAACAAAGAAAAACTGCTAGAGAAATTAAAGCTGCTGGAGGTTGATGGGGTTTCTTTCTGCTGGCCAATGCCTGGTCATCTCTGAGAACAGACAGTTGTTTCCCCATTGTAAAGGGAGATCAACTTGTGAACACCACCCTTTGAAACCTAAGCCCAGGAATTTTTCTTTCTCTCTGGTTTCTGCCTTTGGAAGAGCTAGTATGGCTAGGCTTCAGCCTCTTGCCCCCCCGGCTGGACAAGGCTGCCGCAGGGGGAGCGGGGCTGGCAGGATTTCCGCGCTTCCTGGAGGGGGTTGGAGAGTGTGAAATGACAGCGGCCCCTTCCCAGATGGGCTGAAGCTCTGGCAGGGCTCACTGAGCCTTGTAGAGTGGGGCTGGCGGGTCAGGCTGCTTCCTGGCTCGGCAGCACTTTGTGCCGCTGCTGGCTTTCAGCAGCAACTGCCGAGGAAGGGGAGGGAAAGCTCTTGAGCTGTGGCTTGCTGACACGGTGGCCACACTCCTCCAGAGCAGCTAGGGAAAATCTTGCATGGCAAAGAGCTGCAGCCGCTGGCCCCGGGACCATCCCCAGTGCCTGGGCAAGAGTTGAAGCCTTTCACTAGCCAGACGAGACTTGCAGATGAATCCTTTTTCCAGAGAGAGGGGAAGAGAGAGGGATCAACAGGTAAAGAGGCAGCATCAACCACCCAAGGCAGCGAGGAAAGGAATTAAGCCTCAGATGGGAAGAGAAGAGGAAGATGCCCGAAGAAGCTGAAATTTTCTTTTATTCAAGCTATGGAGGGGGACAATCATGTTCTGAAGAAACTCCTTGAATTCCTGAAACAGTATTTTGGGGGGAATGGAGTATTTCAAAGCATAGTTCTGAGCAAAAGGAATTCATTGCTAAAGCTGTGCTAATGGTGAAGTTGTTGTAATGCTATGTGATGCTGGAAGAGAAAAGGAGAAGTGAGAGATGCTGAAGATTTGTGGCTCTTAAGTGACAAAGCAAAAGATTCCTGTTTCCAGAGATGATCCCAGAATCCAATGAAGAGAACTTTTGCCTTTGAAGAACTTATCCTTCATGATTCAATGACACCCCTTGAATCATGGCCCACAAACACAGCTGGGACTGGTGTGAAATGGGAGGAAAGGACTGATGGCAGAGTTTTCTAAGCAGCTGGCATCAGAGCAATAGGAAGGCATGAGAAAATGTTTTTTCTTGTGAAAATCTCCATAGATTGACAAAAGAGAACTTCTTTTTCCCTACAAGGACGGATGAAAAGACTATAGCAGAGTTATGACTGTTTTAAACAGCAATGGTTTTTTTTACCTCTGTGTTGTCAATTAAACACAGCAATGCGTGGCTGCTGGGGAAAAAGGGTAACTGGAAGTTTTATTCTGGTTTTGTATCCTTGTAGTTTGGTTAATAAACTTCCTCGATTCCTTTTAAATTTTAAACTTCTTTTGGCCTTCTCATATTCCACATCTTCAAGCAAGAAATGGATAAGTTTTGCAGTGATTTTTTAATTAATACTTTCAAACCATGACAGGTGTCAGAGTGAGGAGGAAATTGGAGCTGTCAGAGCGATTGCTTCACTAAGAGGTGAACAGTGGGGCTGTCATGGCTGTCATGTGACAGAGAGTGGAACACTGAGGCTTTCACTGCTCGGGTGTCACAGAGAGTGGAACACTAGAACTGTCACAGCTGTAGTATCACATTGCAGAGGAAATTGGAGTTGTCAGAGCTCTGGTGTCACAGAGAATAGAAGACTGTGCTGTCACTGTTGTGGTGTCACAGAGAGGGGAGCAGTTGGGCTGTGACAGCTGTGGTGTCACAGAGAGGGAAACCAGTGCTGTGACTGCCGTGGTGTCACAGAGAGTGGAACGCTGTTGCTGTCAATTCTGTGGTGTCACAGAGAGGGAAGCCCAATGGTGTCACTGCTGTGGTGTCAGAGAGAGCGGAATGCTGTTGTTTTCACTACCGTTGTGTCACAGAGTGTGGAACACTGGTGCTGTCACAGCTGTGGCGTCACAGAGAGGGAAGCCCAGTGCTGCCACTGCTGTGGTGTCACAGACAGTGGAACACTGGTGTAGTCGCAGCCATGGTGTCACAGAGAGTAGAAAGCAGTTGTTGTCACTGCTGTTGTGTCACAGAGAGTGGAAAACTGGTGCTGTCACTGCTGTGGTGTCACAGAGAGTGGAACGCTGGTGTTGTGACGGCTGTGGTGTCACAGAGAGTGGAACCCTGGGGCGGTAGCTGCTCTGGTGTTACAGAGAGGGGACGCCTGGGGCTGTCACTGCTGTGTGTGTGATAGGCTGATAAATAAGAAACAAAGAAAAACTGCTAGAGAAATTAAAGCTGCTGGAGGTTGATGGGGTTTCTTTCTGCTGGCCAATGCCTGGTCATCTCTGAGAACAGACAGTTGTTTCCCCATTGTAAAGGGAGATCAACTTGTGAACACCACCCTTTGAAACCTAAGCCCAGGAATTTTTCTTTCTCTCTGGTTTCTGCCTTTGGAAGAGCTAGTATGGCTAGGCTTCAGCCTCTTGCCCCCCCGGCTGGACAAGGCTGCCGCAGGGGGAGCGGGGCTGGCAGGATTTCCGCGCTTCCTGGAGGGGGTTGGAGAGTGTGAAATGACAGCGGCCCCTTCCCAGATGGGCTGAAGCTCTGGCAGGGCTCACTGAGCCTTGTAGAGTGGGGCTGGCGGGTCAGGCTGCTTCCTGGCTCGGCAGCACTTTGTGCCGCTGCTGGCTTTCAGCAGCAACTGCCGAGGAAGGGGAGGGAAAGCTCTTGAGCTGTGGCTTGCTGACACAGTGGCCACACTCCTCCAGAGCAGCTAGGGAAAATGTTGCATGGCAAAGAGCTGCAGCCGCTGTCCCCGGGACCATCCCCAGTGCCTGGGCAAGAGTTGAAGCCTTTCACTAGCCAGACGAGACTTGCAGATGAATCCTTTTTCCAGAGAGAGGGGAAGAGAGAGGGATCAACAGGTAAAGAGGCAGCATCAACCACCCAAGGCAGCGAGGAAAGGAATTAAGCCTCAGATGGGAAGAGAAGAGGAAGATGCCCGAAGAAGCTGAAATTTTCTTTTATTCAAGCTATGGAGGGGGACAATCATGTTCTGAAGAAACTCCTTGAATTCCTGAAACAGTATTTTGGGGGGAATGGAGTATTTCAAAGTATAGTTCTGAGCAAAAGGAATTCATTGCTAAAGCTGTGCTAATGGTGAAGTTGTTGTAATGCTATGTGATGCTGGAAGAGAAAAGGAGAAGTGAGAGATGCTGAAGATTTGTGGCTCTTAAGTGACAAAGCAAAAGATTCCTGTTTCCAGAGATGATCCCAGAATCCAATGAAGAGAACTTTTGCCTTTGAAGAACTTATCCTTCATGATTCAATGACACCCCTTGAATCATGGCCCACAAACACAGCTGGGACTGGTGTGAAATGGGAGGAAAGGACTGATGGCAGAGTTTTCTAAGCAGCTGGCATCAGAGCAATAGGAAGGCATGAGAAAATGTTTTTTCTTGTGAAAATCTCCATAGATTGACAAAAGAGAACTTCTTTTTCCCTACAAGGACGGATGAAAAGACTATAGCAGAGTTATGACTGTTTTAAACAGCAATGGTTTTTTTTACCTCTGTGTTGTCAATTAAACACAGCAATGCGTGGCTGCTGGGGAAAAAGGGTATCTGGAAGTTTTATTCTGGTTTTGTATCCTTGTAGTTTGGTTAATAAACTTCCTCGATTCCTTTTAAATTTTAAACTTCTTTTGGCCTTCTCATATTCCACATCTTCAAGCAAGAAATGGATAAGTTTTGCAGTGATTTTTTAATTAATACTTTCAAACCATGACAGGTGTCAGAGTGAGGAGAAAATTGGAGCTGTCAGAGCGATTGCTTCACTAAGAGGTGAACAGTGGGGCTGTCATGGCTGTCATGTGACAGAGAGTGGAACACTGAGGCTTTCACTGCTCGGGTGTCACAGAGAGTGGAACACTAGAACTGTCACAGCTGTAGTATCACATTGCAGAGGAAATTGGAGTTGTCAGAGCTCTGGTGTCACAGAGAATAGAAGACTGTGCTGTCACTGTTGTGGTGTCACAGAGAGGGGAGCAGTTGGGCTGTGACGGCTGTGGTGTCACAGAGAGGGAAACCAGTGCTGTGACTGCCGTGGTGTCACAGAGAGTGGAACGCTGTTGCTGTCAATTCTGTGGTGTCACAGAGAGGGAAGCCCAATGGTGTCACTGCTGTGGTGTCAGAGAGAGCGGAATGCTGTTGTTTTCACTACCGTTGTGTCACAGAGTGTGGAACACTGGTGCTGTCACAGCTGTGGCGTCACAGAGAGGGAAGCCCAGTGCTGCCACTGCTGTGGTGTCACAGACAGTGGAACACTGGTGTAGTCGCAGCCATGGTGTCACAGAGAGTAGAAAGCAGTTGTTGTCACTGCTGTTGTGTCACAGAGAGTGGAAAACTGGTGCTGTCACTGCTGTGGTGTCACAGAGAGTGGAACGCTGGTGTTGTGACGGCTGTGGTGTCACAGAGAGTGGAACCCTGGGGCGGTAGCTGCTCTGGTGTTACAGAGAGGGGACGCCTGGGGCTGTCACTGCTGTGTGTGTGATAGGCTGATAAATAAGAAACAAAGAAAAACTGCTAGAGAAATTAAAGCTGCTGGAGGTTGATGGGGTTTCTTTCTGCTGGCCAATGCCTGGTCATCTCTGAGAACAGACAGTTGTTTCCCCATTGTAAAGGGAGATCAACTTGTGAACACCACCCTTTGAAACCTAAGCCCAGGAATTTTTCTTTCTCTCTGGTTTCTGCCTTTGGAAGAGCTAGTATGGCTAGGCTTCAGCCTCTTGCCCCCCCGGCTGGACAAGGCTGCCGCAGGGGGAGCGGGGCTGGCAGGATTTCGGCGCTTCCTGGAGGGGGTTGGAGAGTGTGAAATGACAGCGGCCCCTTCCCAGATGGGCTGAAGCTCTGGCAGGGCTCACTGAGCCTTGTAGAGTGGGGCTGGCGGGTCAGGCTGCTTCCTGGCTCGGCAGCACTTTGTGCCGCTGCTGGCTTTCAGCAGCAACTGCCGAGGAAGGGGAGGGAAAGCTCTTGAGCTGTGGCTTGCTGACACGGTGGCCACACTCCTCCAGAGCAGCTAGGGAAAATCTTGCATGGCAAAGAGCTGCAGCCGCTGGCCCCGGGACCATCCCCAGTGCCTGGGCAAGAGTTGAAGCCTTTCACTAGCCAGACGAGACTTGCAGATGAATCCTTTTTCCAGAGAGAGGGGAAGAGAGAGGGATCAACAGGTAAAGAGGCAGCATCAACCACCCAAGGCAGCGAGGAAAGGAATTAAGCCTCAGATGGGAAGAGAAGAGGAAGATGCCCGAAGAAGCTGAAATTTTCTTTTATTCAAGCTATGGAGGGGGACAATCATGTTCTGAAGAAACTCCTTGAATTCCTGAAACAGTATTTTGGGGGGAATGGAGTATTTCAAAGCATAGTTCTGAGCAAAAGGAATTCATTGCTAAAGCTGTGCTAATGGTGAAGTTGTTGTAATGCTATGTGATGCTGGAAGAGAAAAGGAGAAGTGAGAGATGCTGAAGATTTGTGGCTCTTAAGTGACAAAGCAAAAGATTCCTGTTTCCAGAGATGATCCCAGAATCCAATGAAGAGAACTTTTGCCTTTGAAGAACTTATCCTTCATGATTCAATGACACCCCTTGAATCATGGCCCACAAACACAGCTGGGACTGGTGTGAAATGGGAGGAAAGGACTGATGGCAGAGTTTTCTAAGCAGCTGGCATCAGAGCAATAGGAAGGCATGAGAAAATGTTTTTTCTTGTGAAAATCTCCATAGATTGACAAAAGAGAACTTCTTTTTCCCTACAAGGACGGATGAAAAGACTATAGCAGAGTTATGACTGTTTTAAACAGCAATGGTTTTTTTTACCTCTGTGTTGTCAATTAAACACAGCAATGCGTGGCTGCTGGGGAAAAAGGGTATCTGGAAGTTTTATTCTGGTTTTGTATCCTTGTAGTTTGGTTAATAAACTTCCTCGATTCCTTTTAAATTTTAAACTTCTTTTGGCCTTCTCATATTCCACATCTTCAAGCAAGAAATGGATAAGTTTTCCAGTGATTTTTTAATTAATACTTTCAAACCATGACAGGTGTCAGAGTGAGGAGAAAATTGGAGCTGTCAGAGCGATTGCTTCACTAAGAGGTGAACAGTGGGGCTGTCATGGCTGTCATGTGACAGAGAGTGGAACACTGAGGCTTTCACTGCTCGGGTGTCACAGAGAGTGGAACACTAGAACTGTCACAGCTGTAGTATCACATTGCAGAGGAAATTGGAGTTGTCAGAGCTCTGGTGTCACAGAGAATAGAAGACTGTGCTGTCACTGTTGTGGTGTCACAGAGAGGGGAGCAGTTGGGCTGTGACGGCTGTGGTGTCACAGAGAGGGAAACCAGTGCTGTGACTGCCGTGGTGTCACAGAGAGTGGAACGCTGTTGCTGTCAATTCTGTGGTGTCACAGAGAGGGAAACCAGTGCTGTGACTGCCGTGGTGTCACAGAGAGTGGAACGCTGTTGCTGTCAATTCTGTGGTGTCACAGAGAGGGAAGCCCAATGGTGTCACTGCTGTGGTGTCAGAGAGAGCGGAATGCTGTTGTTTTCACTACCGTTGTGTCACAGAGTGTGGAACACTGGTGCTGTCACAGCTGTGGCGTCACAGAGAGGGAAGCCCAGTGCTGCCACTGCTGTGGTGTCACAGACAGTGGAACACTGGTGTAGTCGCAGCCATGGTGTCACAGAGAGTAGAAAGCAGTTGTTGTCACTGCTGTTGTGTCACAGAGAGTGGAAAACTGGTGCTGTCACTGCTGTGGTGTCACAGAGAGTGGAACGCTGGTGTTGTGACGGCTGTGGTGTCACAGAGAGTGGAACCCTGGGGCGGTAGCTGCTCTGGTGTTACAGAGAGGGGACGCCTGGGGCTGTCACTGCTGTGTGTGTGATAGGCTGATAAATAAGAAACAAAGAAAAACTGCTAGAGAAATTAAAGCTGCTGGAGGTTGATGGGGTTTCTTTCTGCTGGCCAATGCCTGGTCATCTCTGAGAACAGACAGTTGTTTCCCCATTGTAAAGGGAGATCAACTTGTGAACACCACCCTTTGAAACCTAAGCCCAGGAATTTTTCTTTCTCTCTGGTTTCTGCCTTTGGAAGAGCTAGTATGGCTAGGCTTCAGCCTCTTGCCCCCCCGGCTGGACAAGGCTGCCGCAGGGGGAGCGGGGCTGGCAGGATTTCCGCGCTTCCTGGAGGGGGTTGGAGAGTGTGAAATGACAGCGGCCCCTTCCCAGATGGGCTGAAGCTCTGGCAGGGCTCACTGAGCCTTGTAGAGTGGGGCTGGCGGGTCAGGCTGCTTCCTGGCTCGGCAGCACTTTGTGCCGCTGCTGGCTTTCAGCAGCAACTGCCGAGGAAGGGGAGGGAAAGCTCTTGAGCTGTGGCTTGCTGACACAGTGGCCACACTCCTCCAGAGCAGCTAGGGAAAATGTTGCATGGCAAAGAGCTGCAGCCGCTGTCCCCGGGACCATCCCCAGTGCCTGGGCAAGAGTTGAAGCCTTTCACTAGCCAGACGAGACTTGCAGATGAATCCTTTTTCCAGAGAGAGGGGAAGAGAGAGGGATCAACAGGTAAAGAGGCAGCATCAACCACCCAAGGCAGCGAGGAAAGGAATTAAGCCTCAGATGGGAAGAGAAGAGGAAGATGCCCGAAGAAGCTGAAATTTTCTTTTATTCAAGCTATGGAGGGGGACAATCATGTTCTGAAGAAACTCCTTGAATTCCTGAAACAGTATTTTGGGGGGAATGGAGTATTTCAAAGTATAGTTCTGAGCAAAAGGAATTCATTGCTAAAGCTGTGCTAATGGTGAAGTTGTTGTAATGCTATGTGATGCTGGAAGAGAAAAGGAGAAGTGAGAGATGCTGAAGATTTGTGGCTCTTAAGTGACAAAGCAAAAGATTCCTGTTTCCAGAGATGATCCCAGAATCCAATGAAGAGAACTTTTGCCTTTGAAGAACTTATCCTTCATGATTCAATGACACCCCTTGAATCATGGCCCACAAACACAGCTGGGACTGGTGTGAAATGGGAGGAAAGGACTGATGGCAGAGTTTTCTAAGCAGCTGGCATCAGAGCAATAGGAAGGCATGAGAAAATGTTTTTTCTTGTGAAAATCTCCATAGATTGACAAAAGAGAACTTCTTTTTCCCTACAAGGACGGATGAAAAGACTATAGCAGAGTTATGACTGTTTTAAACAGCAATGGTTTTTTTTACCTCTGTGTTGTCAATTAAACACAGCAATGCGTGGCTGCTGGGGAAAAAGGGTATCTGGAAGTTTTATTCTGGTTTTGTATCCTTGTAGTTTGGTTAATAAACTTCCTCGATTCCTTTTAAATTTTAAACTTCTTTTGGCCTTCTCATATTCCACATCTTCAAGCAAGAAATGGATAAGTTTTCCAGTGATTTTTTAATTAATACTTTCAAACCATGACAGGTGTCAGAGTGAGGAGAAAATTGGAGCTGTCAGAGCGATTGCTTCACTAAGAGGTGAACAGTGGGGCTGTCATGGCTGTCATGTGACAGAGAGTGGAACACTGAGGCTTTCACTGCTCGGGTGTCACAGAGAGTGGAACACTAGAACTGTCACAGCTGTAGTATCACATTGCAGAGGAAATTGGAGTTGTCAGAGCTCTGGTGTCACAGAGAATAGAAGACTGTGCTGTCACTGTTGTGGTGTCACAGAGAGGGGAGCAGTTGGGCTGTGACGGCTGTGGTGTCACAGAGAGGGAAACCAGTGCTGTGACTGCCGTGGTGTCACAGAGAGTGGAACGCTGTTGCTGTCAATTCTGTGGTGTCACAGAGAGGGAAGCCCAATGGTGTCACTGCTGTGGTGTCAGAGAGAGCGGAATGCTGTTGTTTTCACTACCGTTGTGTCACAGAGTGTGGAACACTGGTGCTGTCACAGCTGTGGCGTCACAGAGAGGGAAGCCCAGTGCTGCCACTGCTGTGGTGTCACAGACAGTGGAACACTGGTGTAGTCGCAGCCATGGTGTCACAGAGAGTAGAAAGCAGTTGTTGTCACTGCTGTTGTGTCACAGAGAGTGGAAAACTGGTGCTGTCACTGCTGTGGTGTCACAGAGAGTGGAACGCTGGTGTTGTGACGGCTGTGGTGTCACAGAGAGTGGAACCCTGGGGCGGTAGCTGCTCTGGTGTTACAGAGAGGGGACGCCTGGGGCTGTCACTGCTGTGTGTGTGATAGGCTGATAAATAAGAAACAAAGAAAAACTGCTAGAGAAATTAAAGCTGCTGGAGGTTGATGGGGTTTCTTTCTGCTGGCCAATGCCTGGTCATCTCTGAGAACAGACAGTTGTTTCCCCATTGTAAAGGGAGATCAACTTGTGAACACCACCCTTTGAAACCTAAGCCCAGGAATTTTTCTTTCTCTCTGGTTTCTGCCTTTGGAAGAGCTAGTATGGCTAGGCTTCAGCCTCTTGCCCCCCCGGCTGGACAAGGCTGCCGCAGGGGGAGCGGGGCTGGCAGGATTTCGGCGCTTCCTGGAGGGGGTTGGAGAGTGTGAAATGACAGCGGCCCCTTCCCAGATGGGCTGAAGCTCTGGCAGGGCTCACTGAGCCTTGTAGAGTGGGGCTGGCGGGTCAGGCTGCTTCCTGGCTCGGCAGCACTTTGTGCCGCTGCTGGCTTTCAGCAGCAACTGCCGAGGAAGGGGAGGGAAAGCTCTTGAGCTGTGGCTTGCTGACACGGTGGCCACACTCCTCCAGAGCAGCTAGGGAAAATCTTGCATGGCAAAGAGCTGCAGCCGCTGGCCCCGGGACCATCCCCAGTGCCTGGGCAAGAGTTGAAGCCTTTCACTAGCCAGACGAGACTTGCAGATGAATCCTTTTTCCAGAGAGAGGGGAAGAGAGAGGGATCAACAGGTAAAGAGGCAGCATCAACCACCCAAGGCAGCGAGGAAAGGAATTAAGCCTCAGATGGGAAGAGAAGAGGAAGATGCCCGAAGAAGCTGAAATTTTCTTTTATTCAAGCTATGGAGGGGGACAATCATGTTCTGAAGAAACTCCTTGAATTCCTGAAACAGTATTTTGGGGGGAATGGAGTATTTCAAAGTATAGTTCTGAGCAAAAGGAATTCATTGCTAAAGCTGTGCTAATGGTGAAGTTGTTGTAATGCTATGTGATGCTGGAAGAGAAAAGGAGAAGTGAGAGATGCTGAAGATTTGTGGCTCTTAAGTGACAAAGCAAAAGATTCCTGTTTCCAGAGATGATCCCAGAATCCAATGAAGAGAACTTTTGCCTTTGAAGAACTTATCCTTCATGATTCAATGACACCCCTTGAATCATGGCCCACAAACACAGCTGGGACTGGTGTGAAATGGGAGGAAAGGACTGATGGCAGAGTTTTCTAAGCAGCTGGCATCAGAGCAATAGGAAGGCATGAGAAAATGTTTTTTCTTGTGAAAATCTCCATAGATTGACAAAAGAGAACTTCTTTTTCCCTACAAGGACGGATGAAAAGACTATAGCAGAGTTATGACTGTTTTAAACAGCAATGGTTTTTTTTACCTCTGTGTTGTCAATTAAACACAGCAATGCGTGGGTGCTGGGGAAAAAGGGTATCTGGAAGTTTTATTCTGGTTTTGTATCCTTGTAGTTTGGTTAATAAACTTCCTCGATTCCTTTTAAATTTTAAACTTCTTTTGGCCTTCTCATATTCCACATCTTCAAGCAAGAAATGGATAAGTTTTGCAGTGATTTTTTAATTAATACTTTCAAACCATGACAGGTGTCAGAGTGAGGAGAAAATTGGAGCTGTCAGAGCGATTGCTTCACTAAGAGGTGAACAGTGGGGCTGTCATGGCTGTCATGTGACAGAGAGTGGAACACTGAGGCTTTCACTGCTCGGGTGTCACAGAGAGTGGAACACTAGAACTGTCACAGCTGTAGTATCACATTGCAGAGGAAATTGGAGTTGTCAGAGCTCTGGTGTCACAGAGAATAGAAGACTGTGCTGTCACTGTTGTGGTGTCACAGAGAGGGGAGCAGTTGGGCTGTGACGGCTGTGGTGTCACAGAGAGGGAAACCAGTGCTGTGACTGCCGTGGTGTCACAGAGAGTGGAACGCTGTTGCTGTCAATTCTGTGGTGTCACAGAGAGGGAAGCCCAATGGTGTCACTGCTGTGGTGTCAGAGAGAGCGGAATGCTGTTGTTTTCACTACCGTTGTGTCACAGAGTGTGGAACACTGGTGCTGTCACAGCTGTGGCGTCACAGAGAGGGAAGCCCAGTGCTGCCACTGCTGTGGTGTCACAGACAGTGGAACACTGGTGTAGTCGCAGCCATGGTGTCACAGAGAGTAGAAAGCAGTTGTTGTCACTGCTGTTGTGTCACAGAGAGTGGAAAACTGGTGCTGTCACTGCTGTGGTGTCACAGAGAGTGGAACGCTGGTGTTGTGACGGCTGTGGTGTCACAGAGAGTGGAACCCTGGGGCGGTAGCTGCTCTGGTGTTACAGAGAGGGGACGCCTGGGGCTGTCACTGCTGTGTGTGTGATAGGCTGATAAATAAGAAACAAAGAAAAACTGCTAGAGAAATTAAAGCTGCTGGAGGTTGATGGGGTTTCTTTCTGCTGGCCAATGCCTGGTCATCTCTGAGAACAGACAGTTGTTTCCCCATTGTAAAGGGAGATCAACTTGTGAACACCACCCTTTGAAACCTAAGCCCAGGAATTTTTCTTTCTCTCTGGTTTCTGCCTTTGGAAGAGCTAGTATGGCTAGGCTTCAGCCTCTTGCCCCCCCGGCTGGACAAGGCTGCCGCAGGGGGAGCGGGGCTGGCAGGATTTCGGCGCTTCCTGGAGGGGGTTGGAGAGTGTGAAATGACAGCGGCCCCTTCCCAGATGGGCTGAAGCTCTGGCAGGGCTCACTGAGCCTTGTAGAGTGGGGCTGGCGGGTCAGGCTGCTTCCTGGCTCGGCAGCACTTTGTGCCGCTGCTGGCTTTCAGCAGCAACTGCCGAGGAAGGGGAGGGAAAGCTCTTGAGCTGTGGCTTGCTGACACGGTGGCCACACTCCTCCAGAGCAGCTAGGGAAAATCTTGCATGGCAAAGAGCTGCAGCCGCTGGCCCCGGGACCATCCCCAGTGCCTGGGCAAGAGTTGAAGCCTTTCACTAGCCAGACGAGACTTGCAGATGAATCCTTTTTCCAGAGAGAGGGGAAGAGAGAGGGATCAACAGGTAAAGAGGCAGCATCAACCACCCAAGGCAGCGAGGAAAGGAATTAAGCCTCAGATGGGAAGAGAAGAGGAAGATGCCCGAAGAAGCTGAAATTTTCTTTTATTCAAGCTATGGAGGGGGACAATCATGTTCTGAAGAAACTCCTTGAATTCCTGAAACAGTATTTTGGGGGGAATGGAGTATTTCAAAGCATAGTTCTGAGCAAAAGGAATTCATTGCTAAAGCTGTGCTAATGGTGAAGTTGTTGTAATGCTATGTGATGCTGGAAGAGAAAAGGAGAAGTGAGAGATGCTGAAGATTTGTGGCTCTTAAGTGACAAAGCAAAAGATTCCTGTTTCCAGAGATGATCCCAGAATCCAATGAAGAGAACTTTTGCCTTTGAAGAACTTATCCTTCATGATTCAATGACACCCCTTGAATCATGGCCCACAAACACAGCTGGGACTGGTGTGAAATGGGAGGAAAGGACTGATGGCAGAGTTTTCTAAGCAGCTGGCATCAGAGCAATAGGAAGGCATGAGAAAATGTTTTTTCTTGTGAAAATCTCCATAGATTGACAAAAGAGAACTTCTTTTTCCCTACAAGGACGGATGAAAAGACTATAGCAGAGTTATGACTGTTTTAAACAGCAATGGTTTTTTTTACCTCTGTGTTGTCAATTAAACACAGCAATGCGTGGCTGCTGGGGAAAAAGGGTAACTGGAAGTTTTATTCTGGTTTTGTATCCTTGTAGTTTGGTTAATAAACTTCCTCGATTCCTTTTAAATTTTAAACTTCTTTTGGCCTTCTCATATTCCACATCTTCAAGCAAGAAATGGATAAGTTTTGCAGTGATTTTTTAATTAATACTTTCAAACCATGACAGGTGTCAGAGTGAGGAGGAAATTGGAGCTGTCAGAGCGATTGCTTCACTAAGAGGTGAACAGTGGGGCTGTCATGGCTGTCATGTGACAGAGAGTGGAACACTGAGGCTTTCACTGCTCGGGTGTCACAGAGAGTGGAACACTAGAACTGTCACAGCTGTAGTATCACATTGCAGAGGAAATTGGAGTTGTCAGAGCTCTGGTGTCACAGAGAATAGAAGACTGTGCTGTCACTGTTGTGGTGTCACAGAGAGGGGAGCAGTTGGGCTGTGACAGCTGTGGTGTCACAGAGAGGGAAACCAGTGCTGTGACTGCCGTGGTGTCACAGAGAGTGGAACGCTGTTGCTGTCAATTCTGTGGTGTCACAGAGAGGGAAGCCCAATGGTGTCACTGCTGTGGTGTCAGACAGAGCGGAATGCTGTTGTTTTCACTACCGTTGTGTCACAGAGTGTGGAACACTGGTGCTGTCACAGCTGTGGCGTCACAGAGAGGGAAGCCCAGTGCTGCCACTGCTGTGGTGTCACAGACAGTGGAACACTGGTGTAGTCGCAGCCATGGTGTCACAGAGAGTAGAAAGCAGTTGTTGTCACTGCTGTTGTGTCACAGAGAGTGGAAAACTGGTGCTGTCACTGCTGTGGTGTCACAGAGAGTGGAACGCTGGTGTTGTGACGGCTGTGGTGTCACAGAGAGTGGAACCCTGGGGCGGTAGCTGCTCTGGTGTTACAGAGAGGGGACGCCTGGGGCTGTCACTGCTGTGTGTGTGATAGGCTGATAAATAAGAAACAAAGAAAAACTGCTAGAGAAATTAAAGCTGCTGGAGGTTGATGGGGTTTCTTTCTGCTGGCCAATGCCTGGTCATCTCTGAGAACAGACAGTTGTTTCCCCATTGTAAAGGGAGATCAACTTGTGAACACCACCCTTTGAAACCTAAGCCCAGGAATTTTTCTTTCTCTCTGGTTTCTGCCTTTGGAAGAGCTAGTATGGCTAGGCTTCAGCCTCTTGCCCCCCCGGCTGGACAAGGCTGCCGCAGGGGGAGCGGGGCTGGCAGGATTTCGGCGCTTCCTGGAGGGGGTTGGAGAGTGTGAAATGACAGCGGCCCCTTCCCAGATGGGCTGAAGCTCTGGCAGGGCTCACTGAGCCTTGTAGAGTGGGGCTGGCGGGTCAGGCTGCTTCCTGGCTCGGCAGCAGTTTGTGCCGCTGCTGGCTTTCAGCAGCAACTGCCGAGGAAGGGGAGGGAAAGCTCTTGAGCTGTGGCTTGCTGACACGGTGGCCACACTCCTCCAGAGCAGCTAGGGAAAATCTTGCATGGCAAAGAGCTGCAGCCGCTGGCCCCGGGACCATCCCCAGTGCCTGGGCAAGAGTTGAAGCCTTTCACTAGCCAGACGAGACTTGCAGATGAATCCTTTTTCCAGAGAGAGGGGAAGAGAGAGGGATCAACAGGTAAAGAGGCAGCATCAACCACCCAAGGCAGCGAGGAAAGGAATTAAGCCTCAGATGGGAAGAGAAGAGGAAGATGCCCGAAGAAGCTGAAATTTTCTTTTATTCAAGCTATGGAGGGGGACAATCATGTTCTGAAGAAACTCCTTGAATTCCTGAAACAGTATTTTGGGGGGAATGGAGTATTTCAAAGCATAGTTCTGAGCAAAAGGAATTCATTGCTAAAGCTGTGCTAATGGTGAAGTTGTTGTAATGCTATGTGATGCTGGAAGAGAAAAGGAGAAGTGAGAGATGCTGAAGATTTGTGGCTCTTAAGTGACAAAGCAAAAGATTCCTGTTTCCAGAGATGATCCCAGAATCCAATGAAGAGAACTTTTGCCTTTGAAGAACTTATCCTTCATGATTCAATGACACCCCTTGAATCATGGCCCACAAACACAGCTGGGACTGGTGTGAAATGGGAGGAAAGGACTGATGGCAGAGTTTTCTAAGCAGCTGGCATCAGAGCAATAGGAAGGCATGAGAAAATGTTTTTTCTTGTGAAAATCTCCATAGATTGACAAAAGAGAACTTCTTTTTCCCTACAAGGACGGATGAAAAGACTATAGCAGAGTTATGACTGTTTTAAACAGCAATGGTTTTTTTTACCTCTGTGTTGTCAATTAAACACAGCAATGCGTGGCTGCTGGGGAAAAAGGGTAACTGGAAGTTTTATTCTGGTTTTGTATCCTTGTAGTTTGGTTAATAAACTTCCTCGATTCCTTTTAAATTTTAAACTTCTTTTGGCCTTCTCATATTCCACATCTTCAAGCAAGAAATGGATAAGTTTTCCAGTGATTTTTTAATTAATACTTTCAAACCATGACAGGTGTCAGAGTGAGGAGGAAATTGGAGCTGTCAGAGCGATTGCTTCACTAAGAGGTGAACAGTGGGGCTGTCATGGCTGTCATGTGACAGAGAGTGGAACACTGAGGCTTTCACTGCTCGGGTGTCACAGAGAGTGGAACACTAGAACTGTCACAGCTGTAGTATCACATTGCAGAGGAAATTGGAGTTGTCAGAGCTCTGGTGTCACAGAGAATAGAAGACTGTGCTGTCACTGTTGTGGTGTCACAGAGAGGGGAGCAGTTGGGCTGTGACAGCTGTGGTGTCACAGAGAGGGAAACCAGTGCTGTGACTGCCGTGGTGTCACAGAGAGTGGAACGCTGTTGCTGTCAATTCTGTGGTGTCACAGAGAGGGAAGCCCAATGGTGTCACTGCTGTGGTGTCAGAGAGAGCGGAATGCTGTTGTTTTCACTACCGTTGTGTCACAGAGTGTGGAACACTGGTGCTGTCACAGCTGTGGCGTCACAGAGAGGGAAGCACAGTGCTGCCACTGCTGTGGTGTCACAGACAGTGGAACACTGGTGTAGTCGCAGCCATGGTGTCACAGAGAGTAGAAAGCAGTTGTTGTCACTGCTGTTGTGTCACAGAGAGTGGAAAACTGGTGCTGTCACTGCTGTGGTGTCACAGAGAGTGGAACGCTGGTGTTGTGACGGCTGTGGTGTCACAGAGAGTGGAACCCTGGGGCGGTAGCTGCTCTGGTGTTACAGAGAGGGGACGCCTGGGGCTGTCACTGCTGTGTGTGTGATAGGCTGATAAATAAGAAACAAAGAAAAACTGCTAGAGAAATTAAAGCTGCTGGAGGTTGATGGGGTTTCTTTCTGCTGGCCAATGCCTGGTCATCTCTGAGAACAGACAGTTGTTTCCCCATTGTAAAGGGAGATCAACTTGTGAACACCACCCTTTGAAACCTAAGCCCAGGAATTTTTCTTTCTCTCTGGTTTCTGCCTTTGGAAGAGCTAGTATGGCTAGGCTTCAGCCTCTTGCCCCCCCGGCTGGACAAGGCTGCCGCAGGGGGAGCGGGGCTGGCAGGATTTCGGCGCTTCCTGGAGGGGGTTGGAGAGTGTGAAATGACAGCGGCCCCTTCCCAGATGGGCTGAAGCTCTGGCAGGGCTCACTGAGCCTTGTAGAGTGGGGCTGGCGGGTCAGGCTGCTTCCTGGCTCGGCAGCACTTTGTGCCGCTGCTGGCTTTCAGCAGCAACTGCCGAGGAAGGGGAGGGAAAGCTCTTGAGCTGTGGCTTGCTGACACGGTGGCCACACTCCTCCAGAGCAGCTAGGGAAAATGTTGCATGGCAAAGAGCTGCAGCCGCTGTCCCCGGGACCATCCCCAGTGCCTGGGCAAGAGTTGAAGCCTTTCACTAGCCAGACGAGACTTGCAGATGAATCCTTTTTCCAGAGAGAGGGGAAGAGAGAGGGATCAACAGGTAAAGAGGCAGCATCAACCACCCAAGGCAGCGAGGAAAGGAATTAAGCCTCAGATGGGAAGAGAAGAGGAAGATGCCCGAAGAAGCTGAAATTTTCTTTTATTCAAGCTATGGAGGGGGACAATCATGTTCTGAAGAAACTCCTTGAATTCCTGAAACAGTATTTTGGGGGGAATGGAGTATTTCAAAGCATAGTTCTGAGCAAAAGGAATTCATTGCTAAAGCTGTGCTAATGGTGAAGTTGTTGTAATGCTATGTGATGCTGGAAGAGAAAAGGAGAAGTGAGAGATGCTGAAGATTTGTGGCTCTTAAGTGACAAAGCAAAAGATTCCTGTTTCCAGAGATGATCCCAGAATCCAATGAAGAGAACTTTTGCCTTTGAAGAACTTATCCTTCATGATTCAATGACACCCCTTGAATCATGGCCCACAAACACAGCTGGGACTGGTGTGAAATGGGAGGAAAGGACTGATGGCAGAGTTTTCTAAGCAGCTGGCATCAGAGCAATAGGAAGGCATGAGAAAATGTTTTTTCTTGTGAAAATCTCCATAGATTGACAAAAGAGAACTTCTTTTTCCCTACAAGGACGGATGAAAAGACTATAGCAGAGTTATGACTGTTTTAAACAGCAATGGTTTTTTTTACCTCTGTGTTGTCAATTAAACACAGCAATGCGTGGCTGCTGGGGAAAAAGGGTAACTGGAAGTTTTATTCTGGTTTTGTATCCTTGTAGTTTGGTTAATAAACTTCCTCGATTCCTTTTAAATTTTAAACTTCTTTTGGCCTTCTCATATTCCACATCTTCAAGCAAGAAATGGATAAGTTTTGCAGTGATTTTTTAATTAATACTTTCAAACCATGACAGGTGTCAGAGTGAGGAGGAAATTGGAGCTGTCAGAGCGATTGCTTCACTAAGAGGTGAACAGTGGGGCTGTCATGGCTGTCATGTGACAGAGAGTGGAACACTGAGGCTTTCACTGCTCGGGTGTCACAGAGAGTGGAACACTAGAACTGTCACAGCTGTAGTATCACATTGCAGAGGAAATTGGAGTTGTCAGAGCTCTGGTGTCACAGAGAATAGAAGACTGTGCTGTCACTGTTGTGGTGTCACAGAGAGGGGAGCAGTTGGGCTGTGACAGCTGTGGTGTCACAGAGAGGGAAACCAGTGCTGTGACTGCCGTGGTGTCACAGAGAGTGGAACGCTGTTGCTGTCAATTCTGTGGTGTCACAGAGAGGGAAGCCCAATGGTGTCACTGCTGTGGTGTCAGACAGAGCGGAATGCTGTTGTTTTCACTACCGTTGTGTCACAGAGTGTGGAACACTGGTGCTGTCACAGCTGTGGCGTCACAGAGAGGGAAGCCCAGTGCTGCCACTGCTGTGGTGTCACAGACAGTGGAACACTGGTGTAGTCGCAGCCATGGTGTCACAGAGAGTAGAAAGCAGTTGTTGTCACTGCTGTTGTGTCACAGAGAGTGGAAAACTGGTGCTGTCACTGCTGTGGTGTCACAGAGAGTGGAACGCTGGTGTTGTGACGGCTGTGGTGTCACAGAGAGTGGAACCCTGGGGCGGTAGCTGCTCTGGTGTTACAGAGAGGGGACGCCTGGGGCTGTCACTGCTGTGTGTGTGATAGGCTGATAAATAAGAAACAAAGAAAAACTGCTAGAGAAATTAAAGCTGCTGGAGGTTGATGGGGTTTCTTTCTGCTGGCCAATGCCTGGTCATCTCTGAGAACAGACAGTTGTTTCCCCATTGTAAAGGGAGATCAACTTGTGAACACCACCCTTTGAAACCTAAGCCCAGGAATTTTTCTTTCTCTCTGGTTTCTGCCTTTGGAAGAGCTAGTATGGCTAGGCTTCAGCCTCTTGCCCCCCCGGCTGGACAAGGCTGCCGCAGGGGGAGCGGGGCTGGCAGGATTTCGGCGCTTCCTGGAGGGGGTTGGAGAGTGTGAAATGACAGCGGCCCCTTCCCAGATGGGCTGAAGCTCTGGCAGGGCTCACTGAGCCTTGTAGAGTGGGGCTGGCGGGTCAGGCTGCTTCCTGGCTCGGCAGCAGTTTGTGCCGCTGCTGGCTTTCAGCAGCAACTGCCGAGGAAGGGGAGGGAAAGCTCTTGAGCTGTGGCTTGCTGACACGGTGGCCACACTCCTCCAGAGCAGCTAGGGAAAATCTTGCATGGCAAAGAGCTGCAGCCGCTGGCCCCGGGACCATCCCCAGTGCCTGGGCAAGAGTTGAAGCCTTTCACTAGCCAGACGAGACTTGCAGATGAATCCTTTTTCCAGAGAGAGGGGAAGAGAGAGGGATCAACAGGTAAAGAGGCAGCATCAACCACCCAAGGCAGCGAGGAAAGGAATTAAGCCTCAGATGGGAAGAGAAGAGGAAGATGCCCGAAGAAGCTGAAATTTTCTTTTATTCAAGCTATGGAGGGGGACAATCATGTTCTGAAGAAACTCCTTGAATTCCTGAAACAGTATTTTGGGGGGAATGGAGTATTTCAAAGCATAGTTCTGAGCAAAAGGAATTCATTGCTAAAGCTGTGCTAATGGTGAAGTTGTTGTAATGCTATGTGATGCTGGAAGAGAAAAGGAGAAGTGAGAGATGCTGAAGATTTGTGGCTCTTAAGTGACAAAGCAAAAGATTCCTGTTTCCAGAGATGATCCCAGAATCCAATGAAGAGAACTTTTGCCTTTGAAGAACTTATCCTTCATGATTCAATGACACCCCTTGAATCATGGCCCACAAACACAGCTGGGACTGGTGTGAAATGGGAGGAAAGGACTGATGGCAGAGTTTTCTAAGCAGCTGGCATCAGAGCAATAGGAAGGCATGAGAAAATGTTTTTTCTTGTGAAAATCTCCATAGATTGACAAAAGAGAACTTCTTTTTCCCTACAAGGACGGATGAAAAGACTATAGCAGAGTTATGACTGTTTTAAACAGCAATGGTTTTTTTTACCTCTGTGTTGTCAATTAAACACAGCAATGCGTGGCTGCTGGGGAAAAAGGGTAACTGGAAGTTTTATTCTGGTTTTGTATCCTTGTAGTTTGGTTAATAAACTTCCTCGATTCCTTTTAAATTTTAAACTTCTTTTGGCCTTCTCATATTCCACATCTTCAAGCAAGAAATGGATAAGTTTTCCAGTGATTTTTTAATTAATACTTTCAAACCATGACAGGTGTCAGAGTGAGGAGGAAATTGGAGCTGTCAGAGCGATTGCTTCACTAAGAGGTGAACAGTGGGGCTGTCATGGCTGTCATGTGACAGAGAGTGGAACACTGAGGCTTTCACTGCTCGGGTGTCACAGAGAGTGGAACACTAGAACTGTCACAGCTGTAGTATCACATTGCAGAGGAAATTGGAGTTGTCAGAGCTCTGGTGTCACAGAGAATAGAAGACTGTGCTGTCACTGTTGTGGTGTCACAGAGAGGGGAGCAGTTGGGCTGTGACAGCTGTGGTGTCACAGAGAGGGAAACCAGTGCTGTGACTGCCGTGGTGTCACAGAGAGTGGAACGCTGTTGCTGTCAATTCTGTGGTGTCACAGAGAGGGAAGCCCAATGGTGTCACTGCTGTGGTGTCAGACAGAGCGGAATGCTGTTGTTTTCACTACCGTTGTGTCACAGAGTGTGGAACACTGGTGCTGTCACAGCTGTGGCGTCACAGAGAGGGAAGCCCAGTGCTGCCACTGCTGTGGTGTCACAGACAGTGGAACACTGGTGTAGTCGCAGCCATGGTGTCACAGAGAGTAGAAAGCAGTTGTTGTCACTGCTGTTGTGTCACAGAGAGTGGAAAACTGGTGCTGTCACTGCTGTGGTGTCACAGAGAGTGGAACGCTGGTGTTGTGACGGCTGTGGTGTCACAGAGAGTGGAACCCTGGGGCGGTAGCTGCTCTGGTGTTACAGAGAGGGGACGCCTGGGGCTGTCACTGCTGTGTGTGTGATAGGCTGATAAATAAGAAACAAAGAAAAACTGCTAGAGAAATTAAAGCTGCTGGAGGTTGATGGGGTTTCTTTCTGCTGGCCAATGCCTGGTCATCTCTGAGAACAGACAGTTGTTTCCCCATTGTAAAGGGAGATCAACTTGTGAACACCACCCTTTGAAACCTAAGCCCAGGAATTTTTCTTTCTCTCTGGTTTCTGCCTTTGGAAGAGCTAGTATGGCTAGGCTTCAGCCTCTTGCCCCCCCGGCTGGACAAGGCTGCCGCAGGGGGAGCGGGGCTGGCAGGATTTCGGCGCTTCCTGGAGGGGGTTGGAGAGTGTGAAATGACAGCGGCCCCTTCCCAGATGGGCTGAAGCTCTGGCAGGGCTCACTGAGCCTTGTAGAGTGGGGCTGGCGGGTCAGGCTGCTTCCTGGCTCGGCAGCAGTTTGTGCCGCTGCTGGCTTTCAGCAGCAACTGCCGAGGAAGGGGAGGGAAAGCTCTTGAGCTGTGGCTTGCTGACACGGTGGCCACACTCCTCCAGAGCAGCTAGGGAAAATCTTGCATGGCAAAGAGCTGCAGCCGCTGGCCCCGGGACCATCCCCAGTGCCTGGGCAAGAGTTGAAGCCTTTCACTAGCCAGACGAGACTTGCAGATGAATCCTTTTTCCAGAGAGAGGGGAAGAGAGAGGGATCAACAGGTAAAGAGGCAGCATCAACCACCCAAGGCAGCGAGGAAAGGAATTAAGCCTCAGATGGGAAGAGAAGAGGAAGATGCCCGAAGAAGCTGAAATTTTCTTTTATTCAAGCTATGGAGGGGGACAATCATGTTCTGAAGAAACTCCTTGAATTCCTGAAACAGTATTTTGGGGGGAATGGAGTATTTCAAAGCATAGTTCTGAGCAAAAGGAATTCATTGCTAAAGCTGTGCTAATGGTGAAGTTGTTGTAATGCTATGTGATGCTGGAAGAGAAAAGGAGAAGTGAGAGATGCTGAAGATTTGTGGCTCTTAAGTGACAAAGCAAAAGATTCCTGTTTCCAGAGATGATCCCAGAATCCAATGAAGAGAACTTTTGCCTTTGAAGAACTTATCCTTCATGATTCAATGACACCCCTTGAATCATGGCCCACAAACACAGCTGGGACTGGTGTGAAATGGGAGGAAAGGACTGATGGCAGAGTTTTCTAAGCAGCTGGCATCAGAGCAATAGGAAGGCATGAGAAAATGTTTTTTCTTGTGAAAATCTCCATAGATTGACAAAAGAGAACTTCTTTTTCCCTACAAGGACGGATGAAAAGACTATAGCAGAGTTATGACTGTTTTAAACAGCAATGGTTTTTTTTACCTCTGTGTTGTCAATTAAACACAGCAATGCGTGGCTGCTGGGGAAAAAGGGTATCTGGAAGTTTTATTCTGGTTTTGTATCCTTGTAGTTTGGTTAATAAACTTCCTCGATTCCTTTTAAATTTTAAACTTCTTTTGGCCTTCTCATATTCCACATCTTCAAGCAAGAAATGGATAAGTTTTGCAGTGATTTTTTAATTAATACTTTCAAACCATGACAGGTGTCAGAGTGAGGAGAAAATTGGAGCTGTCAGAGCGATTGCTTCACTAAGAGGTGAACAGTGGGGCTGTCATGGCTGTCATGTGACAGAGAGTGGAACACTGAGGCTTTCACTGCTCGGGTGTCACAGAGAGTGGAACACTAGAACTGTCACAGCTGTAGTATCACATTGCAGAGGAAATTGGAGTTGTCAGAGCTCTGGTGTCACAGAGAATAGAAGACTGTGCTGTCACTGTTGTGGTGTCACAGAGAGGGGAGCAGTTGGGCTGTGACGGCTGTGGTGTCACAGAGAGGGAAACCAGTGCTGTGACTGCCGTGGTGTCACAGAGAGTGGAACGCTGTTGCTGTCAATTCTGTGGTGTCACAGAGAGGGAAGCCCAATGGTGTCACTGCTGTGGTGTCAGAGAGAGCGGAATGCTGTTGTTTTCACTACCGTTGTGTCACAGAGTGTGGAACACTGGTGCTGTCACAGCTGTGGCGTCACAGAGAGGGAAGCCCAGTGCTGCCACTGCTGTGGTGTCACAGACAGTGGAACACTGGTGTAGTCGCAGCCATGGTGTCACAGAGAGTAGAAAGCAGTTGTTGTCACTGCTGTTGTGTCACAGAGAGTGGAAAACTGGTGCTGTCACTGCTGTGGTGTCACAGAGAGTGGAACGCTGGTGTTGTGACGGCTGTGGTGTCACAGAGAGTGGAACCCTGGGGCGGTAGCTGCTCTGGTGTTACAGAGAGGGGACGCCTGGGGCTGTCACTGCTGTGTGTGTGATAGGCTGATAAATAAGAAACAAAGAAAAACTGCTAGAGAAATTAAAGCTGCTGGAGGTTGATGGGGTTTCTTTCTGCTGGCCAATGCCTGGTCATCTCTGAGAACAGACAGTTGTTTCCCCATTGTAAAGGGAGATCAACTTGTGAACACCACCCTTTGAAACCTAAGCCCAGGAATTTTTCTTTCTCTCTGGTTTCTGCCTTTGGAAGAGCTAGTATGGCTAGGCTTCAGCCTCTTGCCCCCCCGGCTGGACAAGGCTGCTGCAGGGGAACGGGGCTGGCAGGATTTCGGTGCTTCCTGGAGGGGGTTGGAGAGTGTGAAATGACAGCGGCCCCTTCCCAGATGGGCTGAAGCTCTGGCAGGGCTCACTGAGCCTTGTAGAGTGGGGCTGGCGGGTCAGGCTGCTTCCTGGCTCGGCAGCAGTTTGTGCCGCTGCTGGCTTTCAGCAGCAACTGCCGAGGAAGGGGAGGGAAAGCTCTTGAGCTGTGGCTTGCTGACACAGTGGCCACACTCCTCCAGAGCAGCTAGGGAAAATGTTGCATGGCAAAGAGCTGCAGCCGCTGGCCCCGGGACCATCCCCAGTGCCTGGGCAAGAGTTGAAGCCTTTCACTAGCCAGACGAGACTTGCAGATGAATCCTTTTTCCAGAGAGAGGGGAAGAGAGAGGGATCAACAGGTAAAGAGGCAGCATCAACCACCCAAGGCAGCGAGGAAAGGAATTAAGCCTCAGATGGGAAGAGAAGAGGAAGATGCCCGAAGAAGCTGAAATTTTCTTTTATTCAAGCTATGGAGGGGGACAATCATGTTCTGAAGAAACTCCTTGAATTCCTGAAACAGTATTTTGGGGGGAATGGAGTATTTCAAAGTATAGTTCTGAGCAAAAGGAATTCATTGCTAAAGCTGTGCTAATGGTGAAGTTGTTGTAATGCTATGTGATGCTGGAAGAGAAAAGGAGAAGTGAGAGATGCTGAAGATTTGTGGCTCTTAAGTGACAAAGCAAAAGATTCCTGTTTCCAGAGATGATCCCAGAATCCAATGAAGAGAACTTTTGCCTTTGAAGAACTTATCCTTCATGATTCAATGACACCCCTTGAATCATGGCCCACAAACACAGCTGGGACTGGTGTGAAATGGGAGGAAAGGACTGATGGCAGAGTTTTCTAAGCAGCTGGCATCAGAGCAATAGGAAGGCATGAGAAAATGTTTTTTCTTGTGAAAATCTCCATAGATTGACAAAAGAGAACTTCTTTTTCCCTACAAGGACGGATGAAAAGACTATAGCAGAGTTATGACTGTTTTAAACAGCAATGGTTTTTTTTACCTCTGTGTTGTCAATTAAACACAGCAATGCGTGGCTGCTGGGGAAAAAGGGTATCTGGAAGTTTTATTCTGGTTTTGTATCCTTGTAGTTTGGTTAATAAACTTCCTCGATTCCTTTTAAATTTTAAACTTCTTTTGGCCTTCTCATATTCCACATCTTCAAGCAAGAAATGGATAAGTTTTCCAGTGATTTTTTAATTAATACTTTCAAACCATGACAGGTGTCAGAGTGAGGAGAAAATTGGAGCTGTCAGAGCGATTGCTTCACTAAGAGGTGAACAGTGGGGCTGTCATGGCTGTCATGTGACAGAGAGTGGAACACTGAGGCTTTCACTGCTCGGGTGTCACAGAGAGTGGAACACTAGAACTGTCACAGCTGTAGTATCACATTGCAGAGGAAATTGGAGTTGTCAGAGCTCTGGTGTCACAGAGAATAGAAGACTGTGCTGTCACTGTTGTGGTGTCACAGAGAGGGGAGTAGTTGGGCTGTGACGGCTGTGGTGTCACAGAGAGGGAAACCAGTGCTGTGACTGCCGTGGTGTCACAGAGAGTGGAACGCTGTTGCTGTCAATTCTGTGGTGTCACAGAGAGGGAAGCCCAATGGTGTCACTGCTGTGGTGTCAGAGAGAGCGGAATGCTGTTGTTTTCACTACCGTTGTGTCACAGAGTGTGGAACACTGGTGCTGTCACAGCTGTGGCGTCACAGAGAGGGAAGCCCAGTGCTGCCACTGCTGTGGTGTCACAGACAGTGGAACACTGGTGTAGTCGCAGCCATGGTGTCACAGAGAGTAGAAAGCAGTTGTTGTCACTGCTGTTGTGTCACAGAGAGTGGAAAACTGGTGCTGTCACTGCTGTGGTGTCACAGAGAGTGGAACGCTGGTGTTGTGACGGCTGTGGTGTCACAGAGAGTGGAACCCTGGGGCGGTAGCTGCTCTGGTGTTACAGAGAGGGGACGCCTGGGGCTGTCACTGCTGTGTGTGTGATAGGCTGATAAATAAGAAACAAAGAAAAACTGCTAGAGAAATTAAAGCTGCTGGAGGTTGATGGGGTTTCTTTCTGCTGGCCAATGCCTGGTCATCTCTGAGAACAGACAGTTGTTTTCCCATTGTAAAGGGAGATCAACTTGTGAACACCACCCTTTGAAACCTAAGCCCAGGAATTTTTCTTTCTCTCTGGTTTCTGCCTTTGGAAGAGCTAGTATGGCTAGGCTTCAGCCTCTTGCCCCCCCGGCTGGACAAGGCTGCCGCAGGGGGAGCGGGGCTGGCAGGATTTCGGCGCTTCCTGGAGGGGGTTGGAGAGTGTGAAATGACAGCGGCCCCTTCCCAGATGGGCTGAAGCTCTGGCAGGGCTCACTGAGCCTTGTAGAGTGGGGCTGGCGGGTCAGGCTGCTTCCTGGCTCGGCAGCACTTTGTGCCGCTGCTGGCTTTCAGCAGCAACTGCCGAGGAAGGGGAGGGAAAGCTCTTGAGCTGTGGCTTGCTGACACAGTGGCCACACTCCTCCAGAGCAGCTAGGGAAAATCTTGCATGGCAAAGAGCTGCAGCCGCTGGCCCCGGGACCATCCCCAGTGCCTGGGCAAGAGTTGAAGCCTTTCACTAGCCAGACGAGACTTGCAGATGAATCCTTTTTCCAGAGAGAGGGGAAGAGAGAGGGATCAACAGGTAAAGAGGCAGCATCAACCACCCAAGGCAGCGAGGAAAGGAATTAAGCCTCAGATGGGAAGAGAAGAGGAAGATGCCCGAAGAAGCTGAAATTTTCTTTTATTCAAGCTATGGAGGGGGACAATCATGTTCTGAAGAAACTCCTTGAATTCCTGAAACAGTATTTTGGGGGGAATGGAGTATTTCAAAGTATAGTTCTGAGCAAAAGGAATTCATTGCTAAAGCTGTGCTAATGGTGAAGTTGTTGTAATGCTATGTGATGCTGGAAGAGAAAAGGAGAAGTGAGAGATGCTGAAGATTTGTGGCTCTTAAGTGACAAAGCAAAAGATTCCTGTTTCCAGAGATGATCCCAGAATCCAATGAAGAGAACTTTTGCCTTTGAAGAACTTATCCTTCATGATTCAATGACACCCCTTGAATCATGGCCCACAAACACAGCTGGGACTGGTGTGAAATGGGAGGAAAGGACTGATGGCAGAGTTTTCTAAGCAGCTGGCATCAGAGCAATAGGAAGGCATGAGAAAATGTTTTTTCTTGTGAAAATCTCCATAGATTGACAAAAGAGAACTTCTTTTTCCCTACAAGGACGGATGAAAAGACTATAGCAGAGTTATGACTGTTTTAAACAGCAATGGTTTTTTTTACCTCTGTGTTGTCAATTAAACACAGCAATGCGTGGCTGCTGGGGAAAAAGGGTATCTGGAAGTTTTATTCTGGTTTTGTATCCTTGTAGTTTGGTTAATAAACTTCCTCGATTCCTTTTAAATTTTAAACTTCTTTTGGCCTTCTCATATTCCACATCTTCAAGCAAGAAATGGATAAGTTTTGCAGTGATTTTTTAATTAATACTTTCAAACCATGACAGGTGTCAGAGTGAGGAGGAAATTGGAGCTGTCAGAGCGATTGCTTCACTAAGAGGTGAACAGTGGGGCTGTCATGGCTGTCATGTGACAGAGAGTGGAACACTGAGGCTTTCACTGCTCGGGTGTCACAGAGAGTGGAACACTAGAACTGTCACAGCTGTAGTATCACATTGCAGAGGAAATTGGAGTTGTCAGAGCTCTGGTGTCACAGAGAATAGAAGACTGTGCTGTCACTGTTGTGGTGTCACAGAGAGGGGAGCAGTTGGGCTGTGACGGCTGTGGTGTCACAGAGAGGGAAACCAGTGCTGTGACTGCCGTGGTGTCACAGAGAGTGCAACGCTGTTGCTGTCAATTCTGTGGTGTCACAGAGAGGGAAGCCCAGTGGTGTCACTGCTGTGGTGTCAGAGAGAGCGGAATGCTGTTGTTTTCACTACCGTTGTGTCACAGAGTGTGGAACACTGGTGCTGTCACAGCTGTGGCGTCACAGAGAGGGAAGCCCAGTGCTGCCACTGCTGTGGTGTCACAGACAGTGGAACACTGGTGTAGTCGCAGCCATGGTGTCACAGAGAGTAGAAAGCAGTTGTTGTCACTGCTGTTGTGTCACAGAGAGTGGAAAACTGGTGCTGTCACTGCTGTGGTGTCACAGAGAGTGGAACGCTGGTGTTGTCACGGCTGTGGTGTCACAGAGAGTGGAACCCTGGGGCGGTAGCTGCTCTGGTGTTACAGAGAGGGGACGCCTGGGGCTGTCACTGCTGTGTGTGTGATAGGCTGATAAATAAGAAACAAAGAAAAACTGCTAGAGAAATTAAAGCTGCTGGAGGTTGATGGGGTTTCTTTCTGCTGGCCAATGCCTGGTCATCTCTGAGAACAGACAGTTGTTTTCCCATTGTAAAGGGAGATCAACTTGTGAACACCACCCTTTGAAACCTAAGCCCAGGAATTTTTCTTTCTCTCTGGTTTCTGCCTTTGGAAGAGCTAGTATGGCTAGGCTTCAGCCTCTTGCCCCCCCGGCTGGACAAGGCTGCCGCAGGGGGAGCGGGGCTGGCAGGATTTCGGCGCTTCCTGGAGGGGGTTGGAGAGTGTGAAATGACAGCGGCCCCTTCCCAGATGGGCTGAAGCTCTGGCAGGGCTCACTGAGCCTTGTAGAGTGGGGCTGGCGGGTCAGGCTGCTTCCTGGCTCGGCAGCACTTTGTGCCGCTGCTGGCTTTCAGCAGCAACTGCCGAGGAAGGGGAGGGAAAGCTCTTGAGCTGTGGCTTGCTGACACAGTGGCCACACTCCTCCAGAGCAGCTAGGGAAAATCTTGCATGGCAAAGAGCTGCAGCCGCTGGCCCCGGGACCATCCCCAGTGCCTGGGCAAGAGTTGAAGCCTTTCACTAGCCAGACGAGACTTGCAGATGAATCCTTTTTCCAGAGAGAGGGGAAGAGAGAGGGATCAACAGGTAAAGAGGCAGCATCAACCACCCAAGGCAGCGAGGAAAGGAATTAAGCCTCAGATGGGAAGAGAAGAGGAAGATGCCCGAAGAAGCTGAAATTTTCTTTTATTCAAGCTATGGAGGGGGACAATCATGTTCTGAAGAAACTCCTTGAATTCCTGAAACAGTATTTTGGGGGGAATGGAGTATTTCAAAGTATAGTTCTGAGCAAAAGGAATTCATTGCTAAAGCTGTGCTAATGGTGAAGTTGTTGTAATGCTATGTGATGCTGGAAGAGAAAAGGAGAAGTGAGAGATGCTGAAGATTTGTGGCTCTTAAGTGACAAAGCAAAAGATTCCTGTTTCCAGAGATGATCCCAGAATCCAATGAAGAGAACTTTTGCCTTTGAAGAACTTATCCTTCATGATTCAATGACACCCCTTGAATCATGGCCCACAAACACAGCTGGGACTGGTGTGAAATGGGAGGAAAGGACTGATGGCAGAGTTTTCTAAGCAGCTGGCATCAGAGCAATAGGAAGGCATGAGAAAATGTTTTTTCTTGTGAAAATCTCCATAGATTGACAAAAGAGAACTTCTTTTTCCCTACAAGGACGGATGAAAAGACTATAGCAGAGTTATGACTGTTTTAAACAGCAATGGTTTTTTTTACCTCTGTGTTGTCAATTAAACACAGCAATGCGTGGCTGCTGGGGAAAAAGGGTATCTGGAAGTTTTATTCTGGTTTTGTATCCTTGTAGTTTGGTTAATAAACTTCCTCGATTCCTTTTAAATTTTAAACTTCTTTTGGCCTTCTCATATTCCACATCTTCAAGCAAGAAATGGATAAGTTTTGCAGTGATTTTTTAATTAATACTTTCAAACCATGACAGGTGTCAGAGTGAGGAGGAAATTGGAGCTGTCAGAGCGATTGCTTCACTAAGAGGTGAACAGTGGGGCTGTCATGGCTGTCATGTGACAGAGAGTGGAACACTGAGGCTTTCACTGCTCGGGTGTCACAGAGAGTGGAACACTAGAACTGTCACAGCTGGAGTATCACATTGCAGAGGAAATTGGAGTTGTCAGAGCTCTGGTGTCACAGAGAATAGAAGACTGTGCTGTCACTGTTGTGGTGTCACAGAGAGGGGAGCAGTTGGGCTGTGACGGCTGTGGTGTCACAGAGAGGGAAACCAGTGCTGTGACTGCCGTGGTGTCACAGAGAGTGGAACGCTGTTGCTGTCAATTCTGTGGTGTCACAGAGAGGGAAGCCCAATGGTGTCACTGCTGTGGTGTCAGAGAGAGCGGAATGCTGTTGTTTTCACTACCGTTGTGTCACAGAGTGTGGAACACTGGTGCTGTCACAGCTGTGGCGTCACAGAGAGGGAAGCCCAGTGCTGCCACTGCTGTGGTGTCACAGACAGTGGAACACTGGTGTAGTCACAGCCATGGTGTCACAGAGAGTAGAAAGCAGTTGTTGTCACTGCTGTTGTGTCACAGAGAGTGGAAAACTGGTGCTGTCACTGCTGTGGTGTCACAGAGAGTGGAACGCTGGTGTTGTCACGGCTGTGGTGTCACAGAGAGTGGAACCCTGGGGCGGTAGCTGCTCTGGTGTTACCGAGAGGAGACGCCTGGGGCTGTCACTGCTGTGTGTGTGATAGGCTGATAAATAAGAAACAAAGAAAAACTGCTAGAGAAATTAAAGCTGCTGGAGGTTGATGGGGTTTCTTTCTGCTGGCCAATGCCTGGTCATCTCTGAGAACAGACAGTTGTTTTCCCATTGTAAAGGGAGATCAACTTGTGAACACCACCCTTTGAAACCTAAGCCCAGGAATTTTTCTTTCTCTCTGGTTTCTGCCTTTGGAAGAGCTAGTATGGCTAGGCTTCAGCCTCTTGCCCCCCCAGCTGGACAAGGCTGCCGCAGGGGGAGCGGGGCTGGCAGGATTTCGGCGCTTCCTGGAGGGGGTTGGAGAGTGTGAAATGACAGCGGCCCCTTCCCAGATGGGCTGAAGCTCTGGCAGGGCTCACTGAGCCTTGTAGAGTGGGGCTGGCGGGTCAGGCTGCTTCCTGGCTCGGCAGCAGTTTGTGCCGCTGCTGGCTTTCAGCAGCAACTGCCGAGGAAGGGGAGGGAAAGCTCTTGAGCTGTGGCTTGCTGACACAGTGGCCACACTCCTCCAGAGCAGCTAGGGAAAATGTTGCATGGCAAAGAGCTGCAGCCGCTGGCCCCGGGACCATCCCCAGTGCCTGGGCAAGAGTTGAAGCCTTTCACTAGCCAGACGAGACTTGCAGATGAATCCTTTTTCCAGAGAGAGGGGAAGAGAGAGGGATCAACAGGTAAAGAGGCAGCATCAACCACCCAAGGCAGCGAGGAAAGGAATTAAGCCTCAGATGGGAAGAGAAGAGGAAGATGCCCGAAGAAGCTGAAATTTTCTTTTATTCAAGCTATGGAGGGGGACAATCATGTTCTGAAGAAACTCCTTGAATTCCTGAAACAGTATTTTGGGGGGAATGGAGTATTTCAAAGTATAGTTCTGAGCAAAAGGAATTCATTGCTAAAGCTGTGCTAATGGTGAAGTTGTTGTAATGCTATGTGATGCTGGAAGAGAAAAGGAGAAGTGAGAGATGCTGAAGATTTGTGGCTCTTAAGTGACAAAGCAAAAGATTCCTGTTTCCAGAGATGATCCCAGAATCCAATGAAGAGAACTTTTGCCTTTGAAGAACTTATCCTTCATGATTCAATGACACCCCTTGAATCATGGCCCACAAACACAGCTGGGACTGGTGTGAAATGGGAGGAAAGGACTGATGGCAGAGTTTTCTAAGCAGCTGGCATCAGAGCAATAGGAAGGCATGAGAAAATGTTTTTTCTTGTGAAAATCTCCATAGATTGACAAAAGAGAACTTCTTTTTCCCTACAAGGACGGATGAAAAGACTATAGCAGAGTTATGACTGTTTTAAACAGCAATGGTTTTTTTTACCTCTGTGTTGTCAATTAAACACAGCAATGCGTGGCTGCTGGGGAAAAAGGGTATCTGGAAGTTTTATTCTGGTTTTGTATCCTTGTAGTTTGGTTAATAAACTTCCTCGATTCCTTTTAAATTTTAAACTTCTTTTGGCCTTCTCATATTCCACATCTTCAAGCAAGAAATGGATAAGTTTTCCAGTGATTTTTTAATTAATACTTTCAAACCATGACAGGTGTCAGAGTGAGGAGAAAATTGGAGCTGTCAGAGCGATTGCTTCACTAAGAGGTGAACAGTGGGGCTGTCATGGCTGTCATGTGACAGAGAGTGGAACACTGAGGCTTTCACTGCTCGGGTGTCACAGAGAGTGGAACACTAGAACTGTCACAGCTGTAGTATCACATTGCAGAGGAAATTGGAGTTGTCAGAGCTCTGGTGTCACAGAGAATAGAAGACTGTGCTGTCACTGTTGTGGTGTCACAGAGAGGGGAGCAGTTGGGCTGTGACGGCTGTGGTGTCACAGAGCGGGAAACCAGTGCTGTGACTGCCGTGGTGTCACAGAGAGTGGAACGCTGTTGCTGTCAATTCTGTGGTGTCACAGAGAGGGAAGCCCAGTGGTGTCACTGCTGTGGTGTCAGAGAGAGCGGAATGCTGTTGTTTTCACTACCGTTGTGTCACAGAGTGTGGAACACTGGTGCTGTCACAGCTGTGGCGTCACAGAGAGGGAAGCCCAGTGCTGCCACTGCTGTGGTGTCACAGACAGTGGAACACTGGTGTAGTCACAGCCATGGTGTCACAGAGAGTAGAAAGCAGTTGTTGTCACTGCTGTTGTGTCACAGAGAGTGGAAAACTGGTGCTGTCACTGCTGTGGTGTCACAGAGAGTGGAACGCTGGTGTTGTCACGGCTGTGGTGTCACAGAGAGTGGAACCCTGGGGCGGTAGCTGCTCTGGTGTTACAGAGAGGGGACGCCTGGGGCTGTCACTGCTGTGTGTGTGATAGGCTGATAAATAAGAAACAAAGAAAAACTGCTAGAGAAATTAAAGCTGCTGGAGGTTGATGGGGTTTCTTTCTGCTGGCCAATGCCTGGTCATCTCTGAGAACAGACAGTTGTTTTCCCATTGTAAAGGGAGATCAACTTGTGAACACCACCCTTTGAAACCTAAGCCCAGGAATTTTTCTTTCTCTCTGGTTTCTGCCTTTGGAAGAGCTAGTATGGCTAGGCTACAGCCTCTTGCCCCCCCGGCTGGACAAGGCTGCCGCAGGGGGAGCGGGGCTGGCAGGATTTCGGCGCTTCCTGGAGGGGGTTGGAGAGTGTGAAATGACAGCGGCCCCTTCCCAGATGGGCTGAAGCTCTGGCAGGGCTCACTGAGCCTTGTAGAGTGGGGCTGGCGGGTCAGGCTGCTTCCTGGCTCGGCAGCAGTTTGTGCCGCTGCTGGCTTTCAGCAGCAACTGCCGAGGAAGGGGAGGGAAAGCTCTTGAGCTGTGGCTTGCTGACACAGTGGCCACACTCCTCCAGAGCAGCTAGGGAAAATGTTGCATGGCAAAGAGCTGCAGCCGCTGGCCCCGGGACCATCCCCAGTGCCTGGGCAAGAGTTGAAGCCTTTCACTAGCCAGACGAGACTTGCAGATGAATCCTTTTTCCAGAGAGAGGGGAAGAGAGAGGGATCAACAGGTAAAGAGGCAGCATCAACCACCCAAGGCAGCGAGGAAAGGAATTAAGCCTCAGATGGGAAGAGAAGAGGAAGATGCCCGAAGAAGCTGAAATTTTCTTTTATTCAAGCTATGGAGGGGGACAATCATGTTCTGAAGAAACTCCTTGAATTCCTGAAACAGTATTTTGGGGGGAATGGAGTATTTCAAAGTATAGTTCTGAGCAAAAGGAATTCATTGCTAAAGCTGTGCTAATGGTGAAGTTGTTGTAATGCTATGTGATGCTGGAAGAGAAAAGGAGAAGTGAGAGATGCTGAAGATTTGTGGCTCTTAAGTGACAAAGCAAAAGATTCCTGTTTCCAGAGATGATCCCAGAATCCAATGAAGAGAACTTTTGCCTTTGAAGAACTTATCCTTCATGATTCAATGACACCCCTTGAATCATGGCCCACAAACACAGCTGGGACTGGTGTGAAATGGGAGGAAAGGACTGATGGCAGAGTTTTCTAAGCAGCTGGCATCAGAGCAATAGGAAGGCATGAGAAAATGTTTTTTCTTGTGAAAATCTCCATAGATTGACAAAAGAGAACTTCTTTTTCCCTACAAGGACGGATGAAAAGACTATAGCAGAGTTATGACTGTTTTAAACAGCAATGGTTTTTTTTACCTCTGTGTTGTCAATTAAACACAGCAATGCGTGGCTGCTGGGGAAAAAGGGTATCTGGAAGTTTTATTCTGGTTTTGTATCCTTGTAGTTTGGTTAATAAACTTCCTCGATTCCTTTTAAATTTTAAACTTCTTTTGGCCTTCTCATATTCCACATCTTCAAGCAAGAAATGGATAAGTTTTGCAGTGATTTTTTAATTAATACTTTCAAACCATGACAGGTGTCAGAGTGAGGAGAAAATTGGAGCTGTCAGAGCGATTGCTTCACTAAGAGGTGAACAGTGGGGCTGTCATGGCTGTCATGTGACAGAGAGTGGAACACTGAGGCTTTCACTGCTCGGGTGTCACAGAGAGTGGAACACTAGAACTGTCACAGCTGTAGTATCACATTGCAGAGGAAATTGGAGTTGTCAGAGCTCTGGTGTCACAGAGAATAGAAGACTGTGCTGTCACTGTTGTGGTGTCACAGAGAGGGGAGCAGTTGGGCTGTGACGGCTGTGGTGTCACAGAGAGGGAAACCAGTGCTGTGACTGCCGTGGTGTCACAGAGAGTGGAACGCTGTTGCTGTCAATTCTGTGGTGTCACAGAGAGGGAAGCCCAATGGTGTCACTGCTGTGGTGTCAGAGAGAGCGGAATGCTGTTGTTTTCACTACCGTTGTGTCACAGAGTGTGGAACACTGGTGCTGTCACAGCTGTGGCGTCACAGAGAGGGAAGCCCAGTGCTGCCACTGCTGTGGTGTCACAGACAGTGGAACACTGGTGTAGTCACAGCCATGGTGTCACAGAGAGTAGAAAGCAGTTGTTGTCACTGCTGTTGTGTCACAGAGAGTGGAAAACTGGTGCTGTCACTGCTGTGGTGTCACAGAGAGTGGAACGCTGGTGTTGTGACGGCTGTGGTGTCACAGAGAGTGGAACCCTGGGGCGGTAGCTGCTCTGGTGTTACAGAGAGGGGACGCCTGGGGCTGTCACTGCTGTGTGTGTGATAGGCTGATAAATAAGAAACAAAGAAAAACTGCTAGAGAAATTAAAGCTGCTGGAGGTTGATGGGGTTTCTTTCTGCTGGCCAATGCCTGGTCATCTCTGAGAACAGACAGTTGTTTCCCCATTGTAAAGGGAGATCAACTTGTGAACACCACCCTTTGAAACCTAAGCCCAGGAATTTTTCTTTCTCTCTGGTTTCTGCCTTTGGAAGAGCTAGTATGGCTAGGCTTCAGCCTCTTGCCCCCCCGGCTGGACAAGGCTGCCGCAGGGGGAGCGGGGCTGGCAGGATTTCGGCGCTTCCTGGAGGGGGTTGGAGAGTGTGAAATGACAGCGGCCCCTTCCCAGATGGGCTGAAGCTCTGGCAGGGCTCACTGAGCCTTGTAGAGTGGGGCTGGCGGGTCAGGCTGCTTCCTGGCTCGGCAGCAGTTTGTGCCGCTGCTGGCTTTCAGCAGCAACTGCCGAGGAAGGGGAGGGAAAGCTCTTGAGCTGTGGCTTGCTGACACAGTGGCCACACTCCTCCAGAGCAGCTAGGGAAAATGTTGCATGGCAAAGAGCTGCAGCCGCTGGCCCCGGGACCATCCCCAGTGCCTGGGCAAGAGTTGAAGCCTTTCACTAGCCAGACGAGACTTGCAGATGAATCCTTTTTCCAGAGAGAGGGGAAGAGAGAGGGATCAACAGGTAAAGAGGCAGCATCAACCACCCAAGGCAGCGAGGAAAGGAATTAAGCCTCAGATGGGAAGAGAAGAGGAAGATGCCCGAAGAAGCTGAAATTTTCTTTTATTCAAGCTATGGAGGGGGACAATCATGTTCTGAAGAAACTCCTTGAATTCCTGAAACAGTATTTTGGGGGGAATGGAGTATTTCAAAGTATAGTTCTGAGCAAAAGGAATTCATTGCTAAAGCTGTGCTAATGGTGAAGTTGTTGTAATGCTATGTGATGCTGGAAGAGAAAAGGAGAAGTGAGAGATGCTGAAGATTTGTGGCTCTTAAGTGACAAAGCAAAAGATTCCTGTTTCCAGAGATGATCCCAGAATCCAATGAAGAGAACTTTTGCCTTTGAAGAACTTATCCTTCATGATTCAATGACACCCCTTGAATCATGGCCCACAAACACAGCTGGGACTGGTGTGAAATGGGAGGAAAGGACTGATGGCAGAGTTTTCTAAGCAGCTGGCATCAGAGCAATAGGAAGGCATGAGAAAATGTTTTTTCTTGTGAAAATCTCCATAGATTGACAAAAGAGAACTTCTTTTTCCCTACAAGGACGGATGAAAAGACTATAGCAGAGTTATGACTGTTTTAAACAGCAATGGTTTTTTTTACCTCTGTGTTGTCAATTAAACACAGCAATGCGTGGCTGCTGGGGAAAAAGGGTATCTGGAAGTTTTATTCTGGTTTTGTATCCTTGTAGTTTGGTTAATAAACTTCCTCGATTCCTTTTAAATTTTAAACTTCTTTTGGCCTTCTCATATTCCACATCTTCAAGCAAGAAATGGATAAGTTTTGCAGTGATTTTTTAATTAATACTTTCAAACCATGACAGGTGTCAGAGTGAGGAGGAAATTGGAGCTGTCAGAGCGATTGCTTCACTAAGAGGTGAACAGTGGGGCTGTCATGGCTGTCATGTGACAGAGAGTGGAACACTGAGGCTTTCACTGCTCGGGTGTCACAGAGAGTGGAACACTAGAACTGTCACAGCTGTAGTATCACATTGCAGAGGAAATTGGAGTTGTCAGAGCTCTGGTGTCACAGAGAATAGAAGACTGTGCTGTCACTGTTGTGGTGTCACAGAGAGGGGAGCAGTTGGGCTGTGACGGCTGTGGTGTCACAGAGCGGGAAACCAGTGCTGTGACTGCCGTGGTGTCACAGAGAGTGCAACGCTGTTGCTGTCAATTCTGTGGTGTCACAGAGAGGGAAGCCCAGTGGTGTCACTGCTGTGGTGTCAGAGAGAGCGGAATGCTGTTGTTTTCACTACCGTTGTGTCACAGAGTGTGGAACACTGGTGCTGTCACAGCTGTGGCGTCACAGAGAGGGAAGCCCAGTGCTGCCACTGCTGTGGTGTCACAGACAGTGGAACACTGGTGTAGTCACAGCCATGGTGTCACAGAGAGTAGAAAGCAGTTGTTGTCACTGCTGTTGTGTCACAGAGAGTGGAAAACTGGTGCTGTCACTGCTGTGGTGTCACAGAGAGTGGAACGCTGGTGTTGTCACGGCTGTGGTGTCACAGAGAGTGGAACCCTGGGGCGGTAGCTGCTCTGGTGTTACAGAGAGGGGACGCCTGGGGCTGTCACTGCTGTGTGTGTGATAGGCTGATAAATAAGAAACAAAGAAAAACTGCTAGAGAAATTAAAGCTGCTGGAGGTTGATGGGGTTTCTTTCTGCTGGCCAATGCCTGGTCATCTCTGAGAACAGACAGTTGTTTTCCCATTGTAAAGGGAGATCAACTTGTGAACACCACCCTTTGAAACCTAAGCCCAGGAATTTTTCTTTCTCTCTGGTTTCTGCCTTTGGAAGAGCTAGTATGGCTAGGCTTCAGCCTCTTGCCCCCCCGGCTGGACAAGGCTGCCGCAGGGGGAGCGGGGCTGGCAGGATTTCGGCGCTTCCTGGAGGGGGTTGGAGAGTGTGAAATGACAGCGGCCCCTTCCCAGATGGGCTGAAGCTCTGGCAGGGCTCACTGAGCCTTGTAGAGTGGGGCTGGCGGGTCAGGCTGCTTCCTGGCTCGGCAGCAGTTTGTGCCGCTGCTGGCTTTCAGCAGCAACTGCCGAGGAAGGGGAGGGAAAGCTCTTGAGCTGTGGCTTGCTGACACAGTGGCCACACTCCTCCAGAGCAGCTAGGGAAAATCTTGCATGGCAAAGAGCTGCAGCCGCTGGCCCCGGGACCATCCCCAGTGCCTGGGCAAGAGTTGAAGCCTTTCACTAGCCAGACGAGACTTGCAGATGAATCCTTTTTCCAGAGAGAGGGGAAGAGAGAGGGATCAACAGGTAAAGAGGCAGCATCAACCACCCAAGGCAGCGAGGAAAGGAATTAAGCCTCAGATGGGAAGAGAAGAGGAAGATGCCCGAAGAAGCTGAAATTTTCTTTTATTCAAGCTATGGAGGGGGACAATCATGTTCTGAAGAAACTCCTTGAATTCCTGAAACAGTATTTTGGGGGGAATGGAGTATTTCAAAGTATAGTTCTGAGCAAAAGGAATTCATTGCTAAAGCTGTGCTAATGGTGAAGTTGTTGTAATGCTATGTGATGCTGGAAGAGAAAAGGAGAAGTGAGAGATGCTGAAGATTTGTGGCTCTTAAGTGACAAAGCAAAAGATTCCTGTTTCCAGAGATGATCCCAGAATCCAATGAAGAGAACTTTTGCCTTTGAAGAACTTATCCTTCATGATTCAATGACACCCCTTGAATCATGGCCCACAAACACAGCTGGGACTGGTGTGAAATGGGAGGAAAGGACTGATGGCAGAGTTTTCTAAGCAGCTGGCATCAGAGCAATAGGAAGGCATGAGAAAATGTTTTTTCTTGTGAAAATCTCCATAGATTGACAAAAGAGAACTTCTTTTTCCCTACAAGGACGGATGAAAAGACTATAGCAGAGTTATGACTGTTTTAAACAGCAATGGTTTTTTTTACCTCTGTGTTGTCAATTAAACACAGCAATGCGTGGCTGCTGGGGAAAAAGGGTATCTGGAAGTTTTATTCTGGTTTTGTATCCTTGTAGTTTGGTTAATAAACTTCCTCGATTCCTTTTAAATTTTAAACTTCTTTTGGCCTTCTCATATTCCACATCTTCAAGCAAGAAATGGATAAGTTTTGCAGTGATTTTTTAATTAATACTTTCAAACCATGACAGGTGTCAGAGTGAGGAGGAAATTGGAGCTGTCAGAGCGATTGCTTCACTAAGAGGTGAACAGTGGGGCTGTCATGGCTGTCATGTGACAGAGAGTGGAACACTGAGGCTTTCACTGCTCGGGTGTCACAGAGAGTGGAACACTAGAACTGTCACAGCTGTAGTATCACATTGCAGAGGAAATTGGAGTTGTCAGAGCTCTGGTGTCACAGAGAATAGAAGACTGTGCTGTCACTGTTGTGGTGTCACAGAGAGGGGAGCAGTTGGGCTGTGACGGCTGTGGTGTCACAGAGCGGGAAACCAGTGCTGTGACTGCCGTGGTGTCACAGAGAGTGCAACGCTGTTGCTGTCAATTCTGTGGTGTCACAGAGAGGGAAGCCCAGTGGTGTCACTGCTGTGGTGTCAGAGAGAGCGGAATGCTGTTGTTTTCACTACCGTTGTGTCACAGAGTGTGGAACACTGGTGCTGTCACAGCTGTGGCGTCACAGAGAGGGAAGCCCAGTGCTGCCACTGCTGTGGTGTCACAGACAGTGGAACACTGGTGTAGTCACAGCCATGGTGTCACAGAGAGTAGAAAGCAGTTGTTGTCACTGCTGTTGTGTCACAGAGAGTGGAAAACTGGTGCTGTCACTGCTGTGGTGTCACAGAGAGTGGAACGCTGGTGTTGTCACGGCTGTGGTGTCACAGAGAGTGGAACCCTGGGGCGGTAGCTGCTCTGGTGTTACAGAGAGGGGACGCCTGGGGCTGTCACTGCTGTGTGTGTGATAGGCTGATAAATAAGAAACAAAGAAAAACTGCTAGAGAAATTAAAGCTGCTGGAGGTTGATGGGGTTTCTTTCTGCTGGCCAATGCCTGGTCATCTCTGAGAACAGACAGTTGTTTTCCCATTGTAAAGGGAGATCAACTTGTGAACACCACCCTTTGAAACCTAAGCCCAGGAATTTTTCTTTCTCTCTGGTTTCTGCCTTTGGAAGAGCTAGTATGGCTAGGCTTCAGCCTCTTGCCCCCCCGGCTGGACAAGGCTGCCGCAGGGGGAGCGGGGCTGGCAGGATTTCGGCGCTTCCTGGAGGGGGTTGGAGAGTGTGAAATGACAGCGGCCCCTTCCCAGATGGGCTGAAGCTCTGGCAGGGCTCACTGAGCCTTGTAGAGTGGGGCTGGCGGGTCAGGCTGCTTCCTGGCTCGGCAGCAGTTTGTGCCGCTGCTGGCTTTCAGCAGCAACTGCCGAGGAAGGGGAGGGAAAGCTCTTGAGCTGTGGCTTGCTGACACAGTGGCCACACTCCTCCAGAGCAGCTAGGGAAAATCTTGCATGGCAAAGAGCTGCAGCCGCTGGCCCCGGGACCATCCCCAGTGCCTGGGCAAGAGTTGAAGCCTTTCACTAGCCAGACGAGACTTGCAGATGAATCCTTTTTCCAGAGAGAGGGGAAGAGAGAGGGATCAACAGGTAAAGAGGCAGCATCAACCACCCAAGGCAGCGAGGAAAGGAATTAAGCCTCAGATGGGAAGAGAAGAGGAAGATGCCCGAAGAAGCTGAAATTTTCTTTTATTCAAGCTATGGAGGGGGACAATCATGTTCTGAAGAAACTCCTTGAATTCCTGAAACAGTATTTTGGGGGGAATGGAGTATTTCAAAGTATAGTTCTGAGCAAAAGGAATTCATTGCTAAAGCTGTGCTAATGGTGAAGTTGTTGTAATGCTATGTGATGCTGGAAGAGAAAAGGAGAAGTGAGAGATGCTGAAGATTTGTGGCTCTTAAGTGACAAAGCAAAAGATTCCTGTTTCCAGAGATGATCCCAGAATCCAATGAAGAGAACTTTTGCCTTTGAAGAACTTATCCTTCATGATTCAATGACACCCCTTGAATCATGGCCCACAAACACAGCTGGGACTGGTGTGAAATGGGAGGAAAGGACTGATGGCAGAGTTTTCTAAGCAGCTGGCATCAGAGCAATAGGAAGGCATGAGAAAATGTTTTTTCTTGTGAAAATCTCCATAGATTGACAAAAGAGAACTTCTTTTTCCCTACAAGGACGGATGAAAAGACTATAGCAGAGTTATGACTGTTTTAAACAGCAATGGTTTTTTTTTACCTCTGTGTTGTCAATTAAACACAGCAATGCGTGGCTGCTGGGGAAAAAGGGTATCTGGAAGTTTTATTCTGGTTTTGTATCCTTGTAGTTTGGTTAATAAACTTCCTCGATTCCTTTTAAATTTTAAACTTCTTTTGGCCTTCTCATATTCCACATCTTCAAGCAAGAAATGGATAAGTTTTGCAGTGATTTTTTAATTAATACTTTCAAACCATGACAGGTGTCAGAGTGAGGAGAAAATTGGAGCTGTCAGAGCGATTGCTTCACTAAGAGGTGAACAGTGGGGCTGTCATGGCTGTCATGTGACAGAGAGTGGAACACTGAGGCTTTCACTGCTCGGGTGTCACAGAGAGTGGAACACTAGAACTGTCACAGCTGTAGTATCACATTGCAGAGGAAATTGGAGTTGTCAGAGCTCTGGTGTCACAGAGAATAGAAGACTGTGCTGTCACTGTTGTGGTGTCACAGAGAGGGGAGCAGTTGGGCTGTGACGGCTGTGGTGTCACAGAGCGGGAAACCAGTGCTGTGACTGCCGTGGTGTCACAGAGAGTGGAACGCTGTTGCTGTCAATTCTGTGGTGTCACAGAGAGGGAAGCCCAGTGGTGTCACTGCTGTGGTGTCAGAGAGAGCGGAATGCTGTTGTTTTCACTACCGTTGTGTCACAGAGTGTGGAACACTGGTGCTGTCACAGCTGTGGCGTCACAGAGAGGGAAGCCCAGTGCTGCCACTGCTGTGGTGTCACAGACAGTGGAACGCTGGTGTAGTCACAGCCATGGTGTCACAGAGAGTAGAAAGCAGTTGTTGTCACTGCTGTTGTGTCACAGAGAGTGGAAAACTGGTGCTGTCACTGCTGTGGTGTCACAGAGAGTGGAACGCTGGTGTTGTGACGGCTGTGGTGTCACAGAGAGTGGAACCCTGGGGCGGTAGCTGCTCTGGTGTTACAGAGAGGGGACGCCCGGGGCTGTCACTGCTGTGTGTGTGATAGGCTGATAAATAAGAAACAAAGAAAAACTGCTAGAGAAATTAAAGCTGCTGGAGGTTGATGGGGTTTCTTTCTGCTGGCCAATGCCTGGTCATCTCTGAGAACAGACAGTTGTTTTCCCATTGTAAAGGGAGATCAACTTGTGAACACCACCCTTTGAAACCTAAGCCCAGGAATTTTTCTTTCTCTCTGGTTTCTGCCTTTGGAAGAGCTAGTATGGCTAGGCTTCAGCCTCTTGCCCCCCCGGCTGGACAAGGCTGCCGCAGGGGGAGCGGGGCTGGCAGGATTTCGGCGCTTCCTGGAGGGGGTTGGAGAGTGTGAAATGACAGCGGCCCCTTCCCAGATGGGCTGAAGCTCTGGCAGGGCTCACTGAGCCTTGTAGAGTGGGGCTGGCGGGTCAGGCTGCTTCCTGGCTCGGCAGCAGTTTGTGCCGCTGCTGGCTTTCAGCAGCAACTGCCGAGGAAGGGGAGGGAAAGCTCTTGAGCTGTGGCTTGCTGACACAGTGGCCACACTCCTCCAGAGCAGCTAGGGAAAATCTTGCATGGCAAAGAGCTGCAGCCGCTGGCCCCGGGACCATCCCCAGTGCCTGGGCAAGAGTTGAAGCCTTTCACTAGCCAGACGAGACTTGCAGATGAATCCTTTTTCCAGAGAGAGGGGAAGAGAGAGGGATCAACAGGTAAAGAGGCAGCATCAACCACCCAAGGCAGCGAGGAAAGGAATTAAGCCTCAGATGGGAAGAGAAGAGGAAGATGCCCGAAGAAGCTGAAATTTTCTTTTATTCAAGCTATGGAGGGGGACAGTCATGTTCTGAAGAAACTCCTTGAATTCCTGAAACAGTATTTTGGGGGGAATGGAGTATTTCAAAGTATAGTTCTGAGCAAAAGGAATTCATTGCTAAAGCTGTGCTAATGGTGAAGTTGTTGTAATGCTATGTGATGCTGGAAGAGAAAAGGAGAAGTGAGAGATGCTGAAGATTTGTGGCTCTTAAGTGACAAAGCAAAAGATTCCTGTTTCCAGAGATGATCACAGAATCCAATGAAGAGAACTTTTGCCTTTGAAGAACTTATCCTTCATGATTCAATGACACCCCTTGAATCATGGCCCACAAACACAGCTGGGACTGGTGTGAAATGGGAGGAAAGGACTGATGGCAGAGTTTTCTAAGCAGCTGGCATCAGAGCAATAGGAAGGCATGAGAAAATGTTTTTTCTTGTGAAAATCTCCATAGATTGACAAAAGAGAACTTCTTTTTCCCTACAAGGACGGATGAAAAGACTATAGCAGAGTTATGACTGTTTTAAACAGCAATGGTTTTTTTTACCTCTGTGTTGTCAATTAAACACAGCAATGCGTGGCTGCTGGGGAAAAAGGGTATCTGGAAGTTTTATTCTGGTTTTGTATCCTTGTAGTTTGGTTAATAAACTTCCTCGATTCCTTTTAAATTTTAAACTTCTTTTGGCCTTCTCATATTCCACATCTTCAAGCAAGAAATGGATAAGTTTTGCAGTGATTTTTTAATTAATACTTTCAAACCATGACAGGTGTCAGAGTGAGGAGGAAATTGGAGCTGTCAGAGCGATTGCTTCACTAAGAGGTGAACAGTGGGGCTGTCATGGCTGTCATGTGACAGAGAGTGGAACACTGAGGCTTTCACTGCTCGGGTGTCACAGAGAGTGGAACACTAGAACTGTCACAGCTGTAGTATCACATTGCAGAGGAAATTGGAGTTGTCAGAGCTCTGGTGTCACAGAGAATAGAAGACTGTGCTGTCACTGTTGTGGTGTCACAGAGAGGGGAGCAGTTGGGCTGTGACGGCTGTGGTGTCACAGAGAGGGAAACCAGTGCTGTGACTGCCGTGGTGTCACAGAGAGTGGAACGCTGTTGCTGTCAATTCTGTGGTGTCACAGAGAGGGAAGCCCAATGGTGTCACTGCTGTGGTGTCAGAGAGAGCGGAATGCTGTTGTTTTCACTACCGTTGTGTCACAGAGTGTGGAACACTGGTGCTGTCACAGCTGTGGCGTCACAGAGAGGGAAGCCCAGTGCTGCCACTGCTGTGGTGTCACAGACAGTGGAACACTGGTGTAGTCACAGCCATGGTGTCACAGAGAGTAGAAAGCAGTTGTTGTCACTGCTGTTGTGTCACAGAGAGTGGAAAACTGGTGCTGTCACTGCTGTGGTGTCACAGAGAGTGGAACGCTGGTGTTGTCACGGCTGTGGTGTCACAGAGAGTGGAACCCTGGGGCGGTAGCTGCTCTGGTGTTACAGAGAGGGGACGCCCGGGGCTGTCACTGCTGTGTGTGTGATAGGCTGATAAATAAGAAACAAAGAAAAACTGCTAGAGAAATTAAAGCTGCTGGAGGTTGATGGGGTTTCTTTCTGCTGGCCAATGCCTGGTCATCTCTGAGAACAGACAGTTGTTTCCCCATTGTAAAGGGAGATCAACTTGTGAACACCACCCTTTGAAACCTAAGCCCAGGAATTTTTCTTTCTCTCTGGTTTCTGCCTTTGGAAGAGCTGGTATGGCTAGGCTTCAGCCTCTTGCCCCCCCGGCTGGACAAGGCTGCCGCAGGGGGAGCGGGGCTGGCAGGATTTCGGCGCTTCCTGGAGGGGGTTGGAGAGTGTGAAATGACAGCGGCCCCTTCCCAGATGGGCTGAAGCTCTGGCAGGGCTCACTGAGCCTTGTAGAGTGGGGCTGGCGGGTCAGGCTGCTTCCAGGCTCGGCAGCAGTTTGTGCCGCTGCTGGCTTTCAGCAGCAACTGCCGAGGAAGGGGAGGGAAAGCTCTTGAGCTGTGGCTTGCTGACACAGTGGCCACACTCCTCCAGAGCAGCTAGGGAAAATCTTGCATGGCAAAGAGCTGCAGCCGCTGGCCCCGGGACCATCCCCAGTGCCTGGGCAAGAGTTGAAGCCTTTCACTAGCCAGACGAGACTTGCAGATGAATCCTTTTTCCAGAGAGAGGGGAAGAGAGAGGGATCAACAGGTAAAGAGGCAGCATCAACCACCCAAGGCAGCGAGGAAAGGAATTAAGCCTCAGATGGGAAGAGAAGAGGAAGATGCCCGAAGAAGCTGAAATTTTCTTTTATTCAAGCTATGGAGGGGGACAGTCATGTTCTGAAGAAACTCCTTGAATTCCTGAAACAGTATTTTGGGGGGAATGGAGTATTTCAAAGTATAGTTCTGAGCAAAAGGAATTCATTGCTAAAGCTGTGCTAATGGTGAAATTGTCGTAATGCTATGTGATGCTGGAAGAGAAAAGGAGAAGTGAGAGATGCTGAAGATTTGTGGCTCTTAAGTGACAAAGCAAAAGATTCCTGTTTCCAGAGATGATCACAGAATCCAATGAAGAGAACTTTTGCCTTTGAAGAACTTATCCTTCATGATTCAATGACACCCCTTGAATCATGGCCCACAAACACAGCTGGGACTGGTGTGAAATGGGAGGAAAGGACTGATGGCAGAGTTTTCTAAGCAGCTGGCATCAGAGCAATAGGAAGGCATGAGAAAATGTTTTTTCTTGTGAAAATCTCCATAGATTGACAAAAGAGAACTTCTTTTTCCCTACAAGGATGGATGAAAAGACTATAGCAGAGTTATGACTGTTTTAAACAGCAATGGTTTTTTTTACCTCTGTGTTGTCAATTAAACACAGCAATGCGTGGCTGCTGGGGAAAAAGGGTATCTGGAAGTTTTATTCTGGTTTTGTATCCTTGTAGTTTGGTTAATAAACTTCCTCGATTCCTTTTAAATTTTAAACTTCTTTTGGCCTTCTCATATTCCACATCTTCAAGCAAGAAATGGATAAGTTTTGCAGTGATTTTTTAATTAATACTTTCAAACCATGACAGGTGTCAGAGTGAGGAGGAAATTGGAGCTGTCAGAGCGATTGCTTCACTAAGAGGTGAACAGTGGGGCTGTCATGGCTGTCATGTGACAGAGAGTGGAACACTGAGGCTTTCACTGCTCGGGTGTCACAGAGAGTGGAACACTAGAACTGTCACAGCTGTAGTATCACATTGCAGAGGAAATTGGAGTTGTCAGAGCTCTGGTGTCACAGAGAATAGAAGACTGTGCTGTCACTGTTGTGGTGTCACAGAGAGGGGAGCAGTTGGGCTGTGACGGCTGTGGTGTCACAGAGAGGGAAACCAGTGCTGTGACTGCCGTGGTGTCACAGAGAGTGGAACGCTGTTGCTGTCAATTCTGTGGTGTCACAGAGAGGGAAGCCCAATGGTGTCACTGCTGTGGTGTCAGAGAGAGCGGAATGCTGTTGTTTTCACTACCGTTGTGTCACAGAGTGTGGAACACTGGTGCTGTCACAGCTGTGGCGTCACAGAGAGGGAAGCACAGTGCTGCCGCTGCTGTGGTGTCACAGACAGTGGAACACTGGTGTAGTCACAGCCATGGTGTCACAGAGAGTAGAAAGCAGTTGTTGTCACTGCTGTTGTGTCACAGAGAGTGGAAAACTGGTGCTGTCACTGCTGTGGTGTCACAGAGAGTGGAACGCTGGTGTTGTCACGGCTGTGGTGTCACAGAGAGTGGAACCCTGGGGCGGTAGCTGCTCTGGTGTTACAGAGAGGGGACGCCCGGGGCTGTCACTGCTGTGTGTGTGATAGGCTGATAAATAAGAAACAAAGAAAAACTGCTAGAGAAATTAAAGCTGCTGGAGGTTGATGGGGTTTCTTTCTGCTGGCCAATGCCTGGTCATCTCTGAGAACAGACAGTTGTTTTCCCATTGTAAAGGGAGATCAGCTTGTGAACACCACCCTTTGAAACCTAAGCCCAGGAATTTTTCTTTCTCTCTGGTTTCTGCCTTTGGAAGAGCTAGTATGGCTAGGCTTCAGCCTCTTGCCCCCCCGGCTGGACAAGGCTGCCGCAGGGGGAGCGGGGCTGGCAGGATTTCGGCGCTTCCTGGAGGGGGTTGGAGAGTGTGAAATGACAGCGGCCCCTTCCCAGATGGGCTGAAGCTCTGGCAGGGCTCACTGAGCCCTGTAGAGTGGGGCTGGCGGGTCAGGCTGCTTCCTGGCTCGGCAGCAGTTTGTGCCGCTGCTGGCTTTCAGCAGCAACTGCCGAGGAAGGGGAGGGAAAGCTCTTGAGCTGTGGCTTGCTGACACAGTGGCCACACTCCTCCAGAGCAGCTAGGGAAAATGTTGCATGGCAAAGAGCTGCAGCCGCTGGCCCCGGGACCATCCCCAGTGCCTGGGCAAGAGTTGAAGCCTTTCACTAGCCAGACGAGACTTGCAGATGAATCCTTTTTCCAGAGAGAGGGGAAGAGAGAGGGATCAACAGGTAAAGAGGCAGCATCAACCACCCAAGGCAGCGAGGAAAGGAATTAAGCCTCAGATGGGAAGAGAAGAGGAAGATGCCCGAAGAAGCTGAAATTTTCTTTTATTCAAGCTATGGAGGGGGACAGTCATGTTCTGAAGAAACTCCTTGAATTCCTGAAACAGTATTTTGGGGGGAATGGAGTATTTCAAAGTATAGTTCTGAGCAAAAGGAATTCATTGCTAAAGCTGTGCTAATGGTGAAGTTGTCGTAATGCTATGTGATGCTGGAAGAGAAAAGGAGAAGTGAGAGATGCTGAAGATTTGTGGCTCTTAAGTGACAAAGCAAAAGATTCCTGTTTCCAGAGATGATCACAGAATCCAATGAAGAGAACTTTTGCCTTTGAAGAACTTATCCTTCATGATTCAATGACACCCCTTGAATCATGGCCCACAAACACAGCTGGGACTGGTGTGAAATGGGAGGAAAGGACTGATGGCAGAGTTTTCTAAGCAGCTGGCATCAGAGCAATAGGAAGGCATGAGAAAATGTTTTTTCTTGTGAAAATCTCCATAGATTGACAAAAGAGAACTTCTTTTTCCCTACAAGGACGGATGAAAAGACTATAGCAGAGTTATGACTGTTTTAAACAGCAATGGTTTTTTTTACCTCTGTGTTGTCAATTAAACACAGCAATGCGTGGCTGCTGGGGAAAAAGGGTATCTGGAAGTTTTATTCTGGTTTTGTATCCTTGTAGTTTGGTTAATAAACTTCCTCGATTCCTTTTAAATTTTAAACTTCTTTTGGCCTTCTCATATTCCACATCTTCAAGCAAGAAATGGATAAGTTTTGCAGTGATTTTTTAATTAATACTTTCAAACCATGACAGGTGTCAGAGTGAGGAGGAAATTGGAGCTGTCAGAGCGATTGCTTCACTAAGAGGTGAACAGTGGGGCTGTCATGGCTGTCATGTGACAGAGAGTGGAACACTGAGGCTTTCACTGCTCGGGTGTCACAGAGAGTGGAACACTAGAACTGTCACAGCTGTAGTATCACATTGCAGAGGAAATTGGAGTTGTCAGAGCTCTGGTGTCACAGAGAATAGAAGACTGTGCTGTCACTGTTGTGGTGTCACAGAGAGGGGAGCAGTTGGGCTGTGATGGCTGTGGTGTCACAGAGAGGGAAACCAGTGCTGTGACTGCCGTGGTGGCACAGAGAGTGGAACGCTGTTGCTGTCAATTCTGTGGTGTCACAGAGAGGGAAGCCCAATGGTGTCACTGCTGTGGTGTCAGAGAGAGCGGAATGCTGTTGTTTTCACTACCGTTGTGTCACAGAGTGTGGAACACTGGTGCTGTCACAGCTGTGGCGTCACAGAGAGGGAAGCCCAGTGCTGCCACTGCTGTGGTGTCACAGACAGTGGAACACTGGTGTAGTCGCAGCCATGGTGTCACAGAGAGTAGAAAGCAGTTGTTGTCACTGCTGTTGTGTCACAGAGAGTGGAAAACTGGTGCTGTCACTGCTGTGGTGTCACAGAGAGTGGAACGCTGGTGTTGTCACGGCTGTGGTGTCACAGAGAGTGGAACCCTGGGGCGGTAGCTGCTCTGGTGTGACAGAGAGGGGACGCCTGGGGCTGTCACTGCTGTGTGTGTGATAGGCTGATAAATAAGAAACAAAGAAAAACTGCTAGAGAAATTAAAGCTGCTGGAGGTTGATGGGGTTTCTTTCTGCTGGCCAATGCCTGGTCATCTCTGAGAACAGACAGTTGTTTCCCCATTGTAAAGGGAGATCAACTTGTGAACACCACCCTTTGAAACCTAAGCCCAGGAATTTTTCTTTCTCTCTGGTTTCTGCCTTTGGAAGAGCTAGTATGGCTAGGCTTCAGCCTCTTGCCCCCCCGGCTGGACAAGGCTGCCGCAGGGGGAGCGGGGCTGGCAGGATTTCGGCGCTTCCTGGAGGGGGTTGGAGAGTGTGAAATGACAGCGGCCCCTTCCCAGATGGGCTGAAGCTCTGGCAGGGCTCACTGAGCCCTGTAGAGTGGGGCTGGCGGGTCAGGCTGCTTCCTGGCTCGGCAGCAGTTTGTGCCGCTGCTGGCTTTCAGCAGCAACTGCCGAGGAAGGGGAGGGAAAGCTCTTGAGCTGTGGCTTGCTGACACAGTGGCCACACTCCTCCAGAGCAGCTAGGGAAAATCTTGCATGGCAAAGAGCTGCAGCCGCTGGCCCCGGGACCATCCCCAGTGCCTGGGCAAGAGTTGAAGCCTTTCACTAGCCAGACGAGACTTGCAGATGAATCCTTTTTCCAGAGAGAGGGGAAGAGAGAGGGATCAACAGGTAAAGAGGCAGCATCAACCACCCAAGGCAGCGAGGAAAGGAATTAAGCCTCAGATGGGAAGAGAAGAGGAAGATGCCCGAAGAAGCTGAAATTTTCTTTTATTCAAGCTATGGAGGGGGACAATCATGTTCTGAAGAAACTCCTTGAATTCCTGAAACAGTATTTTGGGGGGAATGGAGTATTTCAAAGTATAGTTCTGAGCAAAAGGAATTCATTGCTAAAGCTGTGCTAATGGTGAAGTTGTTGTAATGCTATGTGATGCTGGAAGAGAAAAGGAGAAGTGAGAGATGCTGAAGATTTGTGGCTCTTAAGTGACAAAGCAAAAGATTCCTGTTTCCAGAGATGATCACAGAATCCAATGAAGAGAACTTTTGCCTTTGAAGAACTTATCCTTCATGATTCAATGACACCCCTTGAATCATGGCCCACAAACACAGCTGGGACTGGTGTGAAATGGGAGGAAAGGACTGATGGCAGAGTTTTCTAAGCAGCTGGCATCAGAGCAATAGGAAGGCATGAGAAAATGTTTTTTCTTGTGAAAATCTCCATAGATTGACAAAAGAGAACTTCTTTTTCCCTACAAGGACGGATGAAAAGACTATAGCAGAGTTATGACTGTTTTAAACAGCAATGGTTTTTTTTACCTCTGTGTTGTCAATTAAACACAGCAATGCGTGGCTGCTGGGGAAAAAGGGTATCTGGAAGTTTTATTCTGGTTTTGTATCCTTGTAGTTTGGTTAATAAACTTCCTCGATTCCTTTTAAATTTTAAACTTCTTTTGGCCTTCTCATATTCCACATCTTCAAGCAAGAAATGGATAAGTTTTGCAGTGATTTTTTAATTAATACTTTCAAACCATGACAGGTGTCAGAGTGAGGAGGAAATTGGAGCTGTCAGAGCGATTGCTTCACTAAGAGGTGAACAGTGGGGCTGTCATGGCTGTCATGTGACAGAGAGTGGAACACTGAGGCTTTCACTGCTCGGGTGTCACAGAGAGTGGAACACTAGAACTGTCACAGCTGTAGTATCACATTGCAGAGGAAATTGGAGTTGTCAGAGCTCTGGTGTCACAGAGAATAGAAGACTGTGCTGTCACTGTTGTGGTGTCACAGAGAGGGGAGCAGTTGGGCTGTGACGGCTGTGGTGTCACAGAGAGGGAAACCAGTGCTGTGACTGCCGTGGTGTCACAGAGAGTGGAACGCTGTTGCTGTCAATTCTGTGGTGTCACAGAGAGGGAAGCCCAATGGTGTCACTGCTGTGGTGTCAGAGAGAGCGGAATGCTGTTGTTTTCACTACCGTTGTGTCACAGAGTGTGGAACACTGGTGCTGTCACAGCTGTGGCGTCACAGAGAGGGAAGCCCAGTGCTGCCACTGCTGTGGTGTCACAGACAGTGGAACACTGGTGTAGTCACAGCCATGGTGTCACAGAGAGTAGAAAGCAGTTGTTGTCACTGCTGTTGTGTCACAGAGAGTGGAAAACTGGTGCTGTCACTGCTGTGGTGTCACAGAGAGTGGAACGCTGGTGTTGTCACGGCTGTGGTGTCACAGAGAGTGGAACCCTGGGGCGGTAGCTGCTCTGGTGTTACAGAGAGGGGACGCCCGGGGCTGTCACTGCTGTGTGTGTGATAGGCTGATAAATAAGAAACAAAGAAAAACTGCTAGAGAAATTAAAGCTGCTGGAGGTTGATGGGGTTTCTTTCTGCTGGCCAATGCCTGGTCATCTCTGAGAACAGACAGTTGTTTCCCCATTGTAAAGGGAGATCAACTTGTGAACACCACCCTTTGAAACCTAAGCCCAGGAATTTTTCTTTCTCTCTGGTTTCTGCCTTTGGAAGAGCTGGTATGGCTAGGCTTCAGCCTCTTGCCCCCCCGGCTGGACAAGGCTGCCGCAGGGGGAGCGGGGCTGGCAGGATTTCGGCGCTTCCTGGAGGGGGTTGGAGAGTGTGAAATGACAGCGGCCCCTTCCCAGATGGGCTGAAGCTCTGGCAGGGCTCACTGAGCCTTGTAGAGTGGGGCTGGCGGGTCAGGCTGCTTCCTGGCTCGGCAGCAGTTTGTGCCGCTGCTGGCTTTCAGCAGCAACTGCCGAGGAAGGGGAGGGAAAGCTCTTGAGCTGTGGCTTGCTGACACAGTGGCCACACTCCTCCAGAGCAGCTAGGGAAAATCTTGCATGGCAAAGAGCTGCAGCCGCTGGCCCCGGGACCATCCCCAGTGCCTGGGCAAGAGTTGAAGCCTTTCACTAGCCAGACGAGACTTGCAGATGAATCCTTTTTCCAGAGAGAGGGGAAGAGAGAGGGATCAACAGGTAAAGAGGCAGCATCAACCACGCAAGGCAGCGAGGAAAGGAATTAAGCCTCAGATGGGAAGAGAAGAGGAAGATGCCCGAAGAAGCTGAAATTTTCTTTTATTCAAGCTATGGAGGGGGACAGTCATGTTCTGAAGAAACTCCTTGAATTCCTGAAACAGTATTTTGGGGGGAATGGAGTATTTCAAAGTATAGTTCTGAGCAAAAGGAATTCATTGCTAAAGCTGTGCTAATGGTGAAATTGTCGTAATGCTATGTGATGCTGGAAGAGAAAAGGAGAAGTGAGAGATGCTGAAGATTTGTGGCTCTTAAGTGACAAAGCAAAAGATTCCTGTTTCCAGAGATGATCACAGAATCCAATGAAGAGAACTTTTGCCTTTGAAGAACTTATCCTTCATGATTCAATGACACCCCTTGAATCATGGCCCACAAACACAGCTGGGACTGGTGTGAAATGGGAGGAAAGGACTGATGGCAGAGTTTTCTAAGCAGCTGGCATCAGAGCAATAGGAAGGCATGAGAAAATGTTTTTTCTTGTGAAAATCTCCATAGATTGACAAAAGAGAACTTCTTTTTCCCTACAAGGATGGATGAAAAGACTATAGCAGAGTTATGACTGTTTTAAACAGCAATGGTTTTTTTTACCTCTGTGTTGTCAATTAAACACAGCAATGCGTGGCTGCTGGGGAAAAAGGGTATCTGGAAGTTTTATTCTGGTTTTGTATCCTTGTAGTTTGGTTAATAAACTTCCTCGATTCCTTTTAAATTTTAAACTTCTTTTGGCCTTCTCATATTCCACATCTTCAAGCAAGAAATGGATAAGTTTTCCAGTGATTTTTTAATTAATACTTTCAAACCATGACAGGTGTCAGAGTGAGGAGGAAATTGGAGCTGTCAGAGCGATTGCTTCACTAAGAGGTGAACAGTGGGGCTGTCATGGCTGTCATGTGACAGAGAGTGGAACACTGAGGCTTTCACTGCTCGGGTGTCACAGAGAGTGGAACACTAGAACTGTCACAGCTGTAGTATCACATTGCAGAGGAAATTGGAGTTGTCAGAGCTCTGGTGTCACAGAGAATAGAAGACTGTGCTGTCACTGTTGTGGTGTCACAGAGAGGGGAGCAGTTGGGCTGTGACGGCTGTGGTGTCACAGAGAGGGAAACCAGTGCTGTGACTGCCGTGGTGTCACAGAGAGTGGAACGCTGTTGCTGTCAATTCTGTGGTGTCACAGAGAGGGAAGCCCAATGGTGTCACTGCTGTGGTGTCAGAGAGAGCGGAATGCTGTTGTTTTCACTACCGTTGTGTCACAGAGTGTGGAACACTGGTGCTGTCACAGCTGTGGCGTCACAGAGAGGGAAGCACAGTGCTGCCGCTGCTGTGGTGTCACAGACAGTGGAACACTGGTGTAGTCACAGCCATGGTGTCACAGAGAGTAGAAAGCAGTTGTTGTCACTGCTGTTGTGTCACAGAGAGTGGAAAACTGGTGCTGTCACTGCTGTGGTGTCACAGAGAGTGGAACGCTGGTGTTGTCACGGCTGTGGTGTCACAGAGAGTGGAACCCTGGGGCGGTAGCTGCTCTGGTGTTACAGAGAGGGGACGCCCGGGGCTGTCACTGCTGTGTGTGTGATAGGCTGATAAATAAGAAACAAAGAAAAACTGCTAGAGAAATTAAAGCTGCTGGAGGTTGATGGGGTTTCTTTCTGCTGGCCAATGCCTGGTCATCTCTGAGAACAGACAGTTGTTTTCCCATTGTAAAGGGAGATCAGCTTGTGAACACCACCCTTTGAAACCTAAGCCCAGGAATTTTTCTTTCTCTCTGGTTTCTGCCTTTGGAAGAGCTAGTATGGCTAGGCTTCAGCCTCTTGCCCCCCCGGCTGGACAAGGCTGCCGCAGGGGGAGCGGGGCTGGCAGGATTTCGGCGCTTCCTGGAGGGGGTTGGAGAGTGTGAAATGACAGCGGCCCCTTCCCAGATGGGCTGAAGCTCTGGCAGGGCTCACTGAGCCCTGTAGAGTGGGGCTGGCGGGTCAGGCTGCTTCCTGGCTCGGCAGCAGTTTGTGCCGCTGCTGGCTTTCAGCAGCAACTGCCGAGGAAGGGGAGGGAAAGCTCTTGAGCTGTGGCTTGCTGACACAGTGGCCACACTCCTCCAGAGCAGCTAGGGAAAATGTTGCATGGCAAAGAGCTGCAGCCGCTGGCCCCGGGACCATCCCCAGTGCCTGGGCAAGAGTTGAAGCCTTTCACTAGCCAGACGAGACTTGCAGATGAATCCTTTTTCCAGAGAGAGGGGAAGAGAGAGGGATCAACAGGTAAAGAGGCAGCATCAACCACCCAAGGCAGCGAGGAAAGGAATTAAGCCTCAGATGGGAAGAGAAGAGGAAGATGCCCGAAGAAGCTGAAATTTTCTTTTATTCAAGCTATGGAGGGGGACAGTCATGTTCTGAAGAAACTCCTTGAATTCCTGAAACAGTATTTTGGGGGGAATGGAGTATTTCAAAGTATAGTTCTGAGCAAAAGGAATTCATTGCTAAAGCTGTGCTAATGGTGAAGTTGTCGTAATGCTATGTGATGCTGGAAGAGAAAAGGAGAAGTGAGAGATGCTGAAGATTTGTGGCTCTTAAGTGACAAAGCAAAAGATTCCTGTTTCCAGAGATGATCACAGAATCCAATGAAGAGAACTTTTGCCTTTGAAGAACTTATCCTTCATGATTCAATGACACCCCTTGAATCATGGCCCACAAACACAGCTGGGACTGGTGTGAAATGGGAGGAAAGGACTGATGGCAGAGTTTTCTAAGCAGCTGGCATCAGAGCAATAGGAAGGCATGAGAAAATGTTTTTTCTTGTGAAAATCTCCATAGATTGACAAAAGAGAACTTCTTTTTCCCTACAAGGACGGATGAAAAGACTATAGCAGAGTTATGACTGTTTTAAACAGCAATGGTTTTTTTTACCTCTGTGTTGTCAATTAAACACAGCAATGCGTGGCTGCTGGGGAAAAAGGGTATCTGGAAGTTTTATTCTGGTTTTGTATCCTTGTAGTTTGGTTAATAAACTTCCTCGATTCCTTTTAAATTTTAAACTTCTTTTGGCCTTCTCATATTCCACATCTTCAAGCAAGAAATGGATAAGTTTTGCAGTGATTTTTTAATTAATACTTTCAAACCATGACAGGTGTCAGAGTGAGGAGGAAATTGGAGCTGTCAGAGCGATTGCTTCACTAAGAGGTGAACAGTGGGGCTGTCATGGCTGTCATGTGACAGAGAGTGGAACACTGAGGCTTTCACTGCTCGGGTGTCACAGAGAGTGGAACACTAGAACTGTCACAGCTGTAGTATCACATTGCAGAGGAAATTGGAGTTGTCAGAGCTCTGGTGTCACAGAGAATAGAAGACTGTGCTGTCACTGTTGTGGTGTCACAGAGAGGGGAGCAGTTGGGCTGTGACGGCTGTGGTGTCACAGAGAGGGAAACCAGTGCTGTGACTGCCGTGGTGTCACAGAGAGTGGAACGCTGTTGCTGTCAATTCTGTGGTGTCACAGAGAGGGAAGCCCAATGGTGTCACTGCTGTGGTGTCAGAGAGAGCGGAATGCTGTTGTTTTCACTACCGTTGTGTCACAGAGTGTGGAACACTGGTGCTGTCACAGCTGTGGCGTCACAGAGAGGGAAGCCCAGTGCTGCCACTGCTGTGGTGTCACAGACAGTGGAACACTGGTGTAGTCACAGCCATGGTGTCACAGAGAGTAGAAAGCAGTTGTTGTCACTGCTGTTGTGTCACAGAGAGTGGAAAACTGGTGCTGTCACTGCTGTGGTGTCACAGAGAGTGGAACGCTGGTGTTGTCACGGCTGTGGTGTCACAGAGAGTGGAACCCTGGGGCGGTAGCTGCTCTGGTGTTACAGAGAGGGGACGCCCGGGGCTGTCACTGCTGTGTGTGTGATAGGCTGATAAATAAGAAACAAAGAAAAACTGCTAGAGAAATTAAAGCTGCTGGAGGTTGATGGGGTTTCTTTCTGCTGGCCAATGCCTGGTCATCTCTGAGAACAGACAGTTGTTTCCCCATTGTAAAGGGAGATCAACTTGTGAACACCACCCTTTGAAACCTAAGCCCAGGAATTTTTCTTTCTCTCTGGTTTCTGCCTTTGGAAGAGCTAGTATGGCTAGGCTTCAGCCTCTTGCCCCCCCGGCTGGACAAGGCTGCCGCAGGGGGAGCGGGGCTGGCAGGATTTCGGCGCTTCCTGGAGGGGGTTGGAGAGTGTGAAATGACAGCGGCCCCTTCCCAGATGGGCTGAAGCTCTGGCAGGGCTCACTGAGCCTTGTAGAGTGGGGCTGGCGGGTCAGGCTGCTTCCTGGCTCGGCAGCAGTTTGTGCCGCTGCTGGCTTTCAGCAGCAACTGCCGAGGAAGGGGAGGGAAAGCTCTTGAGCTGTGGCTTGCTGACACAGTGGCCACACTCCTCCAGAGCAGCTAGGGAAAATCTTGCATGGCAAAGAGCTGCAGCCGCTGGCCCCGGGACCATCCCCAGTGCCTGGGCAAGAGTTGAAGCCTTTCACTAGCCAGACGAGACTTGCAGATGAATCCTTTTTCCAGAGAGAGGGGAAGAGAGAGGGATCAACAGGTAAAGAGGCAGCATCAACCACCCAAGGCAGCGAGGAAAGGAATTAAGCCTCAGATGGGAAGAGAAGAGGAAGATGCCCGAAGAAGCTGAAATTTTCTTTTATTCAAGCTATGGAGGGGGACAATCATGTTCTGAAGAAACTCCTTGAATTCCTGAAACAGTATTTTGGGGGGAATGGAGTATTTCAAAGTATAGTTCTGAGCAAAAGGAATTCATTGCTAAAGCTGTGCTAATGGTGAAGTTGTTGTAATGCTATGTGATGCTGGAAGAGAAAAGGAGAAGTGAGAGATGCTGAAGATTTGTGGCTCTTAAGTGACAAAGCAAAAGATTCCTGTTTCCAGAGATGATCCCAGAATCCAATGAAGAGAACTTTTGCCTTTGAAGAACTTATCCTTCATGATTCAATGACACCCCTTGAATCATGGCCCACAAACACAGCTGGGACTGGTGTGAAATGGGAGGAAAGGACTGATGGCAGAGTTTTCTAAGCAGCTGGCATCAGAGCAATAGGAAGGCATGAGAAAATGTTTTTTCTTGTGAAAATCTCCATAGATTGACAAAAGAGAACTTCTTTTTCCCTACAAGGACGGATGAAAAGACTATAGCAGAGTTATGACTGTTTTAAACAGCAATGGTTTTTTTTACCTCTGTGTTGTCAATTAAACACAGCAATGCGTGGCTGCTGGGGAAAAAGGGTATCTGGAAGTTTTATTCTGGTTTTGTATCCTTGTAGTTTGGTTAATAAACTTCCTCGATTCCTTTTAAATTTTAAACTTCTTTTGGCCTTCTCATATTCCACATCTTCAAGCAAGAAATGGATAAGTTTTGCAGTGATTTTTTAATTAATACTTTCAAACCATGACAGGTGTCAGAGTGAGGAGGAAATTGGAGCTGTCAGAGCGATTGCTTCACTAAGAGGTGAACAGTGGGGCTGTCATGGCTGTCATGTGACAGAGAGTGGAACACTGAGGCTTTCACTGCTCGGGTGTCACAGAGAGTGGAACACTAGAACTGTCACAGCTGTAGTATCACATTGCAGAGGAAATTGGAGTTGTCAGAGCTCTGGTGTCACAGAGAATAGAAGACTGTGCTGTCACTGTTGTGGTGTCACAGAGAGGGGAGCAGTTGGGCTGTGACGGCTGTGGTGTCACAGAGAGGGAAACCAGTGCTGTGACTGCCGTGGTATCACAGAGAGTGGAACGCTGTTGCTGTCAATTCTGTGGTGTCACAGAGAGGGAAGCCCAGTGGTGTCACTGCTGTGGTGTCAGAGAGAGCGGAATGCTGTTGTTTTCACTACCGTTGTGTCACAGAGTGTGGAACACTGGTGCTGTCACAGCTGTGGCGTCACAGAGAGGGAAGCCCAGTGCTGCCACTGCTGTGGTGTCACAGACAGTGGAACACTGGTGTAGTCGCAGCCATGGTGTCACAGAGAGTAGAAAGCAGTTGTTGTCACTGCTGTTGTGTCACAGAGAGTGGAAAACTGGTGCTGTCACTGCTGTGGTGTCACAGAGAGTGGAACGCTGGTGTTGTCACGGCTGTGGTGTCACAGAGAGTGGAACCCTGGGGCGGTAGCTGCTCTGGTGTTACAGAGAGGGGACGCCTGGGGCTGTCACTGCTGTGTGTGTGATAGGCTGATAAATAAGAAACAAAGAAAAACTGCTAGAGAAATTAAAGCTGCTGGAGGTTGATGGGGTTTCTTTCTGCTGGCCAGTGCCTGGTCATCTCTGAGAACAGACAGTTGTTTCCCCATTGTAAAGGGAGATCAACTTGTGAACACCACCCTTTGAAACCTAAGCCCAGGAATTTTTCTTTCTCTCTGGTTTCTGCCTTTGGAAGAGCTAGTATGGCTAGGCTTCAGCCTCTTGCCCCCCCGGCTGGACAAGGCTGCCGCAGGGGGAGCGGGGCTGGCAGGATTTCGGCGCTTCCTGGAGGGGGTTGGAGAGTGTGAAATGACAGCGGCCCCTTCCCAGATGGGCTGAAGCTCTGGCAGGGCTCACTGAGCCTTGTAGAGTGGGGCTGGTGGGTCAGGCTGCTTCCTGGCTCGGCAGCAGTTTGTGCCGCTGCTGGCTTTCAGCAGCAACTGCCGAGGAAGGGGAGGGAAAGCTCTTGAGCTGTGGCTTGCTGACACAGTGGCCACACTCCTTTAGAGCAGCTAGGGAAAATCTTGCATGGCAAAGAGCTGCAGCCGCTGGCCCCGGGACCATCCCCAGTGCCTGGGCAAGAGTTGAAGCCTTTCACTAGCCAGACGAGACTTGCAGATGAATCCTTTTTCCAGAGAGAGGGGAAGAGAGAGGGATCAACAGGTAAAGAGGCAGCATCAACCACCCAAGGCAGCGAGGAAAGGAATTAAGCCTCAGATGGGAAGAGAAGAGGAAGATGCCCGAAGAAGCTGAAATTTTCTTTTATTCAAGCTATGGAGGGGGACAATCATGTTCTGAAGAAACTCCTTGAATTCCTGAAACAGTATTTTGGGGGGAATGGAGTATTTCAAAGTATAGTTCTGAGCAAAAGGAATTCATTGCTAAAGCTGTGCTAATGGTGAAGTTGTTGTAATGCTATGTGATGCTGGAAGAGAAAAGGAGAAGTGAGAGATGCTGAAGATTTGTGGCTCTTAAGTGACAAAGCAAAAGATTCCTGTTTCCAGAGATGATCACAGAATCCAATGAAGAGAACTTTTGCCTTTGAAGAACTTATCCTTCATGATTCAATGACACCCCTTGAATCATGGCCCACAAACACAGCTGGGACTGGTGTGAAATGGGAGGAAAGGACTGATGGCAGAGTTTTCTAAGCAGCTGGCATCAGAGCAATAGGAAGGCATGAGAAAATGTTTTTTCTTGTGAAAATCTCCATAGATTGACAAAAGAGAACTTCTTTTTCCCTACAAGGACGGATGAAAAGACTATAGCAGAGTTATGACTGTTTTAAACAGCAATGTTTTTTTTTACCTCTGTGTTGTCAATTAAACACAGCAATGCGTGGCTGCTGGGGAAAAAGGGTATCTGGAAGTTTTATTCTGGTTTTGTATCCTTGAAGTTTGGTTAATAAACTTCCTCGATTCCTTTTAAATTTTAAACTTCTTTTGGCCTTCTCATATTCCACATCTTCAAGCAAGAAATGGATAAGTATTGCAGTGATTTTTTAATTAATACTTTCAAACCATGACAGGTGTCAGAGTGAGGAGGAAATTGGAGCTGTCAGAGCGATTGCTTCACTAAGAGGTGAACAGTGGGGCTGTCATGGCTGTCATGTGACAGAGAGTGGAACACTGAGGCTTTCACTGCTCGGGTGTCACAGAGAGTGGAACACTAGAACTGTCACAGCTGTAGTATCACATTGCAGAGGAAATTGGAGTTGTCAGAGCTCTGGTGTCACAGAGAATAGAAGACTGTGCTGTCACTGTTGTGGTGTCACAGAGAGGGGAGCAGTTGGGCTGTGACGGCTGTGGTGTCACAGAGAGGGAAACCAGTGCTGTGACTGCCGTGGTGTCACAGAGAGTGGAACGCTGTTGCTGTCAATTCTGTGGTGTCACAGAGAGGGAAGCCCAGTGGTGTCACTGCTGTGGTGTCAGAGAGAGCGGAATGCTGTTGTTTTCACTACCGTTGTGTCACAGAGTGTGGAACACTGGTGCTGTCACAGCTGTGGCGTCACAGAGAGGGAAGCCCAGTGCTGCCACTGCTGTGGTGTCACAGACAGTGGAACACTGGTGTAGTCGCAGCCATGGTGTCACAGAGAGTAGAAAGCAGTTGTTGTCACTGCTGTTGTGTCACAGAGAGTGGAAAACTGGTGCTGTCACTGCTGTGGTGTCACAGAGAGTGGAACGCTGGTGTTGTCACGGCTGTGGTGTCACAGAGAGTGGAACCCTGGGGCGGTAGCTGCTCTGGTGTTACAGAGAGGGGACGCCTGGGGCTGTCACTGCTGTGTGTGTGATAGGCTGATAAATAAGAAACAAAGAAAAACTGCTAGAGAAATTAAAGCTGCTGGAGGTTGATGGGGTTTCTTTCTGCTGGCCAGTGCCTGGTCATCTCTGAGAACAGACAGTTGTTTCCCCATTGTAAAGGGAGATCAACTTGTGAACACCACCCTTTGAAACCTAAGCCCAGGAATTTTTCTTTCTCTCTGGTTTCTGCCTTTGGAAGAGCTAGTATGGCTAGGCTACAGCCTCTTGCCCCCCCGGCTGGACAAGGCTGCCGCAGGGGGAGCGGGGCTGGCAGGATTTCGGCGCTTCCTGGAGGGGGTTGGAGAGTGTGAAATGACAGCGGCCCCTTCCCAGATGGGCTGAAGCTCTGGCAGGGCTCACTGAGCCTTGTAGAGTGGGGCTGGCGGGTCAGGCTGCTTCCTGGCTCGGCAGCAGTTTGTGCCGCTGCTGGCTTTCAGCAGCAACTGCCGAGGAAGGGGAGGGAAAGCTCTTGAGCTGTGGCTTGCTGACACAGTGGCCACACTCCTTTAGAGCAGCTAGGGAAAATCTTGCATGGCAAAGAGCTGCAGCCGCTGGCCCCGGGACCATCCCCAGTGCCTGGGCAAGAGTTGAAGCCTTTCACTAGCCAGACGAGACTTGCAGATGAATCCTTTTTCCAGAGAGAGGGGAAGAGAGAGGGATCAACAGGTAAAGAGGCAGCATCAACCACCCAAGGCAGCGAGGAAAGGAATTAAGCCTCAGATGGGAAGAGAAGAGGAAGATGCCCGAAGAAGCTGAAATTTTCTTTTATTCAAGCTATGGAGGGGGACAATCATGTTCTGAAGAAACTCCTTGAATTCCTGAAACAGTATTTTGGGGGGAATGGAGTATTTCAAAGTATAGTTCTGAGCAAAAGGAATTCATTGCTAAAGCTGTGCTAATGGTGAAGTTGTTGTAATGCTATGTGATGCTGGAAGAGAAAAGGAGAAGTGAGAGATGCTGAAGATTTGTGGCTCTTAAGTGACAAAGCAAAAGATTCCTGTTTCCAGAGATGATCACAGAATCCAATGAAGAGAACTTTTGCCTTTGAAGAACTTATCCTTCATGATTCAATGACACCCCTTGAATCATGGCCCACAAACACAGCTGGGACTGGTGTGAAATGGGAGGAAAGGACTGATGGCAGAGTTTTCTAAGCAGCTGGCATCAGAGCAATAGGAAGGCATGAGAAAATGTTTTTTCTTGTGAAAATCTCCATAGATTGACAAAAGAGAACTTCTTTTTCCCTACAAGGACGGATGAAAAGACTATAGCAGAGTTATGACTGTTTTAAACAGCAATGGTTTTTTTTTACCTCTGTGTTGTCAATTAAACACAGCAATGCGTGGCTGCTGGGGAAAAAGGGTATCTGGAAGTTTTATTCTGGTTTTGTATCCTTGTAGTTTGGTTAATAAACTTCCTCGATTCCTTTTAAATTTTAAACTTCTTTTGGCCTTCTCATATTCCACATCTTCAAGCAAGAAATGGATAAGTTTTGCAGTGATTTTTTAATTAATACTTTCAAACCATGACAGGTGTCAGAGTGAGGAGAAAATTGGAGCTGTCAGAGCGATTGCTTCACTAAGAGGTGAACAGTGGGGCTGTCATGGCTGTCATGTGACAGAGAGTGGAACACTGAGGCTTTCACTGCTCGGGTGTCACAGAGAGTGGAACACTAGAACTGTCACAGCTGTAGTATCACATTGCAGAGGAAATTGGAGTTGTCAGAGCTCTGGTGTCACAGAGAATAGAAGACTGTGCTGTCACTGTTGTGGTGTCACAGAGAGGGGAGCAGTTGGGCTGTGACGGCTGTGGTGTCACAGAGAGGGAAACCAGTGCTGTGACTGCCGTGGTGTCACAGAGAGTGGAACGCTGTTGCTGTCAATTCTGTGGTGTCACAGAGAGGGAAGCCCAGTGGTGTCACTGCTGTGGTGTCAGAGAGAGCGGAATGCTGTTGTTTTCACTACCGTTGTGTCACAGAGTGTGGAACACTGGTGCTGTCACAGCTGTGGCGTCACAGAGAGGGAAGCCCAGTGCTGCCACTGCTGTGGTGTCACAGACAGTGGAACACTGGTGTAGTCGCAGCCATGGTGTCACAGAGAGTAGAAAGCAGTTGTTGTCACTGCTGTTGTGTCACAGAGAGTGGAAAACTGGTGCTGTCACTGCTGTGGTGTCACAGAGAGTGGAACGCTGGTGTTGTCACGGCTGTGGTGTCACAGAGAGTGGAACCCTGGGGCGGTAGCTGCTCTGGTGTGACAGAGAGGGGACGCCTGGGGCTGTCACTGCTGTGTGTGTGATAGGCTGATAAATAAGAAACAAAGAAAAACTGCTAGAGAAATTAAAGCTGCTGGAGGTTGATGGGGTTTCTTTCTGCTGGCCAGTGCCTGGTCATCTCTGAGAACAGACAGTTGTTTCCCCATTGTAAAGGGAGATCAACTTGTGAACACCACCCTTTGAAACCTAAGCCCAGGAATTTTTCTTTCTCTCTGGTTTCTGCCTTTGGAAGAGCTAGTATGGCTAGGCTACAGCCTCTTGCCCCCCCGGCTGGACAAGGCTGCCGCAGGGGGAGCGGGGCTGGCAGGATTTCGGCGCTTCCTGGAGGGGGTTGGAGAGTGTGAAATGACAGCGGCCCCTTCCCAGATGGGCTGAAGCTCTGGCAGGGCTCACTGAGCCTTGTAGAGTGGGGCTGGCGGGTCAGGCTGCTTCCTGGCTCGGCAGCAGTTTGTGCCGCTGCTGGCTTTCAGCAGCAACTGCCGAGGAAGGGGAGGGAAAGCTCTTGAGCTGTGGCTTGCTGACACAGTGGCCACACTCCTCCAGAGCAGCTAGGGAAAATCTTGCATGGCAAAGAGCTGCAGCCGCTGGCCCCGGGACCATCCCCAGTGCCTGGGCAAGAGTTGAAGCCTTTCACTAGCCAGACGAGACTTGCAGATGAATCCTTTTTCCAGAGAGAGGGGAAGAGAGAGGGATCAACAGGTAAAGAGGCAGCATCAACCACCCAAGGCAGCGCGGAAAGGAATTAAGCCTCAGATGGGAAGAGAAGAGGAAGATGCCCGAAGAAGCTGAAATTTTCTTTTATTCAAGCTATGGAGGGGGACAATCATGTTCTGAAGAAACTCCTTGAATTCCTGAAACAGTATTTTGGGGGGAATGGAGTATTTCAAAGTATAGTTCTGAGCAAAAGGAATTCATTGCTAAAGCTGTGCTAATGGTGAAGTTGTTGTAATGCTGTGTGATGCTGGAAGAGAAAAGGAGAAGTGAGAGATGCTGAAGATTTGTGGCTCTTAAGTGACAAAGCAAAAGATTCCTGTTTCCAGAGATGATCACAGAATCCAATGAAGAGAACTTTTGCCTTTGAAGAACTTATCCTTCATGATTCAATGACACCCCTTGAATCATGGCCCACAAACACAGCTGGGACTGGTGTGAAATGGGAGGAAAGGACTGATGGCAGAGTTTTCTAAGCAGCTGGCATCAGAGCAATAGGAAGGCATGAGAAAATGTTTTTTCTTGTGAAAATCTCCATAGATTGACAAAAGAGAACTTCTTTTTCCCTACAAGGACGGATGAAAAGACTATAGCAGAGTTATGACTGTTTTAAACAGCAATGGTTTTTTTTACCTCTGTGTTGTCAATTAAACACAGCAATGCGTGGCTGCTGGGGAAAAAGGGTATCTGGAAGTTTTATTCTGGTTTTGTATCCTTGTAGTTTGGTTAATAAACTTCCTCGATTCCTTTTAAATTTTAAACTTCTTTTGGCCTTCTCATATTCCACATCTTCAAGCAAGAAATGGATAAGTTTTGCAGTGATTTTTTAATTAATACTTTCAAACCATGACAGGTGTCAGAGTGAGGAGGAAATTGGAGCTGTCAGAGCGATTGCTTCACTAAGAGGTGAACAGTGGGGCTGTCATGGCTGTCATGTGACAGAGAGTGGAACACTGAGGCTTTCACTGCTCGGGTGTCACAGAGAGTGGAACACTAGAACTGTCACAGCTGTAGTATCACATTGCAGAGGAAATTGGAGTTGTCAGAGCTCTGGTGTCACAGAGAATAGAAGACTGTGCTGTCACTGTTGTGGTGTCACAGAGAGGGGAGCAGTTGGGCTGTGACGGCTGTGGTGTCACAGAGAGGGAAACCAGTGCTGTGACTGCCGTGGTGTCACAGAGAGTGGAACGCTGTTGCTGTCAATTCTGTGGTGTCACAGAGAGGGAAGCCCAGTGGTGTCACTGCTGTGGTGTCAGAGAGAGCGGAATGCTGTTGTTTTCACTACCGTTGTGTCACAGAGTGTGGAACACTGGTGCTGTCACAGCTGTGGCGTCACAGAGAGGGAAGCCCAGTGCTGCCACTGCTGTGGTGTCACAGACAGTGGAACACTGGTGTAGTCGCAGCCATGGTGTCACAGAGAGTAGAAAGCAGTTGTTGTCACTGCTGTTGTGTCACAGAGAGTGGAAAACTGGTGCTGTCACTGCTGTGGTGTCACAGAGAGTGGAACGCTGGTGTTGTCACGGCTGTGGTGTCACAGAGAGTGGAACCCTGGGGCGGTAGCTGCTCTGGTGTGACAGAGAGGGGACGCCTGGGGCTGTCACTGCTGTGTGTGTGATAGGCTGATAAATAAGAAACAAAGAAAAACTGCTAGAGAAATTAAAGCTGCTGGAGGTTGATGGGGTTTCTTTCTGCTGGCCAGTGCCTGGTCATCTCTGAGAACAGACAGTTGTTTCCCCATTGTAAAGGGAGATCAACTTGTGAACACCACCCTTTGAAACCTAAGCCCAGGAATTTTTCTTTCTCTCTGGTTTCTGCCTTTGGAAGAGCTAGTATGGCTAGGCTACAGCCTCTTGCCCCCCCGGCTGGACAAGGCTGCCGCAGGGGGAGCGGGGCTGGCAGGATTTCGGCGCTTCCTGGAGGGGGTTGGAGAGTGTGAAATGACAGCGGCCCCTTCCCAGATGGGCTGAAGCTCTGGCAGGGCTCACTGAGCCTTGTAGAGTGGGGCTGGCGGGTCAGGCTGCTTCCTGGCTCGGCAGCAGTTTGTGCCGCTGCTGGCTTTCAGCAGCAACTGCCGAGGAAGGGGAGGGAAAGCTCTTGAGCTGTGGCTTGCTGACACAGTGGCCACACTCCTCCAGAGCAGCTAGGGAAAATCTTGCATGGCAAAGAGCTGCAGCCGCTGGCCCCGGGACCATCCCCAGTGCCTGGGCAAGAGTTGAAGCCTTTCACTAGCCAGACGAGACTTGCAGATGAATCCTTTTTCCAGAGAGAGGGGAAGAGAGAGGGATCAACAGGTAAAGAGGCAGCATCAACCACCCAAGGCAGCGCGGAAAGGAATTAAGCCTCAGATGGGAAGAGAAGAGGAAGATGCCCGAAGAAGCTGAAATTTTCTTTTATTCAAGCTATGGAGGGGGACAATCATGTTCTGAAGAAACTCCTTGAATTCCTGAAACAGTATTTTGGGGGGAATGGAGTATTTCAAAGTATAGTTCTGAGCAAAAGGAATTCATTGCTAAAGCTGTGCTAATGGTGAAGTTGTTGTAATGCTGTGTGATGCTGGAAGAGAAAAGGAGAAGTGAGAGATGCTGAAGATTTGTGGCTCTTAAGTGACAAAGCAAAAGATTCCTGTTTCCAGAGATGATCACAGAATCCAATGAAGAGAACTTTTGCCTTTGAAGAACTTATCCTTCATGATTCAATGACACCCCTTGAATCATGGCCCACAAACACAGCTGGGACTGGTGTGAAATGGGAGGAAAGGACTGATGGCAGAGTTTTCTAAGCAGCTGGCATCAGAGCAATAGGAAGGCATGAGAAAATGTTTTTTCTTGTGAAAATCTCCATAGATTGACAAAAGAGAACTTCTTTTTCCCTACAAGGACGGATGAAAAGACTATAGCAGAGTTATGACTGTTTTAAACAGCAATGGTTTTTTTTACCTCTGTGTTGTCAATTAAACACAGCAATGCGTGGCTGCTGGGGAAAAAGGGTATCTGGAAGTTTTATTCTGGTTTTGTATCCTTGTAGTTTGGTTAATAAACTTCCTCGATTCCTTTTAAATTTTAAACTTCTTTTGGCCTTCTCATATTCCACATCTTCAAGCAAGAAATGGATAAGTTTTGCAGTGATTTTTTAATTAATACTTTCAAACCATGACAGGTGTCAGAGTGAGGAGGAAATTGGAGCTGTCAGAGCGATTGCTTCACTAAGAGGTGAACAGTGGGGCTGTCATGGCTGTCATGTGACAGAGAGTGGAACACTGAGGCTTTCACTGCTCGGGTGTCACAGAGAGTGGAACACTAGAACTGTCACAGCTGTAGTATCACATTGCAGAGGAAATTGGAGTTGTCAGAGCTCTGGTGTCACAGAGAATAGAAGACTGTGCTGTCACTGTTGTGGTGTCACAGAGAGGGGAGCAGTTGGGCTGTGACGGCTGTGGTGTCACAGAGAGGGAAACCAGTGCTGTGACTGCCGTGGTGTCACAGAGAGTGGAACGCTGTTGCTGTCAATTCTGTGGTGTCACAGAGAGGGAAGCCCAGTGGTGTCACTGCTGTGGTGTCAGAGAGAGCGGAATGCTGTTGTTTTCACTACCGTTGTGTCACAGAGTGTGGAACACTGGTGCTGTCACAGCTGTGGCGTCACAGAGAGGGAAGCCCAGTGCTGCCACTGCTGTGGTGTCACAGACAGTGGAACACTGGTGTAGTCGCAGCCATGGTGTCACAGAGAGTAGAAAGCAGTTGTTGTCACTGCTGTTGTGTCACAGAGAGTGGAAAACTGGTGCTGTCACTGCTGTGGTGTCACAGAGAGTGGAACGCTGGTGTTGTCACGGCTGTGGTGTCACAGAGAGTGGAACCCTGGGGCGGTAGCTGCTCTGGTGTGACAGAGAGGGGACGCCTGGGGCTGTCACTGCTGTGTGTGTGATAGGCTGATAAATAAGAAACAAAGAAAAACTGCTAGAGAAATTAAAGCTGCTGGAGGTTGATGGGGTTTCTTTCTGCTGGCCAGTGCCTGGTCATCTCTGAGAACAGACAGTTGTTTCCCCATTGTAAAGGGAGATCAACTTGTGAACACCACCCTTTGAAACCTAAGCCCAGGAATTTTTCTTTCTCTCTGGTTTCTGCCTTTGGAAGAGCTAGTATGGCTAGGCTACAGCCTCTTGCCCCCCCGGCTGGACAAGGCTGCCGCAGGGGGAGCGGGGCTGGCAGGATTTCGGCGCTTCCTGGAGGGGGTTGGAGAGTGTGAAATGACAGCGGCCCCTTCCCAGATGGGCTGAAGCTCTGGCAGGGCTCACTGAGCCTTGTAGAGTGGGGCTGGCGGGTCAGGCTGCTTCCTGGCTCGGCAGCAGTTTGTGCCGCTGCTGGCTTTCAGCAGCAACTGCCGAGGAAGGGGAGGGAAAGCTCTTGAGCTGTGGCTTGCTGACACAGTGGCCACACTCCTCCAGAGCAGCTAGGGAAAATCTTGCATGGCAAAGAGCTGCAGCCGCTGGCCCCGGGACCATCCCCAGTGCCTGGGCAAGAGTTGAAGCCTTTCACTAGCCAGACGAGACTTGCAGATGAATCCTTTTTCCAGAGAGAGGGGAAGAGAGAGGGATCAACAGGTAAAGAGGCAGCATCAACCACCCAAGGCAGCGCGGAAAGGAATTAAGCCTCAGATGGGAAGAGAAGAGGAAGATGCCCGAAGAAGCTGAAATTTTCTTTTATTCAAGCTATGGAGGGGGACAATCATGTTCTGAAGAAACTCCTTGAATTCCTGAAACAGTATTTTGGGGGGAATGGAGTATTTCAAAGTATAGTTCTGAGCAAAAGGAATTCATTGCTAAAGCTGTGCTAATGGTGAAGTTGTTGTAATGCTGTGTGATGCTGGAAGAGAAAAGGAGAAGTGAGAGATGCTGAAGATTTGTGGCTCTTAAGTGACAAAGCAAAAGATTCCTGTTTCCAGAGATGATCACAGAATCCAATGAAGAGAACTTTTGCCTTTGAAGAACTTATCCTTCATGATTCAATGACACCCCTTGAATCATGGCCCACAAACACAGCTGGGACTGGTGTGAAATGGGAGGAAAGGACTGATGGCAGAGTTTTCTAAGCAGCTGGCATCAGAGCAATAGGAAGGCATGAGAAAATGTTTTTTCTTGTGAAAATCTCCATAGATTGACAAAAGAGAACTTCTTTTTCCCTACAAGGACGGATGAAAAGACTATAGCAGAGTTATGACTGTTTTAAACAGCAATGGTTTTTTTTACCTCTGTGTTGTCAATTAAACACAGCAATGCGTGGCTGCTGGGGAAAAAGGGTATCTGGAAGTTTTATTCTGGTTTTGTATCCTTGTAGTTTGGTTAATAAACTTCCTCGATTCCTTTTAAATTTTAAACTTCTTTTGGCCTTCTCATATTCCACATCTTCAAGCAAGAAATGGATAAGTTTTGCAGTGATTTTTTAATTAATACTTTCAAACCATGACAGGTGTCAGAGTGAGGAGGAAATTGGAGCTGTCAGAGCGATTGCTTCACTAAGAGGTGAACAGTGGGGCTGTCATGGCTGTCATGTGACAGAGAGTGGAACACTGAGGCTTTCACTGCTCGGGTGTCACAGAGAGTGGAACACTAGAACTGTCACAGCTGTAGTATCACATTGCAGAGGAAATTGGAGTTGTCAGAGCTCTGGTGTCACAGAGAATAGAAGACTGTGCTGTCACTGTTGTGGTGTCACAGAGAGGGGAGCAGTTGGGCTGTGACGGCTGTGGTGTCACAGAGAGGGAAACCAGTGCTGTGACTGCCGTGGTGTCACAGAGAGTGGAACGCTGTTGCTGTCAATTCTGTGGTGTCACAGAGAGGGAAGCCCAGTGGTGTCACTGCTGTGGTGTCAGAGAGAGCGGAATGCTGTTGTTTTCACTACCGTTGTGTCACAGAGTGTGGAACACTGGTGCTGTCACAGCTGTGGCGTCACAGAGAGGGAAGCCCAGTGCTGCCACTGCTGTGGTGTCACAGACAGTGGAACACTGGTGTAGTCGCAGCCATGGTGTCACAGAGAGTAGAAAGCAGTTGTTGTCACTGCTGTTGTGTCACAGAGAGTGGAAAACTGGTGCTGTCACTGCTGTGGTGTCACAGAGAGTGGAACGTTGGTGTTGTCACGGCTGTGGTGTCACAGAGAGTGGAACCCTGGGGCGGTAGCTGCTCTGGTGTTACAGAGAGGGGACGCCTGGGGCTGTCACTGCTGTGTGTGTGATAGGCTGATAAATAAGAAACAAAGAAAAACTGCTAGAGAAATTAAAGCTGCTGGAGGTTGATGGGGTTTCTTTCTGCTGGCCAGTGCCTGGTCATCTCTGAGAACAGACAGTTGTTTCCCCATTGTAAAGGGAGATCAACTTGTGAACACCACCCTTTGAAACCTAAGCCCAGGAATTTTTCTTTCTCTCTGGTTTCTGCCTTTGGAAGAGCTAGTATGGCTAGGCTACAGCCTCTTGCCCCCCCGGCTGGACAAGGCTGCCGCAGGGGGAGCGGGGCTGGCAGGATTTCGGCGCTTCCTGGAGGGGGTTGGAGAGTGTGAAATGACAGCGGCCCCTTCCCAGATGGGCTGAAGCTCTGGCAGGGCTCACTGAGCCTTGTAGAGTGGGGCTGGCGGGTCAGGCTGCTTCCTGGCTCGGCAGCAGTTTGTGCCGCTGCTGGCTTTCAGCAGCAACTGCCGAGGAAGGGGAGGGAAAGCTCTTGAGCTGTGGCTTGCTGACACAGTGGCCACACTCCTCCAGAGCAGCTAGGGAAAATCTTGCATGGCAAAGAGCTGCAGCCGCTGGCCCCGGGACCATCCCCAGTGCCTGGGCAAGAGTTGAAGCCTTTCACTAGCCAGACGAGACTTGCAGATGAATCCTTTTTCCAGAGAGAGGGGAAGAGAGAGGGATCAACAGGTAAAGAGGCAGCATCAACCACCCAAGGCAGCGCGGAAAGGAATTAAGCCTCAGATGGGAAGAGAAGAGGAAGATGCCCGAAGAAGCTGAAATTTTCTTTTATTCAAGCTATGGAGGGGGACAATCATGTTCTGAAGAAACTCCTTGAATTCCTGAAACAGTATTTTGGGGGGAATGGAGTATTTCAAAGTATAGTTCTGAGCAAAAGGAATTCATTGCTAAAGCTGTGCTAATGGTGAAGTTGTTGTAATGCTGTGTGATGCTGGAAGAGAAAAGGAGAAGTGAGAGATGCTGAAGATTTGTGGCTCTTAAGTGACAAAGCAAAAGATTCCTGTTTCCAGAGATGATCACAGAATCCAATGAAGAGAACTTTTGCCTTTGAAGAACTTATCCTTCATGATTCAATGACACCCCTTGAATCATGGCCCACAAACACAGCTGGGACTGGTGTGAAATGGGAGGAAAGGACTGATGGCAGAGTTTTCTAAGCAGCTGGCATCAGAGCAATAGGAAGGCATGAGAAAATGTTTTTTCTTGTGAAAATCTCCATAGATTGACAAAAGAGAACTTCTTTTTCCCTACAAGGACGGATGAAAAGACTATAGCAGAGTTATGACTGTTTTAAACAGCAATGGTTTTTTTTACCTCTGTGTTGTCAATTAAACACAGCAATGCGTGGCTGCTGGGGAAAAAGGGTATCTGGAAGTTTTATTCTGGTTTTGTATCCTTGTAGTTTGGTTAATAAACTTCCTCGATTCCTTTTAAATTTTAAACTTCTTTTGGCCTTCTCATATTCCACATCTTCAAGCAAGAAATGGATAAGTTTTGCAGTGATTTTTTAATTAATACTTTCAAACCATGACAGGTGTCAGAGTGAGGAGGAAATTGGAGCTGTCAGAGCGATTGCTTCACTAAGAGGTGAACAGTGGGGCTGTCATGGCTGTCATGTGACAGAGAGTGGAACACTGAGGCTTTCACTGCACGGGTGTCACAGAGAGTGGAACACTAGAACTGTCACAGCTGTAGTATCACATTGCAGAGGAAATTGGAGTTGTCAGAGCTCTGGTGTCACAGAGAATAGAAGACTGTGCTGTCACTGTTGTGGTGTCACAGAGAGGGGAGCAGTTGGGCTGTGACAGCTGTGGTGTCACAGAGAGGGAAACCAGTGCTGTGACTGCCGTGGTGTCACAGAGAGTGGAACGCTGTTGCTGTCAATTCTGTGGTGTCACAGAGAGGGAAGCCCAATGGTGTCACTGCTGTGGTGTCAGAGAGAGCGGAATGCTGTTGTTTTCACTACCGTTGTGTCACAGAGTGTGGAACACTGGTGCTGTCACAGCTGTGGCGTCACAGAGAGGGAAGCCCAGTGCTGCCACTGCTGTGGTGTCACAGACAGTGGAACACTGGTGTAGTCACAGCCATGGTGTCACAGAGAGTAGAAAGCAGTTGTTGTCACTGCTGTTGTGTCACAGAGAGTGGAAAACTGGTGCTGTCACTGCTGTGGTGTCACAGAGAGTGGAACGCTGGTGTTGTCACGGCTGTGGTGTCACAGAGAGTGGAACCCTGGGGCGGTAGCTGCTCTGGTGTTACAGAGAGGGGACGCCTGGGGCTGTCACTGCTGTGTGTGTGATAGGCTGATAAATAAGAAACAAAGAAAAACTGCTAGAGAAATTAAAGCTGCTGGAGGTTGATGGGGTTTCTTTCTGCTGGCCAATGCCTGGTCATCTCTGAGAACAGACAGTTGTTTTCCCATTGTAAAGGGAGATCAACTTGTGAACACAACCCTTTGAAACCTAAGCCCAGGAATTTTTCTTTCTCTCTGGTTTCTGCCTTTGGAAGAGCTAGTATGGCTAGGCTTCAGCCTCTTGCCCCCCCGGCTGGACAAGGCTGCCGCAGGGGGAGCGGGGCTGGCAGGATTTTGGCGCTTCCTGGAGGGGGTTGGAGAGTGTGAAATGACAGCGGCCCCTTCCCAGATGGGCTGAAGCTCTGGCAGGGCTCACTGAGCCTTGTAGAGTGGGGCTGGCGGGTCAGGCTGCTTCCTGGCTCGGCAGCAGTTTGTGCCGCTGCTGGCTTTCAGCAGCAACTGCCGAGGAAGGGGAGGGAAAGCTCTTGAGCTGTGGCTTGCTGACACAGTGGCCACACTCCTCCAGAGCAGCTAGGGAAAATCTTGCATGGCAAAGAGCTGCAGCCGCTGGCCCCGGGACCATCCCCAGTGCCTGGGCAAGAGTTGAAGCCTTTCACTAGCCAGACGAGACTTGCAGATGAATCCTTTTTCCAGAGAGAGGGGAAGAGAGAGGGATCAACAGGTAAAGAGGCAGCATCAACCACCCAAGGCAGCGAGGAAAGGAATTAAGCCTCAGATGGGAAGAGAAGAGGAAGATGCCCGAAGAAGCTGAAATTTTCTTTTATTCAAGCTATGGAGGGGGACAATCATGTTCTGAAGAAACTCCTTGAATTCCTGAAACAGTATTTTGGGGGGAATGGAGTATTTCAAAGTATAGTTCTGAGCAAAAGGAATTCATTGCTAAAGCTGTGCTAATGGTGAAGTTGTTGTAATGCTGTGTGATGCTGGAAGAGAAAAGGAGAAGTGAGAGATGCTGAAGATTTGTGGCTCTTAAGTGACAAAGCAAAAGATTCCTGTTTCCAGAGATGATCACAGAATCCAATGAAGAGAACTTTTGCCTTTGAAGAACTTATCCTTCATGATTCAATGACACCCCTTGAATCATGGCCCACAAACACAGCTGGGACTGGTGTGAAATGGGAGGAAAGGACTGATGGCAGAGTTTTCTAAGCAGCTGGCATCAGAGCAATAGGAAGGCATGAGAAAATGTTTTTTCTTGTGAAAATCTCCATAGATTGACAAAAGAGAACTTCTTTTTCCCTACAAGGACGGATGAAAAGACTATAGCAGAGTTATGACTGTTTTAAACAGCAATGTTTTTTTTTACCTCTGTGTTGTCAATTAAACACAGCAATGCGTGGCTGCTGGGGAAAAAGGGTATCTGGAAGTTTTATTCTGGTTTTGTATCCTTGTAGTTTGGTTAATAAACTTCCTCGATTCCTTTTAAATTTTAAACTTCTTTTGGCCTTCTCATATTCCACATCTTCAAGCAAGAAATGGATAAGTATTGCAGTGATTTTTTAATTAATACTTTCAAACCATGACAGGTGTCAGAGTGAGGAGGAAATTGGAGCTGTCAGAGCGATTGCTTCACTAAGAGGTGAACAGTGGGGCTGTCATGGCTGTCATGTGACAGAGAGTGGAACACTGAGGCTTTCACTGCTCGGGTGTCACAGAGAGTGGAACACTAGAACTGTCACAGCTGTAGTATCACATTGCAGAGGAAATTGGAGTTGTCAGAGCTCTGGTGTCACAGAGAATAGAAGACTGTGCTGTCACTGTTGTGGTGTCACAGAGAGGGGAGCAGTTGGGCTGTGATGGCTGTGGTGTCACAGAGAGGGAAACCAGTGCTGTGACTGCCGTGGTGTCACAGAGAGTGGAACGCTGTTGCTGTCAATTCTGTGGTGTCACAGAGAGGGAAGCCCAGTGGTGTCACTGCTGTGGTGTCAGAGAGAGCGGAATGCTGTTGTTTTCACTACCGTTGTGTCACAGAGTGTGGAACACTGGTGCTGTCACAGCTGTGGCGTCACAGAGAGGGAAGCCCAGTGCTGCCACTGCTGTGGTGTCACAGACAGTGGAACACTGGTGTAGTCACAGCCATGGTGTCACAGAGAGTAGAAAGCAGTTGTTGTCACTGCTGTTGTGTCACAGAGAGTGGAAAACTGGTGCTGTCACTGCTGTGGTGTCACAGAGAGTGGAACGCTGGTGTTGTCACGGCTGTGGTGTCACAGAGAGTGGAACCCTGGGGCGGTAGCTGCTCTGGTGTTACAGAGAGGGGACGCCTGGGGCTGTCACTGCTGTGTGTGTGATAGGCTGATAAATAAGAAACAAAGAAAAACTGCTAGAGAAATTAAAGCTGCTGGAGGTTGATGGGGTTTCTTTCTGCTGGCCAATGCCTGGTCATCTCTGAGAACAGACAGTTGTTTTCCCATTGTAAAGGGAGATCAACTTGTGAACACAACCCTTTGAAACCTAAGCCCAGGAATTTTTCTTTCTCTCTGGTTTCTGCCTTTGGAAGAGCTAGTATGGCTAGGCTTCAGCCTCTTGCCCCCCCGGCTGGACAAGGCTGCCGCAGGGGGAGCGGGGCTGGCAGGATTTCGGCGCTTCCTGGAGGGGGTTGGAGAGTGTGAAATGACAGCGGCCCCTTCCCAGATGGGCTGAAGCTCTGGCAGGGCTCACTGAGCCTTGTAGAGTGGGGCTGGCGGGTCAGGCTGCTTCCTGGCTCGGCAGCAGTTTGTGCCGCTGCTGGCTTTCAGCAGCAACTGCCGAGGAAGGGGAGGGAAAGCTCTTGAGCTGTGGCTTGCTGACACAGTGGCCACACTCCTCCAGAGCAGCTAGGGAAAATCTTGCATGGCAAAGAGCTGCAGCCGCTGGCCCCGGGACCATCCCCAGTGCCTGGGCAAGAGTTGAAGCCTTTCACTAGCCAGACGAGACTTGCAGATGAATCCTTTTTCCAGAGAGAGGGGAAGAGAGAGGGATCAACAGGTAAAGAGGCAGCATCAACCACCCAAGGCAGCGAGGAAAGGAATTAAGCCTCAGATGGGAAGAGAAGAGGAAGATGCCCGAAGAAGCTGAAATTTTCTTTTATTCAAGCTATGGAGGGGGACAATCATGTTCTGAAGAAACTCCTTGAATTCCTGAAACAGTATTTTGGGGGGAATGGAGTATTTCAAAGTATAGTTCTGAGCAAAAGGAATTCATTGCTAAAGCTGTGCTAATGGTGAAGTTGTTGTAATGCTATGTGATGCTGGAAGAGAAAAGGAGAAGTGAGAGATGCTGAAGATTTGTGGCTCTTAAGTGACAAAGCAAAAGATTCCTGTTTCCAGAGATGATCACAGAATCCAATGAAGAGAACTTTTGCCTTTGAAGAACTTATCCTTCATGATTCAATGACACCCCTTGAATCATGGCCCACAAACACAGCTGGGACTGGTGTGAAATGGGAGGAAAGGACTGATGGCAGAGTTTTCTAAGCAGCTGGCATCAGAGCAATAGGAAGGCATGAGAAAATGTTTTTTCTTGTGAAAATCTCCATAGATTGACAAAAGAGAACTTCTTTTTCCCTACAAGGACGGATGAAAAGACTATAGCAGAGTTATGACTGTTTTAAACAGCAATGGTTTTTTTTACCTCTGTGTTGTCAATTAAACACAGCAATGCGTGGCTGCTGGGGAAAAAGGGTATCTGGAAGTTTTATTCTGGTTTTGTATCCTTGTAGTTTGGTTAATAAACTTCCTCGATTCCTTTTAAATTTTAAACTTCTTTTGGCCTTCTCATATTCCACATCTTCAAGCAAGAAATGGATAAGTATTGCAGTGATTTTTTAATTAATACTTTCAAACCATGACAGGTGTCAGAGTGAGGAGGAAATTGGAGCTGTCAGAGCGATTGCTTCACTAAGAGGTGAACAGTGGGGCTGTCATGGCTGTCATGTGACAGAGAGTGGAACACTGAGGCTTTCACTGCTCGGGTGTCACAGAGAGTGGAACACTAGAACTGTCACAGCTGTAGTATCACATTGCAGAGGAAATTGGAGTTGTCAGAGCTCTGGTGTCACAGAGAATAGAAGACTGTGCTGTCACTGTTGTGGTGTCACAGAGAGGGGAGCAGTTGGGCTGTGACTGCCGTGGTGTCACAGAGAGTGGAACGCTGTTGCTGTCAATTCTGTGGTGTCACAGAGAGGGAAGCCCAATGGTGTCACTGCTGTGGTGTCAGAGAGAGCGGAATGCTGTTGTTTTCACTACCGTTGTGTCACAGAGTGTGGAACACTGGTGCTGTCACAGCTGTGGCGTCACAGAGAGGGAAGCCCAGTGCTGCCACTGCTGTGGTGTCACAGACAGTGGAACACTGGTGTAGTCACAGCCATGGTGTCACAGAGAGTAGAAAGCAGTTGTTGTCACTGCTGTTGTGTCACAGAGAGTGGAAAACTGGTGCTGTCACTGCTGTGGTGTCACAGAGAGTGGAACGCTGGTGTTGTCACGGCTGTGGTGTCACAGAGAGTGGAACCCTGGGGCGGTAGCTGCTCTGGTGTTACAGAGAGGGGACGCCTGGGGCTGTCACTGCTGTGTGTGTGATAGGCTGATAAATAAGAAACAAAGAAAAACTGCTAGAGAAATTAAAGCTGCTGGAGGTTGATGGGGTTTCTTTCTGCTGGCCAATGCCTGGTCATCTCTGAGAACAGACAGTTGTTTTCCCATTGTAAAGGGAGATCAACTTGTGAACACCACCCTTTGAAACCTAAGCCCAGGAATTTTTCTTTCTCTCTGGTTTCTGCCTTTGGAAGAGCTAGTATGGCTAGGCTTCAGCCTCTTGCCCCCCCGGCTGGACAAGGCTGCCGCAGGGGGAGCGGGGCTGGCAGGATTTCGGCGCTTCCTGGAGGGGGTTGGAGAGTGTGAAATGACAGCGGCCCCTTCCCAGATGGGCTGAAGCTCTGGCAGGGCTCACTGAGCCTTGTAGAGTGGGGCTGGCGGGTCAGGCTGCTTCCTGGCTCGGCAGCACTTTGTGCCGCTGCTGGCTTTCAGCAGCAACTGCCGAGGAAGGGGAGGGAAAGCTCTTGAGCTGTGGCTTGCTGACACAGTGGCCACACTCCTCCAGAGCAGCTAGGGAAAATCTTGCATGGCAAAGAGCTGCAGCCGCTGGCCCCGGGACCATCCCCAGTGCCTGGGCAAGAGCTGAAGCCTTTCACTAGCCAGACGAGACTTGCAGATGAATCCTTTTTCCAGAGAGAGGGGAAGAGAGAGGGATCAACAGGTAAAGAGGCAGCATCAACCACCCAAGGCAGCGAGGAAAGGAATTAAGCCTCAGATGGGAAGAGAAGAGGAAGATGCCCGAAGAAGCTGAAATTTTCTTTTATTCAAGCTATGGAGGGGGACAATCATGTTCTGAAGAAACTCCTTGAATTCCTGAAACAGTATTTTGGGGGGAATGGAGTATTTCAAAGTATAGTTCTGAGCAAAAGGAATTCATTGCTAAAGCTGTGCTAATGGTGAAGTTGTTGTAATGCTATGTGATGCTGGAAGAGAAAAGGAGAAGTGAGAGATGCTGAAGATTTGTGGCTCTTAAGTGACAAAGCAAAAGATTCCTGTTTCCAGAGATGATCACAGAATCCAATGAAGAGAACTTTTGCCTTTGAAGAACTTATCCTTCATGATTCAATGACACCCCTTGAATCATGGCCCACAAACACAGCTGGGACTGGTGTGAAATGGGAGGAAAGGACTGATGGCAGAGTTTTCTAAGCAGCTGGCATCAGAGCAATAGGAAGGCATGAGAAAATGTTTTTTCTTGTGAAAATCTCCATAGATTGACAAAAGAGAACTTCTTTTTCCCTACAAGGACGGATGAAAAGACTATAGCAGAGTTATGACTGTTTTAAACAGCAATGTTTTTTTTTACCTCTGTGTTGTCAATTAAACACAGCAATGCGTGGCTGCTGGGGAAAAAGGGTATCTGGAAGTTTTATTCTGGTTTTGTATCCTTGTAGTTTGGTTAATAAACTTCCTCGATTCCTTTTAAATTTTAAACTTCTTTTGGCCTTCTCATATTCCACATCTTCAAGCAAGAAATGGATAAGTTTTGCAGTGATTTTTTAATTAATACTTTCAAACCATGACAGGTGTCAGAGTGAGGAGGAAATTGGAGCTGTCAGAGCGATTGCTTCACTAAGAGGTGAACAGTGGGGCTGTCATGGCTGTCATGTGACAGAGAGTGGAACACTGAGGCTTTCACTGCTCGGGTGTCACAGAGAGTGGAACACTAGAACTGTCACAGCTGTAGTATCACATTGCAGAGGAAATTGGAGTTGTCAGAGCTCTGGTGTCACAGAGAATAGAAGACTGTGCTGTCACTGTTGTGGTGTCACAGAGAGGGGAGCAGTTGGGCTGTGACGGCTGTGGTGTCACAGAGAGGGAAACCAGTGCTGTGACTGCCGTGGTGTCACAGAGAGTGGAACGCTGTTGCTGTCAATTCTGTGGTGTCACAGAGAGGGAAGCCCAGTGGTGTCACTGCTGTGGTGTCAGAGAGAGCTGAATGCTGTTGTTTACACTACCGTTGTGTCACAGAGTGTGGAACACTGGTGCTGTCACAGCTGTGGCGTCACAGAGAGGGAAGCCCAGTGCTGTCACCGCTGTGGTGTCACAGAGAGTGGAACGCTGGTGTTGTCACGGCTGTGGTGTCACAGAGAGTGGAACCCTGGGGCGGTAGCTGCTCTGGTGTTACAGAGAGGGGACGCCTGGGGCTGTCACTGCTGTGTGTGTGATAGGCTGATAAATAAGAAACAAAGAAAAACTGCTAGAGAAATTAAAGCTGCTGGAGGTTGATGGGGTTTCTTTCTGCTGGCCAATGCCTGGTCATCTCTGAGAACAGACAGTTGTTTTCCCATTGTAAAGGGAGATCAACTTGTGAACACCACCCTTTGAAACCTAAGCCCAGGAATTTTTCTTTCTCTCTGGTTTCTGCCTTTGGAAGAGCTAGTATGGCTAGGCTTCAGCCTCTTGCCCCCCCGGCTGGACAAGGCTGCCGCAGGGGGAGCGGGGCTGGCAGGATTTCGGCGCTTCCTGGAGGGGGTTGGAGAGTGTGAAATGACAGCGGCCCCTTCCCAGATGGGCTGAAGCTCTGGCAGGGCTCACTGAGCCTTGTAGAGTGGGGCTGGCGGGTCAGGCTGCTTCCTGGCTCGGCAGCACTTTGTGCCGCTGCTGGCTTTCAGCAGCAACTGCCGAGGAAGGGGAGGGAAAGCTCTTGAGCTGTGGCTTGCTGACACAGTGGCCACACTCCTCCAGAGCAGCTAGGGAAAATCTTGCATGGCAAAGAGCTGCAGCCGCTGGCCCCGGGACCATCCCCAGTGCCTGGGCAAGAGTTGAAGCCTTTCACTAGCCAGACGAGACTTGCAGATGAATCCTTTTTCCAGAGAGAGGGGAAGAGAGAGGGATCAACAGGTAAAGAGGCAGCATCAACCACCCAAGGCAGCGAGGAAAGGAATTAAGCCTCAGATGGGAAGAGAAGAGGAAGATGCCCGAAGAAGCTGAAATTTTCTTTTATTCAAGCTATGGAGGGGGACAATCATGTTCTGAAGAAACTCCTTGAATTCCTGAAACAGTATTTTGGGGGGAATGGAGTATTTCAAAGTAGAGTTCTGAGCAAAAGGAATTCATTGCTAAAGCTGTGCTAATGGTGAAGTTGTTGTAATGCTATGTGATGCTGGAAGAGAAAAGGAGAAGTGAGAGATGCTGAAGATTTGTGGCTCTTAAGTGACAAAGCAAAAGATTCCTGTTTCCAGAGATGATCCCAGAATCCAATGAAGAGAACTTTTGCCTTTGAAGAACTTATCCTTCATGATTCAATGACACCCCTTGAATCATGGCCCACAAACACAGCTGAGACTGGTGTCAAATGGGAGGAAAGGACTGATGGCAGAGTTTTCTAAGCAGCTGGCATCAGAGCAATAGGAAGGCATGAGAAAATGTTTTTTCTTGTGAAAATCTCCATAGATTGACAAAAGAGAACTTCTTTTTCCCTACAAGGACGGATGAAAAGACTATAGCAGAGTTATGACTGTTTTAAACAGCAATGGTTTTTTTTACCTCTGTGTTGTCAATTAAACACAGCAATGCGTGGCTGCTGGGGAAAAAGGGTATCTGGAAGTTTTATTCTGGTTTTGTATCCTTGTAGTTTGGTTAATAAACTTCCTCGATTCCTTTTAAATTTTAAACTTCTTTTGGCCTTCTCATATTCCACATCTTCAAGCAAGAAATGGATAAGTTTTGCAGTGATTTTTTAATTAATACTTTCAAACCATGACAGGTGTCAGAGTGAGGAGGAAATTGGAGCTGTCAGAGCGATTGCTTCACTAAGAGGTGAACAGTGGGGCTGTCATGGCTGTCATGTGACAGAGAGTGGAACACTGAGGCTTTCACTGCTCGGGTGTCACAGAGAGTGGAACACTAGAACTGTCACAGCTGTAGTATCACATTGCAGAGGAAATTGGAGTTGTCAGAGCTCTGGTGTCACAGAGAATAGAAGACTGTGCTGTCACTGTTGTGGTGTCACAGAGAGGGGAGCAGTTGGGCTGTGACGGCTGTGGTGTCACAGAGAGGGAAACCAGTGCTGTGACTGCCGTGGTGTCACAGAGAGTGGAACGCTGTTGCTGTCAATTCTGTGGTGTCACAGAGAGGGAAGCCCAGTGGTGTCACTGCTGTGGTGTCAGAGAGAGCGGAATGCTGTTGTTTTCACTACCGTTGTGTCACAGAGTGTGGAACACTGGTGCTGTCACAGCTGTGGCGTCACAGAGAGGGAAGCCCAGTGCTGTCACTGCTGTGGTGTCACAGAGAGTGGAACGCTGGTGTTGTCACGGCTGTGGTGTCACAGAGAGTGGAACCCTGGGGCGGTAGCTGCTCTGGTGTTACAGAGAGGGGACGCCTGGGGCTGTCACTGCTGTGTGTGTGATAGGCTGATAAATAAGAAACAAAGAAAAACTGCTAGAGAAATTAAAGCTGCTGGAGGTTGATGGGGTTTCTTTCTGCTGGCCAATGCCTGGTCATCTCTGAGAACAGACAGTTGTTTTCCCATTGTAAAGGGAGATCAACTTGTGAACACCACCCTTTGAAACCTAATCCTAGGAATTTTTCATTCTCTCTGGTTTCTGCCTTTGGAAGAGCTAGTATGGCTAGGCTTCAGCCTCTTGCCCCCCCGGCTGGACAAGGCTGCCGCAGGGGGAGCGGGGCTGGCAGGATTTCGGCGCTTCCTGGAGGGGGTTGGAGAGTGTGAAATGACAGCGGCCCCTTCCCAGATGGGCTGAAGCTCTGGCAGGGCTCACTGAGCCCTGTAGAGTGGGGCTGGCGGGTCAGGCTGCTTCCTGGCTCGGCAGCACTTTGTGCCGCTGCTGGCTTTCAGCAGCAACTGCCGAGGAAGGGGAGGGAAAGCTCTTGAGCTGTGGCTTGCTGACACAGTGGCCACACTCCTCCAGAGCAGCTAGGGAAAATCTTGCATGGCAAAGAGCTGCAGCCGCTGGCCCCGGGACCATCCCCAGTGCCTGGGCAAGAGTTGAAGCCTTTCACTAGCCAGACGAGACTTGCAGATGAATCCTTTTTCCAGAGAGAGGGGAAGAGAGAGGGATCAACAGGTAAAGAGGCAGCATCAACCACCCAAGGCAGCGAGGAAAGGAATTAAGCCTCAGATGGGAAGAGAAGAGGAAGATGCCCGAAGAAGCTGAAATTTTCTTTTATTCAAGCTATGGAGGGGGACAATCATGTTCTGAAGAAACTCCTTGAATTCCTGAAACAGTATTTTGGGGGGAATGGAGTATTTCAAAGTAGAGTTCTGAGCAAAAGGAATTCATTGCTAAAGCTGTGCTAATGGTGAAGTTGTTGTAATGCTATGTGATGCTGGAAGAGAAAAGGAGAAGTGAGAGATGCTGAAGATTTGTGGCTCTTAAGTGACAAAGCAAAAGATTCCTGTTTCCAGAGATGATCCCAGAATCCAATGAAGAGAACTTTTGCCTTTGAAGAACTTATCCTTCATGATTCAATGACACCCCTTGAATCATGGCCCACAAACACAGCTGAGACTGGTGTCAAATGGGAGGAAAGGACTGATGGCAGAGTTTTCTAAGCAGCTGGCATCAGAGCAATAGGAAGGCATGAGAAAATGTTTTTTCTTGTGAAAATCTCCATAGATTGACAAAAGAGAACTTCTTTTTCCCTACAAGGACGGATGAAAAGACTATAGCAGAGTTATGACTGTTTTAAACAGCAATGGTTTTTTTTACCTCTGTGTTGTCAATTAAACACAGCAATGCGTGGCTGCTGGGGAAAAAGGGTATCTGGAAGTTTTATTCTGGTTTTGTATCCTTGTAGTTTGGTTAATAAACTTCCTCGATTCCTTTTAAATTTTAAACTTCTTTTGGCCTTCTCATATTCCACATCTTCAAGCAAGAAATGGATAAGTATTGCAGTGATTTTTTAATTAATACTTTCAAACCATGACAGGTGTCAGAGTGAGGAGGAAATTGGAGCTGTCAGAGCGATTGCTTCACTAAGAGGTGAACAGTGGGGCTGTCATGGCTGTCATGTGACAGAGAGTGGAACACTGAGGCTTTCACTGCTCGGGTGTCACAGAGAGTGGAACACTAGAACTGTCACAGCTGTAGTATCACATTGCAGAGGAAATTGGAGTTGTCAGAGCTCTGGTGTCACAGAGAATAGAAGACTGTGCTGTCACTGTTGTGGTGTCACAGAGAGGGGAGCAGTTGGGCTGTGACGGCTGTGGTGTCACAGAGAGGGAAACCAGTGCTGTGACTGCCGTGGTGTCACAGAGAGTGGAACGCTGTTGCTGTCAATTCTGTGGTGTCACAGAGAGGGAAGCCCAGTGGTGTCACTGCTGTGGTGTCAGAGAGAGCGGAATGCTGTTGTTTTCACTACCGTTGTGTCACAGAGTGTGGAACACTGGTGCTGTCACAGCTGTGGCGTCACAGAGAGGGAAGCCCAGTGCTGTCACTGCTGTGGTGTCACAGAGAGTGGAACGCTGGTGTTGTCACGGCTGTGGTGTCACAGAGAGTGGAACCCTGGGGCGGTAGCTGCTCTGGTGTTACAGAGAGGGGACGCCTGGGGCTGTCACTGCTGTGTGTGTGATAGGCTGATAAATAAGAAACAAAGAAAAACTGCTAGAGAAATTAAAGCTGCTGGAGGTTGATGGGGTTTCTTTCTGCTGGCCAATGCCTGGTCATCTCTGAGAACAGACAGTTGTTTTCCCATTGTAAAGGGAGATCAACTTGTGAACACCACCCTTTGAAACCTAATCCTAGGAATTTTTCATTCTCTCTGGTTTCTGCCTTTGGAAGAGCTAGTATGGCTAGGCTTCAGCCTCTTGCCCCCCCGGCTGGACAAGGCTGCCGCAGGGGGAGCGGGGCTGGCAGGATTTCGGCGCTTCCTGGAGGGGGTTGGAGAGTGTGAAATGACAGCGGCCCCTTCCCAGATGGGCTGAAGCTCTGGCAGGGCTCACTGAGCCCTGTAGAGTGGGGCTGGCGGGTCAGGCTGCTTCCTGGCTCGGCAGCACTTTGTGCCGCTGCTGGCTTTCAGCAGCAACTGCCGAGGAAGGGGAGGGAAAGCTCTTGAGCTGTGGCTTGCTGACACAGTGGCCACACTCCTCCAGAGCAGCTAGGGAAAATGTTGCATGGCAAAGAGCTGCAGCCGCTGGCCCCGGGACCATCCCCAGTGCCTGGGCAAGAGTTGAAGCCTTTCACTAGCCAGACGAGACTTGCAGATGAATCCTTTTTCCAGAGAGAGGGGAAGAGAGAGGGATCAACAGGTAAAGAGGCAGCATCAACCACCCAAGGCAGCGAGGAAAGGAATTAAGCCTCAGATGGGAAGAGAAGAGGAAGATGCCCGAAGAAGCTGAAATTTTCTTTTATTCAAGCTATGGAGGGGGACAATCATGTTCTGAAGAAACTCCTTGAATTCCTGAAACAGTATTTTGGGGGGAATGGAGTATTTCAAAGTATAGTTCTGAGCAAAAGGAATTCATTGCTAAAGCTGTGCTAATGGTGAAGTTGTTGTAATGCTATGTGATGCTGGAAGAGAAAAGGAGAAGTGAGAGATGCTGAAGATTTGTGGCTCTTAAGTGACAAAGCAAAAGATTCCTGTTTCCAGAGATGATCCCAGAATCCAATGAAGAGAACTTTTGCCTTTGAAGAACTTATCCTTCATGATTCAATGACACCCCTTGAATCATGGCCCACAAACACAGCTGAGACTGGTGTCAAATGGGAGGAAAGGACTGATGGCAGAGTTTTCTAAGCAGCTGGCATCAGAGCAATAGGAAGGCATGAGAAAATGTTTTTTCTTGTGAAAATCTCCATAGATTGACAAAAGAGAACTTCTTTTTCCCTACAAGGACGGATGAAAAGACTATAGCAGAGTTATGACTGTTTTAAACAGCAATGGTTTTTTTTACCTCTGTGTTGTCAATTAAACACAGCAATGCGTGGCTGCTGGGGAAAAAGGGTATCTGGAAGTTTTATTCTGGTTTTGTATCCTTGTAGTTTGGTTAATAAACTTCCTCGATTCCTTTTAAATTTTAAACTTCTTTTGGCCTTCTCATATTCCACATCTTCAAGCAAGAAATGGATAAGTATTGCAGTGATTTTTTAATTAATACTTTCAAACCATGACAGGTGTCAGAGTGAGGAGGAAATTGGAGCTGTCAGAGCGATTGCTTCACTAAGAGGTGAACAGTGGGGCTGTCATGGCTGTCATGTGACAGAGAGTGGAACACTGAGGCTTTCACTGCTCGGGTGTCACAGAGAGTGGAACACTAGAACTGTCACAGCTGTAGTATCACATTGCAGAGGAAATTGGAGTTGTCAGAGCTCTGGTGTCACAGAGAATAGAAGACTGTGCTGTCACTGCTGTGGTGTCACAGAGAGTGGAACGCTGGTGTTGTCACGGCTGTGGTGTCACAGAGAGTGGAACCCCGGGGCGGTAGCTGCTCTGGTGTTACAGAGAGGGGACGCCTGGGGCTGTCACTGCTGTGTGTGTGATAGGCTGATAAATAAGAAACAAAGAAAAACTGCTAGAGAAATTAAAGCTGCTGGAGGTTGATGGGGTTTCTTTCTGCTGGCCAATGCCTGGTCATCTCTGAGAACAGACAGTTGTTTTCCCATTGTAAAGGGAGATCAACTTGTGAACACCACCCTTTGAAACCTAATCCTAGGAATTTTTCATTCTCTCTGGTTTCTGCCTTTGGAAGAGCTAGTATGGCTAGGCTTCAGCCTCTTGCCCCCCCGGCTGGACAAGGCTGCCGCAGGGGGAGCGGGGCTGGCAGGATTTCGGCGCTTCCTGGAGGGGGTTGGAGAGTGTGAAATGACAGCGGCCCCTTCCCAGATGGGCTGAAGCTCTGGCAGGGCTCACTGAGCCTTGTAGAGTGGGGCTGGCGGGTCAGGCTGCTTCCTGGCTCGGCAGCACTTTGTGCCGCTGCTGGCTTTCAGCAGCAACTGCCGAGGAAGGGGAGGGAAAGCTCTTGAGCTGTGGCTTGCTGACACAGTGGCCACACTCCTCCAGAGCAGCTAGGGAAAATGTTGCATGGCAAAGAGCTGCAGCCGCTGGCCCCGGGACCATCCCCAGTGCCTGGGCAAGAGTTGAAGCCTTTCACTAGCCAGACGAGACTTGCAGATGAATCCTTTTTCCAGAGAGAGGGGAAGAGAGAGGGATCAACAGGTAAAGAGGCAGCATCAACCACCCAAGGCAGCGAGGAAAGGAATTAAGCCTCAGATGGGAAGAGAAGAGGAAGATGCCCGAAGAAGCTGAAATTTTCTTTTATTCAAGCTATGGAGGGGGACAATCATGTTCTGAAGAAACTCCTTGAATTCCTGAAACAGTATTTTGGGGGGAATGGAGTATTTCAAAGTATAGTTCTGAGCAAAAGGAATTCATTGCTAAAGCTGTGCTAATGGTGAAGTTGTTGTAATGCTATGTGATGCTGGAAGAGAAAAGGAGAAGTGAGAGATGCTGAAGATTTGTGGCTCTTAAGTGACAAAGCAAAAGATTCCTGTTTCCAGAGATGATCCCAGAATCCAATGAAGAGAACTTTTGCCTTTGAAGAACTTATCCTTCATGATTCAATGACACCCCTTGAATCATGGCCCACAAACACAGCTGAGACTGGTGTCAAATGGGAGGAAAGGACTGATGGCAGAGTTTTCTAAGCAGCTGGCATCAGAGCAATAGGAAGGCATGAGAAAATGTTTTTTCTTGTGAAAATCTCCATAGATTGACAAAAGAGAACTTCTTTTTCCCTACAAGGACGGATGAAAAGACTATAGCAGAGTTATGACTGTTTTAAACAGCAATGTTTTTTTTTACCTCTGTGTTGTCAATTAAACACAGCAATGCGTGGCTGCTGGGGAAAAAGGGTATCTGGAAGTTTTATTCTGGTTTTGTATCCTTGTAGTTTGGTTAATAAACTTCCTCGATTCCTTTTAAATTTTAAACTTCTTTTGGCCTTCTCATATTCCACATCTTCAAGCAAGAAATGGATAAGTTTTGCAGTGATTTTTTAATTAATACTTTCAAACCATGACAGGTGTCAGAGTGAGGAGGAAATTGGAGCTGTCAGAGCGATTGCTTCACTAAGAGGTGAACAGTGGGGCTGTCATGGCTGTCATGTGACAGAGAGTGGAACACTGAGGCTTTCACTGCTCGGGTGTCACAGAGAGTGGAACACTAGAACTGTCACAGCTGTAGTATCACATTGCAGAGGAAATTGGAGTTGTCAGAGCTCTGGTGTCACAGAGAATAGAAGACTGTGCTGTCACTGTTGTGGTGTCACAGAGAGGGGAGCAGTTGGGCTGTGAAGGCTGTGGTGTCACAGAGAGGGAAACCAGTGCTGTGACTGCCGTGGTGTCACAGAGAGTGGAACGCTGTTGCTGTCAATTCTGTGGTGTCACAGAGAGGGAAGCCCAGTGGTGTCACTGCTGTGGTGTCAGAGAGAGCGGAATGCTGTTGTTTTCACTACCGTTGTGTCACAGAGTGTGGAACACTGGTGCTGTCACAGCTGTGGCGTCACAGAGAGGGAAGCCCAGTGCTGTCACTGCTGTGGTGTCACAGAGAGTGGAACGCTGGTGTTGTCACGGCTGTGGTGTCACAGAGAGTGGAACCCTGGGGCGGTAGCTGCTCTGGTGTTACAGAGAGGGGACGCCTGGGGCTGTCACTGCTGTGTGTGTGATAGGCTGATAAATAAGAAACAAAGAAAAACTGCTAGAGAAATTAAAGCTGCTGGAGGTTGATGGGGTTTCTTTCTGCTGGCCAATGCCTGGTCATCTCTGAGAACAGACAGTTGTTTTCCCATTGTAAAGGGAGATCAACTTGTGAACACCACCCTTTGAAACCTAATCCTAGGAATTTTTCTTTCTCTCTGGTTTCTGCCTTTGGAAGAGCTAGTATGGCTAGGCTTCAGCCTCTTGCCCCCCCGGCTGGACAAGGCTGCCGCAGGGGGAGCGGGGCTGGCAGGATTTTGGCGCTTCCTGGAGGGGGTTGGAGAGTGTGAAATGACAGCGGCCCCTTCCCAGATGGGCTGAAGCTCTGGCAGGGCTCACTGAGCCTTGTAGAGTGGGGCTGGCGGGTCAGGCTGCTTCCTGGCTCGGCAGCAGTTTGTGCCGCTGCTGGCTTTCAGCAGCAACTGCCGAGGAAGGGGAGGGAAAGCTCTTGAGCTGTGGCTTGCTGACACAGTGGCCACACTCCTCCAGAGCAGCTAGGGAAAATGTTGCATGGCAAAGAGCTGCAGCCGCTGGCCCCGGGACCATCCCCAGTGCCTGGGCAAGAGTTGAAGCCTTTCACTAGCCAGACGAGACTTGCAGATGAATCCTTTTTCCAGAGAGAGGGGAAGAGAGAGGGATCAACAGGTAAAGAGGCAGCATCAACCACGCAAGGCAGCGAGGAAAGGAATTAAGCCTCAGATGGGAAGAGAAGAGGAAGATGCCCGAAGAAGCTGAAATTTTCTTTTATTCAAGCTATGGAGGGGGACAATCATGTTCTGAAGAAACTCCTTGAATTCCTGAAACAGTATTTTGGGGGGAATGGAGTATTTCAAAGTATAGTTCTGAGCAAAAGGAATTCATTGCTAAAGCTGTGCTAATGGTGAAGTTGTTGTAATGCTATGTGATGCTGGAAGAGAAAAGGAGAAGTGAGAGATGCTGAAGATTTGTGGCTCTTAAGTGACAAAGCAAAAGATTCCTGTTTCCAGAGATGATCACAGAATCCAATGAAGAGAACTTTTGCCTTTGAAGAACTTATCCTTCATGATTCAATGACACCCCTTGAATCATGGCCCACAAACACAGCTGAGACTGGTGTCAAATGGGAGGAAAGGACTGATGGCAGAGTTTTCTAAGCAGCTGGCATCAGAGCAATAGGAAGGCATGAGAAAATGTTTTTTCTTGTGAAAATCTCCATAGATTGACAAAAGAGAACTTCTTTTTCCCTACAAGGACGGATGAAAAGACTATAGCAGAGTTATGACTGTTTTAAACAGCAATGTTTTTTTTTACCTCTGTGTTGTCAATTAAACACAGCAATGCGTGGCTGCTGGGGAAAAAGGGTATCTGGAAGTTTTATTCTGGTTTTGTATCCTTGTAGTTTGGTTAATAAACTTCCTCGATTCCTTTTAAATTTTAAACTTCTTTTGGCCTTCTCATATTCCACATCTTCAAGCAAGAAATGGATAAGTTTTGCAGTGATTTTTTAATTAATACTTTCAAACCATGACAGGTGTCAGAGTGAAAAGGAAATTGGAGCTGTCAGAGCGATTGCTTCACTAAGAGGTGAACAGTGGGGCTGTCATGGCTGTCATGTGACAGAGAGTGGAACACTGAGGCTTTCACTGCTCGGGTGTCACAGAGAGTGGAACACTAGAACTGTCACAGCTGTAGTATCACATTGCAGAGGAAATTGGAGTTGTCAGAGCTCTGGTGTCACAGAGAATAGAAGACTGTGCTGTCACTGTTGTGGTGTCACAGAGAGGGGAGCAGTTGGGCTGTGACGGCTGTGGTGTCACAGAGAGGGAAACCAGTGCTGTGACTGCCGTGGTGTCACAGAGAGTGGAACGCTGTTGCTGTCAATTCTGTGGTGTCACAGAGAGGGAAGCCCAGTGGTGTCACTGCTGTGGTGTCAGAGAGAGCGGAATGCTGTTGTTTTCACTACCGTTGTGTCACAGAGTGTGGAACACTGGTGCTGTCACAGCTGTGGCGTCACAGAGAGGGAAGCCCAGTGCTGTCACTGCTGTGGTGTCACAGAGAGTGGAACGCTGGTGTTGTCACGGCTGTGGTGTCACAGAGAGTGGAACCCTGGGGCGGTAGCTGCTCTGGTGTTACAGAGAGGGGACGCCTGGGGCTGTCACTGCTGTGTGTGTGATAGGCTGATAAATAAGAAACAAAGAAAAACTGCTAGAGAAATTAAAGCTGCTGGAGGTTGATGGGGTTTCTTTCTGCTGGCCAATGCCTGGTCATCTCTGAGAACAGACAGTTGTTTTCCCATTGTAAAGGGAGATCAACTTGTGAACACCACCCTTTGAAACCTAATCCTAGGAATTTTTCATTCTCTCTGGTTTCTGCCTTTGGAAGAGCTAGTATGGCTAGGCTTCAGCCTCTTGCCCCCCCGGCTGGACAAGGCTGCCGCAGGGGGAGCGGGGCTGGCAGGATTTCGGCGCTTCCTGGAGGGGGTTGGAGAGTGTGAAATGACAGCGGCCCCTTCCCAGATGGGCTGAAGCTCTGGCAGGGCTCACTGAGCCCTGTAGAGTGGGGCTGGCGGGTCAGGCTGCTTCCTGGCTCGGCAGCACTTTGTGCCGCTGCTGGCTTTCAGCAGCAACTGCCGAGGAAGGGGAGGGAAAGCTCTTGAGCTGTGGCTTGCTGACACAGTGGCCACACTCCTCCAGAGCAGCTAGGGAAAATGTTGCATGGCAAAGAGCTGCAGCCGCTGGCCCCGGGACCATCCCCAGTGCCTGGGCAAGAGTTGAAGCCTTTCACTAGCCAGACGAGACTTGCAGATGAATCCTTTTTCCAGAGAGAGGGGAAGAGAGAGGGATCAACAGGTAAAGAGGCAGCATCAACCACCCAAGGCAGCGAGGAAAGGAATTAAGCCTCAGATGGGAAGAGAAGAGGAAGATGCCCGAAGAAGCTGAAATTTTCTTTTATTCAAGCTATGGAGGGGGACAATCATGTTCTGAAGAAACTCCTTGAATTCCTGAAACAGTATTTTGGGGGGAATGGAGTATTTCAAAGTAGAGTTCTGAGCAAAAGGAATTCATTGCTAAAGCTGTGCTAATGGTGAAGTTGTTGTAATGCTATGTGATGCTGGAAGAGAAAAGGAGAAGTGAGAGATGCTGAAGATTTGTGGCTCTTAAGTGACAAAGCAAAAGATTCCTGTTTCCAGAGATGATCCCAGAATCCAATGAAGAGAACTTTTGCCTTTGAAGAACTTATCCTTCATGATTCAATGACACCCCTTGAATCATGGCCCACAAACACAGCTGAGACTGGTGTCAAATGGGAGGAAAGGACTGATGGCAGAGTTTTCTAAGCAGCTGGCATCAGAGCAATAGGAAGGCATGAGAAAATGTTTTTTCTTGTGAAAATCTCCATAGATTGACAAAAGAGAACTTCTTTTTCCCTACAAGGACGGATGAAAAGACTATAGCAGAGTTATGACTGTTTTAAACAGCAATGTTTTTTTTTACCTCTGTGTTGTCAATTAAACACAGCAATGCGTGGCTGCTGGGGAAAAAGGGTATCTGGAAGTTTTATTCTGGTTTTGTATCCTTGTAGTTTGGTTAATAAACTTCCTCGATTCCTTTTAAATTTTAAACTTCTTTTGGCCTTCTCATATTCCACATCTTCAAGCAAGAAATGGATAAGTTTTGCAGTGATTTTTTAATTAATACTTTCAAACCATGACAGGTGTCAGAGTGAGGAGGAAATTGGAGCTGTCAGAGCGATTGCTTCACTAAGAGGTGAACAGTGGGGCTGTCATGGCTGTCATGTGACAGAGAGTGGAACACTGAGGCTTTCACTGCTCGGGTGTCACAGAGAGTGGAACACTAGAACTGTCACAGCTGTAGTATCACATTGCAGAGGAAATTGGAGTTGTCAGAGCTCTGGTGTCACAGAGAATAGAAGACTGTGCTGTCACTGTTGTGGTGTCACAGAGAGGGGAGCAGTTGGGCTGTGAAGGCTGTGGTGTCACAGAGAGGGAAACCAGTGCTGTGACTGCCGTGGTGTCACAGAGAGTGGAACGCTGTTGCTGTCAATTCTGTGGTGTCACAGAGAGGGAAGCCCAGTGGTGTCACTGCTGTGGTGTCAGAGAGAGCGGAATGCTGTTGTTTTCACTACCGTTGTGTCACAGAGTGTGGAACACTGGTGCTGTCACAGCTGTGGCGTCACAGAGAGGGAAGCCCAGTGCTGTCACTGCTGTGGTGTCACAGAGAGTGGAACGCTGGTGTTGTCACGGCTGTGGTGTCACAGAGAGTGGAACCCTGGGGCGGTAGCTGCTCTGGTGTTACAGAGAGGGGACGCCTGGGGCTGTCACTGCTGTGTGTGTGATAGGCTGATAAATAAGAAACAAAGAAAAACTGCTAGAGAAATTAAAGCTGCTGGAGGTTGATGGGGTTTCTTTCTGCTGGCCAATGCCTGGTCATCTCTGAGAACAGACAGTTGTTTTCCCATTGTAAAGGGAGATCAACTTGTGAACACCACCCTTTGAAACCTAATCCTAGGAATTTTTCTTTCTCTCTGGTTTCTGCCTTTGGAAGAGCTAGTATGGCTAGGCTTCAGCCTCTTGCCCCCCCGGCTGGACAAGGCTGCCGCAGGGGGAGCGGGGCTGGCAGGATTTTGGCGCTTCCTGGAGGGGGTTGGAGAGTGTGAAATGACAGCGGCCCCTTCCCAGATGGGCTGAAGCTCTGGCAGGGCTCACTGAGCCTTGTAGAGTGGGGCTGGCGGGTCAGGCTGCTTCCTGGCTCGGCAGCAGTTTGTGCCGCTGCTGGCTTTCAGCAGCAACTGCCGAGGAAGGGGAGGGAAAGCTCTTGAGCTGTGGCTTGCTGACACAGTGGCCACACTCCTCCAGAGCAGCTAGGGAAAATGTTGCATGGCAAAGAGCTGCAGCCGCTGGCCCCGGGACCATCCCCAGTGCCTGGGCAAGAGTTGAAGCCTTTCACTAGCCAGACGAGACTTGCAGATGAATCCTTTTTCCAGAGAGAGGGGAAGAGAGAGGGATCAACAGGTAAAGAGGCAGCATCAACCACGCAAGGCAGCGAGGAAAGGAATTAAGCCTCAGATGGGAAGAGAAGAGGAAGATGCCCGAAGAAGCTGAAATTTTCTTTTATTCAAGCTATGGAGGGGGACAATCATGTTCTGAAGAAACTCCTTGAATTCCTGAAACAGTATTTTGGGGGGAATGGAGTATTTCAAAGTATAGTTCTGAGCAAAAGGAATTCATTGCTAAAGCTGTGCTAATGGTGAAGTTGTTGTAATGCTATGTGATGCTGGAAGAGAAAAGGAGAAGTGAGAGATGCTGAAGATTTGTGGCTCTTAAGTGACAAAGCAAAAGATTCCTGTTTCCAGAGATGATCACAGAATCCAATGAAGAGAACTTTTGCCTTTGAAGAACTTATCCTTCATGATTCAATGACACCCCTTGAATCATGGCCCACAAACACAGCTGAGACTGGTGTCAAATGGGAGGAAAGGACTGATGGCAGAGTTTTCTAAGCAGCTGGCATCAGAGCAATAGGAAGGCATGAGAAAATGTTTTTTCTTGTGAAAATCTCCATAGATTGACAAAAGAGAACTTCTTTTTCCCTACAAGGACGGATGAAAAGACTATAGCAGAGTTATGACTGTTTTAAACAGCAATGTTTTTTTTTACCTCTGTGTTGTCAATTAAACACAGCAATGCGTGGCTGCTGGGGAAAAAGGGTATCTGGAAGTTTTATTCTGGTTTTGTATCCTTGTAGTTTGGTTAATAAACTTCCTCGATTCCTTTTAAATTTTAAACTTCTTTTGGCCTTCTCATATTCCACATCTTCAAGCAAGAAATGGATAAGTTTTGCAGTGATTTTTTAATTAATACTTTCAAACCATGACAGGTGTCAGAGTGAGGAGGAAATTGGAGCTGTCAGAGCGATTGCTTCACTAAGAGGTGAACAGTGGGGCTGTCATGGCTGTCATGTGACAGAGAGTGGAACACTGAGGCTTTCACTGCTCGGGTGTCACAGAGAGTGGAACACTAGAACTGTCACAGCTGTAGTATCACATTGCAGAGGAAATTGGAGTTGTCAGAGCTCTGGTGTCACAGAGAATAGAAGACTGTGCTGTCACTGTTGTGGTGTCACAGAGAGGGGAGCAGTTGGGCTGTGAAGGCTGTGGTGTCACAGAGAGGGAAACCAGTGCTGTGACTGCCGTGGTGTCACAGAGAGTGGAACGCTGTTGCTGTCAATTCTGTGGTGTCACAGAGAGGGAAGCCCAGTGGTGTCACTGCTGTGGTGTCAGAGAGAGCGGAATGCTGTTGTTTTCACTACCGTTGTGTCACAGAGTGTGGAACACTGGTGCTGTCACAGCTGTGGCGTCACAGAGAGGGAAGCCCAGTGCTGTCACTGCTGTGGTGTCACAGAGAGTGGAACGCTGGTGTTGTCACGGCTGTGGTGTCACAGAGAGTGGAACCCTGGGGCGGTAGCTGCTCTGGTGTTACAGAGAGGGGACGCCTGGGGCTGTCACTGCTGTGTGTGTGATAGGCTGATAAATAAGAAACAAAGAAAAACTGCTAGAGAAATTAAAGCTGCTGGAGGTTGATGGGGTTTCTTTCTGCTGGCCAATGCCTGGTCATCTCTGAGAACAGACAGTTGTTTTCCCATTGTAAAGGGAGATCAACTTGTGAACACCACCCTTTGAAACCTAATCCTAGGAATTTTTCTTTCTCTCTGGTTTCTGCCTTTGGAAGAGCTAGTATGGCTAGGCTTCAGCCTCTTGCCCCCCCGGCTGGACAAGGCTGCCGCAGGGGGAGCGGGGCTGGCAGGATTTTGGCGCTTCCTGGAGGGGGTTGGAGAGTGTGAAATGACAGCGGCCCCTTCCCAGATGGGCTGAAGCTCTGGCAGGGCTCACTGAGCCTTGTAGAGTGGGGCTGGCGGGTCAGGCTGCTTCCTGGCTCGGCAGCAGTTTGTGCCGCTGCTGGCTTTCAGCAGCAACTGCCGAGGAAGGGGAGGGAAAGCTCTTGAGCTGTGGCTTGCTGACACAGTGGCCACACTCCTCCAGAGCAGCTAGGGAAAATGTTGCATGGCAAAGAGCTGCAGCCGCTGGCCCCGGGACCATCCCCAGTGCCTGGGCAAGAGTTGAAGCCTTTCACTAGCCAGACGAGACTTGCAGATGAATCCTTTTTCCAGAGAGAGGGGAAGAGAGAGGGATCAACAGGTAAAGAGGCAGCATCAACCACGCAAGGCAGCGAGGAAAGGAATTAAGCCTCAGATGGGAAGAGAAGAGGAAGATGCCCGAAGAAGCTGAAATTTTCTTTTATTCAAGCTATGGAGGGGGACAATCATGTTCTGAAGAAACTCCTTGAATTCCTGAAACAGTATTTTGGGGGGAATGGAGTATTTCAAAGTATAGTTCTGAGCAAAAGGAATTCATTGCTAAAGCTGTGCTAATGGTGAAGTTGTTGTAATGCTATGTGATGCTGGAAGAGAAAAGGAGAAGTGAGAGATGCTGAAGATTTGTGGCTCTTAAGTGACAAAGCAAAAGATTCCTGTTTCCAGAGATGATCACAGAATCCAATGAAGAGAACTTTTGCCTTTGAAGAACTTATCCTTCATGATTCAATGACACCCCTTGAATCATGGCCCACAAACACAGCTGAGACTGGTGTCAAATGGGAGGAAAGGACTGATGGCAGAGTTTTCTAAGCAGCTGGCATCAGAGCAATAGGAAGGCATGAGAAAATGTTTTTTCTTGTGAAAATCTCCATAGATTGACAAAAGAGAACTTCTTTTTCCCTACAAGGACGGATGAAAAGACTATAGCAGAGTTATGACTGTTTTAAACAGCAATGGTTTTTTTTACCTCTGTGTTGTCAATTAAACACAGCAATGCGTGGCTGCTGGGGAAAAAGGGTATCTGGAAGTTTTATTCTGGTTTTGTATCCTTGTAGTTTGGTTAATAAACTTCCTCGATTCCTTTTAAATTTTAAACTTCTTTTGGCCTTCTCATATTCCACATCTTCAAGCAAGAAATGGATAAGTTTTGCAGTGATTTTTTAATTAATACTTTCAAACCATGACAGGTGTCAGAGTGAGGAGGAAATTGGAGCTGTCAGAGCGATTGCTTCACTAAGAGGTGAACAGTGGGGCTGTCATGGCTGTCATGTGACAGAGAGTGGAACACTGAGGCTTTCACTGCTCGGGTGTCACAGAGAGTGGAACACTAGAACTGTCACAGCTGTAGTATCACATTGCAGAGGAAATTGGAGTTGTCAGAGCTCTGGTGTCACAGAGAATAGAAGACTGTGCTGTCACTGTTGTGGTGTCACAGAGAGGGGAGCAGTTGGGCTGTGACGGCTGTGGTGTCACAGAGAGGGAAACCAGTGCTGTGACTGCCGTGGTGTCACAGAGAGTGGAACGCTGTTGCTGTCAATTCTGTGGTGTCACAGAGAGGGAAGCCCAGTGGTGTCACTGCTGTGGTGTCAGAGAGAGCGGAATGCTGTTGTTTTCACTACCGTTGTGTCACAGAGTGTGGAACACTGGTGCTGTCACAGCTGTGGCGTCACAGAGAGGGAAGCCCAGTGCTGTCACTGCTGTGGTGTCACAGAGAGTGGAACGCTGGTGTTGTCACGGCTGTGGTGTCACAGAGAGTGGAACCCTGGGGCGGTAGCTGCTCTGGTGTTACAGAGAGGGGACGCCTGGGGCTGTCACTGCTGTGTGTGTGATAGGCTGATAAATAAGAAACAAAGAAAAACTGCTAGAGAAATTAAAGCTGCTGGAGGTTGATGGGGTTTCTTTCTGCTGGCCAATGCCTGGTCATCTCTGAGAACAGACAGTTGTTTTCCCATTGTAAAGGGAGATCAACTTGTGAACACCACCCTTTGAAACCTAATCCTAGGAATTTTTCATTCTCTCTGGTTTCTGCCTTTGGAAGAGCTAGTATGGCTAGGCTTCAGCCTCTTGCCCCCCCGGCTGGACAAGGCTGCCGCAGGGGGAGCGGGGCTGGCAGGATTTCGGCGCTTCCTGGAGGGGGTTGGAGAGTGTGAAATGACAGCGGCCCCTTCCCAGATGGGCTGAAGCTCTGGCAGGGCTCACTGAGCCCTGTAGAGTGGGGCTGGCGGGTCAGGCTGCTTCCTGGCTCGGCAGCACTTTGTGCCGCTGCTGGCTTTCAGCAGCAACTGCCGAGGAAGGGGAGGGAAAGCTCTTGAGCTGTGGCTTGCTGACACAGTGGCCACACTCCTCCAGAGCAGCTAGGGAAAATGTTGCATGGCAAAGAGCTGCAGCCGCTGGCCCCGGGACCATCCCCAGTGCCTGGGCAAGAGTTGAAGCCTTTCACTAGCCAGACGAGACTTGCAGATGAATCCTTTTTCCAGAGAGAGGGGAAGAGAGAGGGATCAACAGGTAAAGAGGCAGCATCAACCACCCAAGGCAGCGAGGAAAGGAATTAAGCCTCAGATGGGAAGAGAAGAGGAAGATGCCCGAAGAAGCTGAAATTTTCTTTTATTCAAGCTATGGAGGGGGACAATCATGTTCTGAAGAAACTCCTTGAATTCCTGAAACAGTATTTTGGGGGGAATGGAGTATTTCAAAGTAGAGTTCTGAGCAAAAGGAATTCATTGCTAAAGCTGTGCTAATGGTGAAGTTGTTGTAATGCTATGTGATGCTGGAAGAGAAAAGGAGAAGTGAGAGATGCTGAAGATTTGTGGCTCTTAAGTGACAAAGCAAAAGATTCCTGTTTCCAGAGATGATCCCAGAATCCAATGAAGAGAACTTTTGCCTTTGAAGAACTTATCCTTCATGATTCAATGACACCCCTTGAATCATGGCCCACAAACACAGCTGAGACTGGTGTCAAATGGGAGGAAAGGACTGATGGCAGAGTTTTCTAAGCAGCTGGCATCAGAGCAATAGGAAGGCATGAGAAAATGTTTTTTCTTGTGAAAATCTCCATAGATTGACAAAAGAGAACTTCTTTTTCCCTACAAGGACGGATGAAAAGACTATAGCAGAGTTATGACTGTTTTAAACAGCAATGGTTTTTTTTACCTCTGTGTTGTCAATTAAACACAGCAATGCGTGGCTGCTGGGGAAAAAGGGTATCTGGAAGTTTTATTCTGGTTTTGTATCCTTGTAGTTTGGTTAATAAACTTCCTCGATTCCTTTTAAATTTTAAACTTCTTTTGGCCTTCTCATATTCCACATCTTCAAGCAAGAAATGGATAAGTATTGCAGTGATTTTTTAATTAATACTTTCAAACCATGACAGGTGTCAGAGTGAGGAGGAAATTGGAGCTGTCAGAGCGATTGCTTCACTAAGAGGTGAACAGTGGGGCTGTCATGGCTGTCATGTGACAGAGAGTGGAACACTGAGGCTTTCACTGCTCGGGTGTCACAGAGAGTGGAACACTAGAACTGTCACAGCTGTAGTATCACATTGCAGAGGAAATTGGAGTTGTCAGAGCTCTGGTGTCACAGAGAATAGAAGACTGTGCTGTCACTGCTGTGGTGTCACAGAGAGTGGAACGCTGGTGTTGTCACGGCTGTGGTGTCACAGAGAGTGGAACCCCGGGGCGGTAGCTGCTCTGGTGTTACAGAGAGGGGACGCCTGGGGCTGTCACTGCTGTGTGTGTGATAGGCTGATAAATAAGAAACAAAGAAAAACTGCTAGAGAAATTAAAGCTGCTGGAGGTTGATGGGGTTTCTTTCTGCTGGCCAATGCCTGGTCATCTCTGAGAACAGACAGTTGTTTTCCCATTGTAAAGGGAGATCAACTTGTGAACACCACCCTTTGAAACCTAATCCTAGGAATTTTTCATTCTCTCTGGTTTCTGCCTTTGGAAGAGCTAGTATGGCTAGGCTTCAGCCTCTTGCCCCCCCGGCTGGACAAGGCTGCCGCAGGGGGAGCGGGGCTGGCAGGATTTCGGCGCTTCCTGGAGGGGGTTGGAGAGTGTGAAATGACAGCGGCCCCTTCCCAGATGGGCTGAAGCTCTGGCAGGGCTCACTGAGCCTTGTAGAGTGGGGCTGGCGGGTCAGGCTGCTTCCTGGCTCGGCAGCACTTTGTGCCGCTGCTGGCTTTCAGCAGCAACTGCCGAGGAAGGGGAGGGAAAGCTCTTGAGCTGTGGCTTGCTGACACAGTGGCCACACTCCTCCAGAGCAGCTAGGGAAAATCTTGCATGGCAAAGAGCTGCAGCCGCTGGCCCCGGGACCATCCCCAGTGCCTGGGCAAGAGTTGAAGCCTTTCACTAGCCAGACGAGACTTGCAGATGAATCCTTTTTCCAGAGAGAGGGGAAGAGAGAGGGATCAACAGGTAAAGAGGCAGCATCAACCACGCAAGGCAGCGAGGAAAGGAATTAAGCCTCAGATGGGAAGAGAAGAGGAAGATGCCCGAAGAAGCTGAAATTTTCTTTTATTCAAGCTATGGAGGGGGACAATCATGTTCTGAAGAAACTCCTTGAATTCCTGAAACAGTATTTTGGGGGGAATGGAGTATTTCAAAGTATAGTTCTGAGCAAAAGGAATTCATTGCTAAAGCTGTGCTAATGGTGAAGTTGTTGTAATGCTATGTGATGCTGGAAGAGAAAAGGAGAAGTGAGAGATGCTGAAGATTTGTGGCTCTTAAGTGACAAAGCAAAAGATTCCTGTTTCCAGAGATGATTCCAGAATCCAATGAAGAGAACTTTTGCCTTTGAAGAACTTATCCTTCATGATTCAATGACACCCCTTGAATCATGGCCCACAAACACAGCTGAGACTGGTGTCAAATGGGAGGAAAGGACTGATGGCAGAGTTTTCTAAGCAGCTGGCATCAGAGCAATAGGAAGGCATGAGAAAATGTTTTTTCTTGTGAAAATCTCCATAGATTGACAAAAGAGAACTTCTTTTTCCCTACAAGGACGGATGAAAAGACTATAGCAGAGTTATGACTGTTTTAAACAGCAATGGTTTTTTTTACCTCTGTGTTGTCAATTAAACACAGCAATGCGTGGCTGCTGGGGAAAAAGGGTATCTGGAAGTTTTATTCTGGTTTTGTATCCTTGTAGTTTGGTTAATAAACTTCCTCGATTCCTTTTAAATTTTAAACTTCTTTTGGCCTTCTCATATTCCACATCTTCAAGCAAGAAATGGATAAGTTTTGCAGTGATTTTTTAATTAATACTTTCAAACCATGACAGGTGTCAGAGTGAGGAGGAAATTGGAGCTGTCAGAGCGATTGCTTCACTAAGAGGTGAACAGTGGGGCTGTCATGGCTGTCATGTGACAGAGAGTGGAACACTGAGGCTTTCACTGCTCGGGTGTCACAGAGAGTGGAACACTAGAACTGTCACAGCTGTAGTATCACATTGCAGAGGAAATTGGAGTTGTCAGAGCTCTGGTGTCACAGAGAATAGAAGACTGTGCTGTCACTGTTGTGGTGTCACAGAGAGGGGAGCAGTTGGGCTGTGAAGGCTGTGGTGTCACAGAGAGGGAAACCAGTGCTGTGACTGCCGTGGTGTCACAGAGAGTGGAACGCTGTTGCTGTCAATTCTGTGGTGTCACAGAGAGGGAAGCCCAGTGGTGTCACTGCTGTGGTGTCAGAGAGAGCGGAATGCTGTTGTTTTCACTACCGTTGTGTCACAGAGTGTGGAACACTGGTGCTGTCACAGCTGTGGCGTCACAGAGAGGGAAGCCCAGTGCTGTCACTGCTGTGGTGTCACAGAGAGTGGAACGCTGGTGTTGTCACGGCTGTGGTGTCACAGAGAGTGGAACCCTGGGGCGGTAGCTGCTCTGGTGTTACAGAGAGGGGACGCCTGGGGCTGTCACTGCTGTGTGTGTGATAGGCTGATAAATAAGAAACAAAGAAAAACTGCTAGAGAAATTAAAGCTGCTGGAGGTTGATGGGGTTTCTTTCTGCTGGCCAATGCCTGGTCATCTCTGAGAACAGACAGTTGTTTTCCCATTGTAAAGGGAGATCAACTTGTGAACACCACCCTTTGAAACCTAATCCTAGGAATTTTTCTTTCTCTCTGGTTTCTGCCTTTGGAAGAGCTAGTATGGCTAGGCTTCAGCCTCTTGCCCCCCCGGCTGGACAAGGCTGCCGCAGGGGGAGCGGGGCTGGCAGGATTTTGGCGCTTCCTGGAGGGGGTTGGAGAGTGTGAAATGACAGCGGCCCCTTCCCAGATGGGCTGAAGCTCTGGCAGGGCTCACTGAGCCTTGTAGAGTGGGGCTGGCGGGTCAGGCTGCTTCCTGGCTCGGCAGCAGTTTGTGCCGCTGCTGGCTTTCAGCAGCAACTGCCGAGGAAGGGGAGGGAAAGCTCTTGAGCTGTGGCTTGCTGACACAGTGGCCACACTCCTCCAGAGCAGCTAGGGAAAATGTTGCATGGCAAAGAGCTGCAGCCGCTGGCCCCGGGACCATCCCCAGTGCCTGGGCAAGAGTTGAAGCCTTTCACTAGCCAGACGAGACTTGCAGATGAATCCTTTTTCCAGAGAGAGGGGAAGAGAGAGGGATCAACAGGTAAAGAGGCAGCATCAACCACGCAAGGCAGCGAGGAAAGGAATTAAGCCTCAGATGGGAAGAGAAGAGGAAGATGCCCGAAGAAGCTGAAATTTTCTTTTATTCAAGCTATGGAGGGGGACAATCATGTTCTGAAGAAACTCCTTGAATTCCTGAAACAGTATTTTGGGGGGAATGGAGTATTTCAAAGTATAGTTCTGAGCAAAAGGAATTCATTGCTAAAGCTGTGCTAATGGTGAAGTTGTTGTAATGCTATGTGATGCTGGAAGAGAAAAGGAGAAGTGAGAGATGCTGAAGATTTGTGGCTCTTAAGTGACAAAGCAAAAGATTCCTGTTTCCAGAGATGATCACAGAATCCAATGAAGAGAACTTTTGCCTTTGAAGAACTTATCCTTCATGATTCAATGACACCCCTTGAATCATGGCCCACAAACACAGCTGAGACTGGTGTCAAATGGGAGGAAAGGACTGATGGCAGAGTTTTCTAAGCAGCTGGCATCAGAGCAATAGGAAGGCATGAGAAAATGTTTTTTCTTGTGAAAATCTCCATAGATTGACAAAAGAGAACTTCTTTTTCCCTACAAGGACGGATGAAAAGACTATAGCAGAGTTATGACTGTTTTAAACAGCAATGTTTTTTTTTACCTCTGTGTTGTCAATTAAACACAGCAATGCGTGGCTGCTGGGGAAAAAGGGTATCTGGAAGTTTTATTCTGGTTTTGTATCCTTGTAGTTTGGTTAATAAACTTCCTCGATTCCTTTTAAATTTTAAACTTCTTTTGGCCTTCTCATATTCCACATCTTCAAGCAAGAAATGGATAAGTTTTGCAGTGATTTTTTAATTAATACTTTCAAACCATGACAGGTGTCAGAGTGAGGAGGAAATTGGAGCTGTCAGAGCGATTGCTTCACTAAGAGGTGAACAGTGGGGCTGTCATGGCTGTCATGTGACAGAGAGTGGAACACTGAGGCTTTCACTGCTCGGGTGTCACAGAGAGTGGAACACTAGAACTGTCACAGCTGTAGTATCACATTGCAGAGGAAATTGGAGTTGTCAGAGCTCTGGTGTCACAGAGAATAGAAGACTGTGCTGTCACTGTTGTGGTGTCACAGAGAGGGGAGCAGTTGGGCTGTGACGGCTGTGGTGTCACAGAGAGGGAAACCAGTGCTGTGACTGCCGTGGTGTCACAGAGAGTGGAACGCTGTTGCTGTCAATTCTGTGGTGTCACAGAGAGGGAAGCCCAGTGGTGTCACTGCTGTGGTGTCAGAGAGAGCGGAATGCTGTTGTTTTCACTACCGTTGTGTCACAGAGTGTGGAACACTGGTGCTGTCACAGCTGTGGCGTCACAGAGAGGGAAGCCCAGTGCTGTCACTGCTGTGGTGTCACAGAGAGTGGAACGCTGGCGTTGTCACGGCTGTGGTGTCACAGAGAGTGGAAACCTGGGGCGGTAGCTGCTCTGGTGTTACAGAGAGGGGACGCCTGGGGCTGTCACTGCTGTGTGTGTGATAGGCTGATAAATAAGAAACAAAGAAAAACTGCTAGAGAAATTAAAGCTGCTGGAGGTTGATGGGGTTTCTTTCTGCTGGCCAATGCCTGGTCATCTCTGAGAACAGACAGTTGTTTTCCCATTGTAAAGGGAGATCAACTTGTGAACACCACCCTTTGAAACCTAATCCTAGGAATTTTTCATTCTCTCTGGTTTCTGCCTTTGGAAGAGCTAGTATGGCTAGGCTTCAGCCTCTTGCCCCCCCGGCTGGACAAGGCTGCCGCAGGGGGAGCGGGGCTGGCAGGATTTCGGCGCTTCCTGGAGGGGGTTGGAGAGTGTGAAATGACAGCGGCCCCTTCCCAGATGGGCTGAAGCTCTGGCAGGGCTCACTGAGCCCTGTAGAGTGGGGCTGGCGGGTCAGGCTGCTTCCTGGCTCGGCAGCAGTTTGTGCCGCTGCTGGCTTTCAGCAGCAACTGCCGAGGAAGGGGAGGGAAAGCTCTTGAGCTGTGGCTTGCTGACACAGTGGCCACACTCCTCCAGAGCAGCTAGGGAAAATGTTGCATGGCAAAGAGCTGCAGCCGCTGGCCCCGGGACCATCCCCAGTGCCTGGGCAAGAGTTGAAGCCTTTCACTAGCCAGACGAGACTTGCAGATGAATCCTTTTTCCAGAGAGAGGGGAAGAGAGAGGGATCAACAGGTAAAGAGGCAGCATCAACCACCCAAGGCAGCGAGGAAAGGAATTAAGCCTCAGATGGGAAGAGAAGAGGAAGATGCCCGAAGAAGCTGAAATTTTCTTTTATTCAAGCTATGGAGGGGGACAATCATGTTCTGAAGAAACTCCTTGAATTCCTGAAACAGTATTTTGGGGGGAATGGAGTATTTCAAAGTATAGTTCTGAGCAAAAGGAATTCATTGCTAAAGCTGTGCTAATGGTGAAGTTGTTGTAATGCTATGTGATGCTGGAAGAGAAAAGGAGAAGTGAGAGATGCTGAAGATTTGTGGCTCTTAAGTGACAAAGCAAAAGATTCCTGTTTCCAGAGATGATCCCAGAATCCAATGAAGAGAACTTTTGCCTTTGAAGAACTTATCCTTCATGATTCAATGACACCCCTTGAATCATGGCCCACAAACACAGCTGAGACTGGTGTCAAATGGGAGGAAAGGACTGATGGCAGAGTTTTCTAAGCAGCTGGCATCAGAGCAATAGGAAGGCATGAGAAAATGTTTTTTCTTGTGAAAATCTCCATAGATTGACAAAAGAGAACTTCTTTTTCCCTACAAGGACGGATGAAAAGACTATAGCAGAGTTATGACTGTTTTAAACAGCAATGGTTTTTTTTACCTCTGTGTTGTCAATTAAACACAGCAATGCGTGGCTGCTGGGGAAAAAGGGTATCTGGAAGTTTTATTCTGGTTTTGTATCCTTGTAGTTTGGTTAATAAACTTCCTCGATTCCTTTTAAATTTTAAACTTCTTTTGGCCTTCTCATATTCCACATCTTCAAGCAAGAAATGGATAAGTTTTGCAGTGATTTTTTAATTAATACTTTCAAACCATGACAGGTGTCAGAGTGAGGAGGAAATTGGAGCTGTCAGAGCGATTGCTTCACTAAGAGGTGAACAGTGGGGCTGTCATGGCTGTCATGTGACAGAGAGTGGAACACTGAGGCTTTCACTGCTCGGGTGTCACAGAGAGTGGAACACTAGAACTGTCACAGCTGTAGTATCACATTGCAGAGGAAATTGGAGTTGTCAGAGCTCTGGTGTCACAGAGAATAGAAGACTGTGCTGTCACTGTTGTGGTGTCACAGAGAGGGGAGCAGTTGGGCTGTGACGGCTGTGGTGTCACAGAGAGGGAAACCAGTGCTGTGACTGCCGTGGTGTCACAGAGAGTGGAACGCTGTTGCTGTCAATTCTGTGGTGTCACAGAGAGGGAAGCCCAGTGGTGTCACTGCTGTGGTTTCACAGAGAGGGAAGCCCAGTGCTGTCGCTGCTGTGGTGTCACAGAGAGGGAAGCCCAATGGTGTCACTGCTGTGGTGTCAGAGAGAGCGGAATGCTGTTGTTTTCACTACCGTTGTGTCACAGAGTGTGGAACCCTGGTGCTGTCACAGCTGTGGCGTCACAGAGAGGGAAGCCCAGTGCTGTCACTGCTGTCGTGTCACAGACAGTGGAACACTGGTGTAGTCACAGCCATGGTGTCACAGAGAGTAGAAAGCAGTTGTTGTCACTGCTGTTGTGTCACAGAGAGTGGAAAACTGGTGCTGTCACTGCCGTGGTGTCACTGAGAGAGGAACAATGGTGCTGTCTCTGATGTGGTGTCACAGAGAGGGAAGCCCAGTGCTCTCACTGCTGTGGTGTCACAGAGAGTGGAACGCTGGTGTTGTCACGGCTGTGGTGTCACAGAGAGTGGAACCCTGGGGCGGTAGCTGCTCTGGTGTTACAGAGAGGGGACTCCTGGGGCTGTCACTGCTGTGTGTGTGATAGGCTGATAAATAAGAAACAAAGAAAAACTGCTAGAGAAATTAAAGCTGCTGGAGGTTGATGGGGTTTCTTTCTGCTGGCCAATGCCTGGTCATCTCTGAGAACAGACAGTTGTTTCCCCATTGTAAAGGGAGATCAACTTGTGAACACCACCCTTTGAAACCTAAGCCCAGGAATTTTTCTTTCTCTCTGGTTTCTGCCTTTGGAGGAGCTAGTATGGCTAGGCTTCAGCCTCTTGCCCCCCCGGCTGGACAAGGCTGCCGCAGGGGGAGCGGGGCTGGCAGGATTTCGGAGCTTCCTGGAGGGGGTTGGAGAGTGTGAAATGACAGCGGCCCCTTCCCAGATGGGCTGAAGCTCCGGCAGGGCTCACTGAGCCTTGTAGAGTGGGGCTGGCGGGTCAGGCTGCTTCCTGGCTCGGCAGCAGTTTGTGCCGCTGCTGGCTTTCAGCAGCAACTGCCGAGGAAGGGGAGGGAAAGCTCTTGAGCTGTGGCTTGCTGACACAGTGGCCACACTCCTCCAGAGCAGCTAGGGAAAATCTTGCATGGCAAAGAGCTGCAGCCGCTGTCCCCGGGACCATCCCCAGTGCCTGGGCAAGAGTTGAAGCCTTTCACTAGCCAGATGAGACTTGCAGATGAATCCTTTTTCCAGAGAGAGGGGAAGAGAGAGGGATCAACAGGTAAAGAGGCAGCATCAACCACCCAAGGCAGCGAGGAAAGGAATTAAGCCTCAGATGGGAAGAGAAGAGGAAGATGCCCGAAGAAGCTGAAATTTTCTTTTATTCAAGCTATGGAGGGGGACAATCATGTTCTGAAGAAACTCCTTGAATTCCTGAAACAGTATTTTGGGGGGAATGGAGTATTTCAAAGTATAGTTCTGAGCAAAAGGAATTCATTGCTAAAGCTGTGCTAATGGTGAAGTTGTTGTAATGCTATGTGATGCTGGAAGAGAAAAGGAGAAGTGAGAGATGCTGAAGATTTGTGGCTCTTAAGTGACAAAGCAAAAGATTCCTGTTTCCAGAGATGATCCCAGAATCCAATGAAGAGAACTTTTGCCTTTGAAGAACTTATCCTTCAGGATTCAATGACACCCCTTGAATCATGGCCCACAAACACAGCTGAGACTGGTGTCAAATGGGAGGAAAGGACTGCTGGCAGAGTTTTCTAAGCAGCTGGCATCAGAGCAATAGGAAGGCATGAGAAAATGTTTTTTCTTGTGAAAATCTCCATAGATTGACAAAAGAGAACTTCTTTTTCCCTACAAGGACGGATGAAAAGACTATAGCAGAGTTATGACTGTTTTAAACAGCAATGGTTTTTTTTACCTCTGTGTTGTCAATTAAACACAGCAATGCATGGCTGCTGGGGAAAAAGGGTATCTGGAAGTTTTATTCTGGTTTTGTATCCTTGTAGTTTGGTTAATAAACTTCCTCGATTCCTTTTAAATTTTAAACTTCTTTTGGCCTTCTCATATTCCACATCTTCAAGCAAGAAATGAATAAGTTTTGCAGTGATTTTTTAATTAATACTTTCAAACCATGACAGGTGTCAGAGTGAGGAGGAAATTGGAGCTGTCAGAGCGACTGCTTCACTAAGAGGTGAACAGTGGGGCTGTCATGGCTGTCATGTGACAGAGAGTGGAACACTGAGGCTTTTACTGCTCGGGTGTCACAGAGAGTGGAACACTAGAACTGTCACAGCTGTAGTATCACATTGCAGAGGAAATTGGAGTTGTCAGAGCTCTGGTGTCACAGAGAATAGAAGACTGTGCTGTCACTGTTGTGGTGTCACAGAGAGGGGAGCAGTTGGGCTGTGACGGCTGTGGTGTCACAGAGAGGGAAACCAGTGCTGTGACTGCCGTGGTGTCACAGAGAGTGGAACGCTGTTGCTGTCAATTCTGTGGTGTCACAGAGAGGGAAGCCCAGTGGTGTCACTGCTGTGGTGTCAGAGAGAGCGGAATGCTGTTGTTTTCACTACCGTTGTGTCACAGAGTGTGGAAAACTGGTGCTGTCACAGCTGTGGCGTCACAGAGAGGGAAGCCCAGTGCTGCCACTGCTGTCGTGTCACAGACAGTGGAACACTGGTGTAGTCACAGCCATGGTGTCACAGAGAGTAGAAAGCAGTTGTTGTCACTTCTGTTGTGTCACAGAGAGTGGAAAACTGGTGCTGTCACTGCCGTGGTGTCACTGAAAGAGGAACAATGGTGCTGTCTCTGATGTGGTTTCACAGAGAGGGAAGCCCAGTGCTGTCACTGCTGTGGTGTCACAGAGAGGGAAGCCCAGTGCTGTCACTGCTGTGGTGTCACAGAGAGTGGAACGCTGGTGTTGTCACGGCTGTGGTGTCACAGAGAGTGGAACCCTGGGGCGGTAGCTGCTCTGGTGTTACAGAGAGGGGACGCCTGGGGCTGTCACTGCTGTGTGTGTGATAGGCTGATAAATAAGAAACAAAGAAAAACTGCTAGAGAAATTAAAGCTGCTGGAGGTTGATGGGGTTTCTTTCTGCTGGCCAATGCCTGGTCATCTCTGAGAACAGACAGTTGTTTCCCCATTGTAAAGGGAGATCAACTTGTGAACACCACCCTTTGAAACCTAAGCCCAGGAATTTTTCTTTCTCTCTGGTTTCTGCCTTTGGAAGAGCTAGTATGGCTAGGCTTCAGCCTCTTGCCCCCCCGGCTGGACAAGGCTGCCGCAGGGGGAGCGGGGCTGGCAGGATTTTGGCGCTTCCTGGAGGGGGTTGGAGAGTGTGAAATGACAGCGGCCCCTTCCCAGATGGGCTGAAGCTCCGGCAGGGCTCACTGAGCCCTGTAGAGTGGGGCTGGCGAGTCAGGCTGCTTCCTGGCTCGGCAGCAGTTTGTGCCGCTGCTGGCTTTCAGCAGCAACTGCCGAGGAAGGGGAGGGAAAGCTCTTGAGCTGTGGCTTGCTGACACAGTGGCCACACTCCTCCAGAGCAGCTAGGGAAAATCTTGCATGGCAAAGGGCTGCAGCCGCTGGCCCCGGGACCATCCCCAGTGCCTGGGCAAGAGTTGAAGCCTTTCACTAGCCAGACGAGACTTGCAGATGAATCCTTTTTCCAGAGAGAGGGGAAGAGAGAGGGATCAACAGGTAAAGAGGCAGCATCAACCACCCAAGGCAGCGAGGAAAGGAATTAAGCCTCAGATGGGTAGAGAAGAGGAAGATGCCCGAAGAAGCTGAAATTTTCTTTTATTCAAGCTATGGAGGGGGACAATCATGTTCTGAAGAAACTCCTTGAATTCCTGAAACAGTATTTTGGGGGGAATGGAGTATTTCAAAGTATAGTTCTGAGCAAAAGGAATTCATTGCTAAAGCTGTGCTAATGGTGAAGTTGTTGTAATGCTATGTGATGCTGGAAGAGAAAAGGAGAAGTGAGAGATGCTGAAGATTTGTGGCTCTTAAGTGACAAAGCAAAAGATTCCTGTTTCCAGAGATGATCCCAGAATCCAATGAAGAGAACTTTTGCCTTTGAAGAACTTATCCTTCATGATTCAATGACACCCCTTGAATCATGGCCCACAAACACAGCTGAGACTGGTGTCAAATGGGAGGAAAGGACTGATGGCAGAGTTTTCTAAGCAGCTGGCATCAGAGCAATAGGAAGGCATGAGAAAATGTTTTTTCTTGTGAAAATCTCCATAGATTGACAAAAGAGAACTTCTTTTTCCCTACAAGGACGGATGAAAAGACTATAGCAGAGTTATGACTGTTTTAAACAGCAATGTTTTTTTTTACCTCTGTGTTGTCAATTAAACACAGCAATGCGTGGCTGCTGGGGAAAAAGGGTATCTGGAAGTTTTATTCTGGTTTTGTATCCTTGTAGTTTGGTTAATAAACTTCCTCGATTCCTTTTAAATTTTAAACTTCTTTTGGCCTTCTCATATTCCACATCTTCAAGCAAGAAATGGATAAGTTTTGCAGTGATTTTTTAATTAATACTTTCAAACCATGACAGGTGTCAGAGTGAGGAGGAAATTGGAGCTGTCAGAGCGATTGCTTCACTAAGAGGTGAACAGTGGGGCTGTCATGGCTGTCATGTGACAGAGAGTGGAACACTGAGGCTTTTACTGCTCGGGTGTCACAGAGAGTGGAACACTAGAACTGTCACAGCTGTAGTATCACATTGCAGAGGAAATTGGAGTTGTCAGAGCTCTGGTGTCACAGAGAATAGAAGACTGTGCTGTCACTGTTGTGGTGTCACAGAGAGGGGAGCAGTTGGGCTGTGACGGCTGTGGTGTCACAGAGAGGGAAACCAGTGCTGTGACTGCCGTGGTGTCACAGAGAGTGGAACGCTGTTGCTGTCAATTCTGTGGTGTCACAGAGAGGGAAGCCCAGTGGTGTCACTGCTGTGGTGTCAGAGAGAGCGGAATGCTGTTGTTTTCACTACCGTTGTGTCACAGAGTGTGGAACACTGGTGCTGTCACAGCTGTGGCGTCACAGAGAGGGAAGCCCAGTGCTGCCACTGCTGTCGTGTCACAGACAGTGGAACACTGGTGTAGTCACAGCCATGGTGTCACAGAGAGTAGAAAGCAGTTGTTGTCACTTCTGTTGTGTCACAGAGAGTGGAAAACTGGTGCTGTCACTGCCGTGGTGTCACTGAAAGAGGAACAATGGTGCTGTCTCTGATGTGGTTTCACAGAGAGGGAAGCCCAGTGCTGTCACTGCTGTGGTGTCACAGAGAGGGAAGCCCAGTGCTGTCACTGCTGTGGTGTCACAGAGAGTGGAACGCTGGTGTTGTCACGGCTGTGGTGTCACAGAGAGTGGAACCCTGGGGCGGTAGCTGCTCTGGTGTTACAGAGAGGGGAAGCCTGGGGCTGTCACTGCTGTGTGTGTGATAGGCTGATAAATAAGAAACAAAGAAAAACTGCTAGAGAAATTAAAGCTGCTGGAGGTTGATGGGGTTTCTTTCTGCTGGCCAATGCCTGGTCATCTCTGAGAACAGACAGTTGTTTTCCCATTGTAAAGGGAGATCAACTTGTGAACACCACCCTTTGAAACCTAAGCCCAGGAATTTTTCTTTCTCTCTGGTTTCTGCCTTTGGAGGAGCTAGTATGGCTAAGCTTCAGCCTCTTGCCCCCCCGGCTGGACAAGGCTGCCGCAGGGGGAGCGGGGCTGGCAGGATTTTGGCGCTTCCTGGAGGGGGTTGGAGAGTGTGAAATGACAGCGGCCCCTTCCCAGATGGGCTGAAGCTCCGGCAGGGCTCACTGAGCCCTGTAGAGTGGGGCTGGCGGGTCAGGCTGCTTCCTGGCTCGGCAGCAGTTTGTGCCGCTGCTGGCTTTCAGCAGCAACTGCCGAGGAAGGGGAGGGAAAGCTCTTGAGCTGTGGCTTGCTGACACAGTGGCCACACTCCTCCAGAGCAGCTAGGGAAAATCTTGCATGGCAAAGAGCTGCAGCCGCTGGCCCCGGGACCATCCCCAGTGCCTGGGCAAGAGTTGAAGCCTTTCACTAGCCAGATGAGACTTGCAGATGAATCCTTTTTCCAGAGAGAGGGGAAGAGAGAGGGATCAACAGGTAAAGAGGCAGCATCAACCACCCAAGGCAGCGAGGAAAGGAATTAAGCCTCAGATGGGAAGAGAAGAGGAAGATGCCCGAAGAAGCTGAAATTTTCTTTTATTCAAGCTATGGAGGGGGACAATCATGTTCTGAAGAAACTCCTTGAATTCCTGAAACAGTATTTTGGGGGGAATGGAGTATTTCAAAGTATAGTTCTGAGCAAAAGGAATTCATTGCTAAAGCTGTGCTAATGGTGAAGTTGTTGTAATGCTATGTGATGCTGGAAGAGAAAAGGAGAAGTGAGAGATGCTGAAGATTTGTGGCTCTTAAGTGACAAAGCAAAAGATTCCTGTTTCCAGAGATGATCACAGAATCCAATGAAGAGAACTTTTGCCTTTGAAGAACTTATCCTTCATGATTCAATGACACCCCTTGAATCATGGCCCACAAACACAGCTGGGACTGGTGTGAAATGGGAGGAAAGGACTGATGGCAGAGTTTTCTAAGCAGCTGGCATCAGAGCAATAGGAAGGCATGAGAAAATGTTTTTTCTTGTGAAAATCTCCATAGATTGACAAAAGAGAACTTCTTTTTCCCTACAAGGACGGATGAAAAGACTATAGCAGAGTTATGACTGTTTTAAACAGCAATGGTTTTTTTTACCTCTGTGTTGTCAATTAAACACAGCAATGCGTGGCTGCTGGGGAAAAAGGGTATCTGGAAGTTTTATTCTGGTTTTGTATCCTTGTAGTTTGGTTAATAAACTTCCTCGATTCCTTTTAAATTTTAAACTTCTTTTGGCCTTCTCATATTCCACATCTTCAAGCAAGAAATGAATAAGTTTTGCAGTGATTTTTTAATTAATACTTTCAAACCATGACAGGTGTCAGAGTGAGGAGGAAATTGGAGCTGTCAGAGCGACTGCTTCACTAAGAGGTGAACAGTGGGGCTGTCATGGCTGTCATGTGACAGAGAGTGGAACACTGAGGCTTTCACTGCTCGGGTGTCACAGAGAGTGGAACACTAGAACTGTCACAGCTGTAGTATCACATTGCAGAGGAAATTGGAGTTGTCAGAGCTCTGGTGTCACAGAGAATAGAAGACTGTGCTGTCACTGTTGTGGTGTCACAGAGAGGGGAGCAGTTGGGCTGTGACGGCTGTGGTGTCACAGAGAGGGAAACCAGTGCTGTGACTGCCGTGGTGTCACAGAGAGTGGAACGCTGTTGCTGTCAATTCTGTGGTGTCACAGAGAGGGAAGCCCAGTGGTGTCACTGCTGTGGTGTCAGAGAGAGCGGAATGCTGTTGTTTTCACTACCGTGGTGTCACTGAGAGAGGAACAATGGTGCTGTCTCTGATGTGGTGTCACAGAGAGGGAAGCCCAGTGCTGTCACTGCTGTGCTGTCACAGAGTGTGGAACCCTGGTGCTGTCACGGTTGTGGTGTCACAGAGAGTGGAACCCTGGGGCGGTAGCTGCTCTGGTGTTACAGAGAGGGGACGCCTGGGGCTGTCACTGCTGTGTGTGTGATAGGCTGATAAATAAGAAACAAAGAAACACTGCTAGAGAAATTAAAGCTGCTGGAGGTTGATGGGGTTTCTTTCTGCTGGCCAATGCCTGGTCATCTCTGAGAACAGACAGTTGTTTCCCCATTGTAAAGGGAGATCAACTTGTGAACACCACCCTTTGAAACCTAAGCCCAGGAATTTTTCTTTCTCTCTGGTTTCTGCCTTTGGAAGAGCTAGTATGGCTAGGCTTCAGCCTCTTGCCCCCCCGGCTGGACAAGGCTGCCGCAGGGGGAGCGGGGCTGGCAGGATTTCGGCGCTTCCTGGAGGGGGTTGGAGAGTGTGAAATGACAGCGGCCCCTTCCCAGATGGGCTGAAGCTCTGGCAGGGCTCACTGAGCCTTGTAGAGTGGGGCTGGCGGGTCAGGCTGCTTCCTGGCTCGGCAGCACTTTGTGCCGCTGCTGGCTTTCAGCAGCAACTGCCGAGGAAGGGGAGGGAAAGCTCTTGAGCTGTGGCTTGCTGACACAGTGGCCACACTCCTCCAGAGCAGCTAGGGAAAATCTTGCATGGCAAAGAGCTGCAGCCGCTGGCCCCGGGACCATCCCCAGTGCCTGGGCAAGAGTTGAAGCCTTTCACTAGCCAGATGAGACTTGCAGATGAATCCTTTTTCCAGAGAGAGGGGAAGAGAGAGGGATCAACAGGTAAAGAGGCAGCATCAACCACCCAAGGCAGCGAGGAAAGGAATTAAGCCTCAGATGGGAAGAGAAGAGGAAGATGCCCGAAGAAGCTGAAATTTTCTTTTATTCAAGCTATGGGGGGGGACAATCATGTTCTGAAGAAACTCCTTGAATTCCTGAAACAGTATTTTGGGGGGAATGGAGTATTTCAAAGTATAGTTCTGAGCAAAAGGAATTCATTGCTAAAGCTGTGCTAATGGTGAAGTTGTTGTAATGCTATGTGATGCTGGAAGAGAAAAGGAGAAGTGAGAGATGCTGAAGATTTGTGGCTCTTAAGTGACAAAGCAAAAGATTCCTGTTTCCAGAGATGATCCCAGAATCCAATGAAGAGAACTTTTGCCTTTGAAGAACTTCTCCTTCATGATTCAATGACACCCCTTGAATCATGGCCCACAAACACAGCTGGGACTGGTGTGAAATGGGAGGAAAGGACTGATGGCAGAGTTTTCTAAGCAGCTGGCATCAGAGCAATAGGAAGGCATGAGAAAATGTTTTTTCTTGTGAAAATCTCCATAGATTGACAAAAGAGAACTTCTTTTTCCCTACAAGGACGGATGAAAAGACTATAGCAGAGTTATGACTGTTTTAAACAGCAATGTTTTTTTTTACCTCTGTGTTGTCAATTAAACACAGCAATGCGTGGCTGCTGGGGAAAAAGGGTATCTGGAAGTTTTATTCTGGTTTTGTATCCTTGTAGTTTGGTTAATAAACTTCCTCGATTCCTTTTAAATTTTAAACTTCTTTTGGCCTTCTCATATTCCACATCTTCAAGCAAGAAATGAATAAGTTTTGCAGTGATTTTTTAATTAATACTTTCAAACCATGACAGGTGTCAGAGTGAGGAGGAAATTGGAGCTGTCAGAGCGATTGCTTCACTAAGAGGTGAACAGTGGGGCTGTCATGGCTGTCATGTGACAGAGAGTGGAACACTGAGGCTTTCACTGCTCGGGTGTCACAGAGAGTGGAACACTAGAACTGTCACAGCTGTAGTATCACATTGCAGAGGAAATTGGAGTTGTCAGAGCTCTGGTGTCACAGAGAATAGAAGACTGTGCTGTCACTGTTGTGGTGTCACAGAGAGGGGAGCAGTTGGGCTGTGACGGCTGTGGTGTCACAGAGAGGGAAACCAGTGCTGTGACTGCCGTGGTGTCACAGAGAGTGGAACGCTGTTGCTGTCAATTCTGTGGTGTCACAGAGAGGGAAGCCCAGTGGTGTCACTGCTGTGGTGTCAGAGAGAGCGGAATGCTGTTGTTTTCACTACCGTTGTGTCACAGAGTGTGGAACACTGGTGCTGTCACAGCTGTGGCGTCACAGAGAGGGAAGCCCAGTGCTGCCACTGCTGTCGTGTCACAGACAGTGGAACACTGGTGTAGTCACAGCCATGGTGTCACAGAGAGTAGAAAGCAGTTGTTGTCACTGCTGTTGTGTCACAGAGAGTGGAAAACTGGTGCTGTCACTGCCGTGGTGTCACTGAAAGAGGAACAATGGTGCTGTCTCTGATGTGGTTTCACAGAGAGGGAAACCCAGTGCTGTCACTGCTGTGGTGTCACAGAGAGGAAAGCCCAGTGCTGTCACTGCTGTGGTGTCACAGAGAGTGGAACGCTGGTGTTGTGACGGCTGTGGTGTCACAGAGAGTGGAACCCTGGGGCGGTAGCTGCTCTGGTGTTACAGAGAGGGGACGCCTGGGGCTGTCACTGCTGTGTGTGTGATAGGCTGATAAATAAGAAACAAAGAAAAACTGCTAGAGAAATTAAAGCTGCTGGAGGTTGATGGGGTTTCTTTCTGCTGGCCAATGCCTGGTCATCTCTGAGAACAGACAGTTGTTTCCCCATTGTAAAGGGAGATCAACTTGTGAACACCACCCTTTGAAACCTAAGCCCAGGAATTTTTCTTTCTCTCTGGTTTCTGCCTTTGGAAGAGCTAGTATGGCTAGGCTTCAGCCTCTTGCCCCCCCGGCTGGACAAGGCTGCCGCAGGGGGAGCGGGGCTGGCAGGATTTTGGCGCTTCCTGGAGGGGGTTGGAGAGTGTGAAATGACAGCGGCCCCTTCCCAGATGGGCTGAAGCTCCGGCAGGGCTCACTGAGCCCTGTAGAGTGGGGCTGGCGGGTCAGGCTGCTTCCTGGCTCGGCAGCAGTTTGTGCCGCTGCTGGCTTTCAGCAGCAACTGCCGAGGAAGGGGAGGGAAAGCTCTTGAGCTGTGGCTTGCTGACACAGTGGCCACACTCCTCCAGAGCAGCTAGGGAAAATCTTGCATGGCAAAGAGCTGCAGCCGCTGGCCCCGGGACCATCCCCAGTGCCTGGGCAAGAGTTGAAGCCTTTCACTAGCCAGACGAGACTTGCAGATGAATCCTTTTTCCAGAGAGAGGGGAAGAGAGAGGGATCAACAGGTAAAGAGGCAGCATCAACCACCCAAGGCAGCGCGGAAAGGAATTAAGCCTCAGATGGGTAGAGAAGAGGAAGATGCCCGAAGAAGCTGAAATTTTCTTTTATTCAAGCTATGGAGGGGGACAATCATGTTCTGAAGAAACTCCTTGAATTCCTGAAACAGTATTTTGGGGGGAATGGAGTATTTCAAAGTATAGTTCTGAGCAAAAGGAATTCATTGCTAAAGCTGTGCTAATGGTGAAGTTGTTGTAATGCTATGTGATGCTGGAAGAGAAAAGGAGAAGTGAGAGATGCTGAAGATTTGTGGCTCTTAAGTGACAAAGCAAAAGATTCCTGTTTCCAGAGATGATCCCAGAATCCAATGAAGAGAACTTTTGCCTTTGAAGAACTTATCCTTCATGATTCAATGACACCCCTTGAATCATGGCCCACAAACACAGCTGGGACTGGTGTGAAATGGGAGGAAAGGACTGATGGCAGAGTTTTCTAAGCAGCTGGCATCAGAGCAATAGGAAGGCATGAGAAAATGTTTTTTCTTGTGAAAATCTCCATAGATTGACAAAAGAGAACTTCTTTTTCCCTACAAGGACGGATGAAAAGACTATAGCAGAGTTATGACTGTTTTAAACAGCAATGTTTTTTTTTACCTCTGTGTTGTCAATTAAACACAGCAATGCGTGGCTGCTGGGGAAAAAGGGTATCTGGAAGTTTTATTCTGGTTTTGTATCCTTGTAGTTTGGTTAATAAACTTCCTCGATTCCTTTTAAATTTTAAACTTCTTTTGGCCTTCTCATATTCCACATCTTCAAGCAAGAAATGGATAAGTTTTGCAGTGATTTTTTAATTAATACTTTCAAACCATGACAGGTGTCAGAGTGAGGAGGAAATTGGAGCTGTCAGAGCGACTGCTTCACTAAGAGGTGAACAGTGGGGCTGTCATGGCTGTCATGTGACAGAGAGTGGAACACTGAGGCTTTTACTGCTCGGGTGTCACAGAGAGTGGAACACTAGAACTGTCACAGCTGTAGTATCACATTGCAGAGGAAATTGGAGTTGTCAGAGCTCTGGTGTCACAGAGAATAGAAGACTGTGCTGTCACTGTTGTGGTGTCACAGAGAGGGGAGCAGTTGGGCTGTGACGGCTGTGGTGTCACAGAGAGGGAAACCAGTGCTGTGACTGCCGTGGTGTCACAGAGAGTGGAACGCTGTTGCTGTCAATTCTGTGGTGTCACAGAGAGGGAAGCCCAGTGGTGTCACTGCTGTGGTGTCAGAGAGAGCGGAATGCTGTTGTTTTCACTACCGTTGTGTCACAGAGTGTGGAACACTGGTGCTGTCACAGCTGTGGCGTCACAGAGAGGGAAGCCCAGTGCTGCCACTGCTGTCGTGTCACAGACAGTGGAACACTGGTGTAGTCACAGCCATGGTGTCACAGAGAGTAGAAAGCAGTTGTTGTCACTTCTGTTGTGTCACAGAGAGTGGAAAACTGGTGCTGTCACTGCCGTGGTGTCACTGAAAGAGGAACAATGGTGCTGTCTCTGATGTGGTTTCACAGAGAGGGAAACCCAGTGCTGTCACTGCTGTGGTGTCACAGAGAGGGAAGCCCAGTGCTGTCACTGCTGTGGTGTCACAGAGAGTGGAACGCTGGTGTTGTCACGGCTGTGGTGTCACAGAGAGTGGAACCCTGGGGCGGTAGCTGCTCTGGTGTTACAGAGAGGGGACGCCTGGGGCTGTCACTGCTGTGTGTGTGATAGGCTGATAAATAAGAAACAAAGAAAAACTGCTAGAGAAATTAAAGCTGCTGGAGGTTGATGGGGTTTCTTTCTGCTGGCCAATGCCTGGTCATCTCTGAGAACAGACAGTTGTTTTCCCATTGTAAAGGGAGATCAACTTGTGAACACCACCCTTTGAAACCTAAGCCCAGGAATTTTTCTTTCTCTCTGGTTTCTGCCTTTGGAAGAGCTAGTATGGCTAGGCTTCAGCCTCTTGCCCCCCCGGCTGGACAAGGCTGCCGCAGGGGGAGCGGGGCTGGCAGGATTTCGGCGCTTCCTGGAGGGGGTTGGAGAGTGTGAAATGACAGCGGCCCCTTCCCAGATGGGCTGAAGCTCCGGCAGGGCTCACTGAGCCCTGTAGAGTGGGGCTGGCGGGTCAGGCTGCTTCCTGGCTCGGCAGCAGTTTGTGCCGCTGCTGGCTTTCAGCAGCAACTGCCGAGGAAGGGGAGGGAAAGCTCTTGAGCTGTGGCTTGCTGACACAGTGGCCACACTCCTCCAGAGCAGCTAGGGAAAATCTTGCATGGCAAAGAGCTGCAGCCGCTGTCCCCGGGACCATCCCCAGTGCCTGGGCAAGAGTTGAAGCCTTTCACTAGCCAGATGAGACTTGCAGATGAATCCTTTTTCCAGAGAGAGGGGAAGAGAGAGGGATCAACAGGTAAAGAGGCAGCATCAACCACCCAAGGCAGCGAGGAAAGGAATTAAGCCTCAGATGGGAAGAGAAGAGGAAGATGCCCGAAGAAGCTGAAATTTTCTTTTATTCAAGCTATGGAGGGGGACAATCATGTTCTGAAGAAACTCCTTGAATTCCTGAAACAGTATTTTGGGGGGAATGGAGTATTTCAAAGTATAGTTCTGAGCAAAAGGAATTCATTGCAAAAGCTGTGCTAATGGTGAAGTTGTTGTAATGCTATGTGATGCTGGAAGAGAAAAGGAGAAGTGAGAGATGCTGAAGATTTGTGGCTCTTAAGTGACAAAGCAAAAGATTCCTGTTTCCAGAGATGATCCCAGAATCCAATGAAGAGAACTTTTGCCTTTGAAGAACTTCTCCTTCATGATTCAATGACACCCCTTGAATCATGGCCCACAAACACAGCTGGGACTGGTGTGAAATGGGAGGAAAGGACTGATGGCAGAGTTTTCTAAGCAGCTGGCATCAGAGCAATAGGAAGGCATGAGAAAATGTTTTTTCTTGTGAAAATCTCCATAGATTGACAAAAGAGAACTTCTTTTTCCCTACAAGGACGGATGAAAAGACTATAGCAGAGTTATGACTGTTTTAAACAGCAATGTTTTTTTTTACCTCTGTGTTGTCAATTAAACACAGCAATGCGTGGCTGCTGGGGAAAAAGGGTATCTGGAAGTTTTATTCTGGTTTTGTATCCTTGTAGTTTGGTTAATAAACTTCCTCGATTCCTTTTAAATTTTAAACTTCTTTTGGCCTTCTCATATTCCACATCTTCAAGCAAGAAATGAATAAGTTTTGCAGTGATTTTTTAATTAATACTTTCAAACCATGACAGGTGTCAGAGTGAGGAGGAAATTGGAGCTGTCAGAGCGACTGCTTCACTAAGAGGTGAACAGTGGGGCTGTCATGGCTGTCATGTGACAGAGAGTGGAACACTGAGGCTTTCACTGCTCGGGTGTCACAGAGAGTGGAACACTAGAACTGTCACAGCTGTAGTATCACATTGCAGAGGAAATTGGAGTTGTCAGAGCTCTGGTGTCACAGAGAATAGAAGACTGTGCTGTCACTGTTGTGGTGTCACAGAGAGGGGAGCAGTTGGGCTGTGACAGCTGTGGTGTCACAGAGAGGGAAACCAGTGCTGTGACTGCCGTGGTGTCACAGAGAGTGGAACGCTGTTGCTGTCAATTCTGTGGTGTCACAGAGAGGGAAGCCCAATGGTGTCACTGCTGTGGTGTCAGAGAGAGCGGAATGCTGTTGTTTTCACTACCGTTGTGTCACTGAGAGAGGAACAATGGTGCTGTCTCTGATGTGGTGTCACAGAGAGGGAAGCCCAGTGCTGTCACTGCTGTGCTGTCACAGAGTGTGGAACCCTGGTGCTGTCACAGCCATGGTGTCACAGAGAGTAGAAAGCAGTTGTTGTCACTTCTGTTGTGTCACAGAGAGTGGAAAACTGGTGCTGTCACTGCCGTGGTGTCACTGAAAGAGGAACAATGGTGCTGTCTCTGATGTGGTTTCACAGAGAGGGAAGCCCATTGCTGTCACTGCTGTGGTGTCACAGAGAGGGAAGCCCAGTGCTGTCACTGCTGTGGTGTCACAGAGAGTGGAACGCTGGTGTTGTCACGGCTGTGGTGTCACAGAGAGTGGAACCCTGGGGCGGTAGCTGCTCTGGTGTTACAGAGAGGGGACGCCTGGGGCTGTCACTGCTGTGTGTGTGATAGGCTGATAAATAAGAAACAAAGAAAAACTGCTAGAGAAATTAAAGCTGCTGGAGGTTGATGGGGTTTCTTTCTGCTGGCCAATGCCTGGTCATCTCTGAGAACAGACAGTTGTTTTCCCATTGTAAAGGGAGATCAACTTGTGAACACCACCCTTTGAAACCTAAGCCCAGGAATTTTTCTTTCTCTCTGGTTTCTGCCTTTGGAAGAGCTAGTATGGCTAGGCTTCAGCCTCTTGCCCCCCCGGCTGGACAAGGCTGCCGCAGGGGGAGCGGGGCTGGCAGGATTTTGGCGCTTCCTGGAGGGGGTTGGAGAGTGTGAAATGACAGCGGCCCCTTCCCAGATGGGCTGAAGCTCCGGCAGGGCTCACTGAGCCCTGTAGAGTGGGGCTGGCGGGTCAGGCTGCTTCCTGGCTCGGCAGCAGTTTGTGCCGCTGCTGGCTTTCAGCAGCAACTGCCGAGGAAGGGGAGGGAAAGCTCTTGAGCTGTGGCTTGCTGACACAGTGGCCACACTCCTCCAGAGCAGCTAGGGAAAATCTTGCATGGCAAAGAGCTGCAGCCGCTGGCCCCGGGACCATCCCCAGTGCCTGGGCAAGAGTTGAAGCCTTTCACTAGCCAGACGAGACTTGCAGATGAATCCTTTTTCCAGAGAGAGGGGAAGAGAGAGGGATCAACAGGTAAAGAGGCAGCATCAACCACCCAAGGCAGCGAGGAAAGGAATTAAGCCTCAGATGGGAAGAGAAGAGGAAGATGCCCGAAGAAGCTGAAATTTTCTTTTATTCAAGCTATGGAGGGGGACAATCATGTTCTGAAGAAACTCCTTGAATTCCTGAAACAGTATTTTGGGGGGAATGGAGTATTTCAAAGTATAGTTCTGAGCAAAAGGAATTCATTGCTAAAGCTGTGCTAATGGTGAAGTTGTTGTAATGCTATGTGATGCTGGAAGAGAAAAGGAGAAGTGAGAGATGCTGAAGATTTGTGGCTCTTAAGTGACAAAGCAAAAGATTCCTGTTTCCAGAGATGATCCCAGAATCCAATGAAGAGAACTTTTGCCTTTGAAGAACTTCTCCTTCATGATTCAATGACACCCCTTGAATCATGGCCCACAAACACAGCTGGGACTGGTGTGAAATGGGAGGAAAGGACTGATGGCAGAGTTTTCTAAGCAGCTGGCATCAGAGCAATAGGAAGGCATGAGAAAATGTTTTTTCTTGTGAAAATCTCCATAGATTGACAAAAGAGAACTTCTTTTTCCCTACAAGGACGGATGAAAAGACTATAGCAGAGTTATGACTGTTTTAAACAGCAATGGTTTTTTTTACCTCTGTGTTGTCAATTAAACACAGCAATGCGTGGCTGCTGGGGAAAAAGGGTATCTGGAAGTTTTATTCTGGTTTTGTATCCTTGTAGTTTGGTTAATAAACTTCCTCGATTCCTTTTAAATTTTAAACTTCTTTTGGCCTTCTCATATTCCACATCTTCAAGCAAGAAATGAATAAGTTTTGCAGTGATTTTTTAATTAATACTTTCAAACCATGACAGGTGTCAGAGTGAGGAGGAAATTGGAGCTGTCAGAGCGACTGCTTCACTAAGAGGTGAACAGTGGGGCTGTCATGGCTGTCATGTGACAGAGAGTGGAACACTGAGGCTTTCACTGCTCGGGTGTCACAGAGAGTGGAACACTAGAACTGTCACAGCTGTAGTATCACATTGCAGAGGAAATTGGAGTTGTCAGAGCTCTGGTGTCACAGAGAATAGAAGACTGTGCTGTCACTGTTGTGGTGTCACAGAGAGGGGAGCAGTTGGGCTGTGACGGCTGTGGTGTCACAGAGAGGGAAACCAGTGCTGTGACTGCCGTGGTGTCACAGAGAGTGGAAAGCTGTTGCTGTCAATTCTGTGGTGTCACAGAGAGGGAAGCCCAGTGGTGTCACTGCTGTGGTGTCAGAGAGAGCGGAATGCTGTTGTTTTCACTACCGTTGTGTCACAGAGTGTGGAACACTGGTGCTGTCACAGCTGTGGCGTCACAGAGAGGGAAGCCCAGTGCTGCCACTGCTGTCGTGTCACAGACAGTGGAACACTGGTGTAGTCACAGCCATGGTGTCACAGAGAGTAGAAAGCAGTTGTTGTCACTTCTGTTGTGTCACAGAGAGTGGAAAACTGGTGCTGTCACTGCCGTGGTGTCACTGAAAGAGGAACAATGGTGCTGTCTCTGATGTGGTTTCACAGAGAGGGAAGCCCAGTGCTGTCACTGCTGTGGTGTCACAGAGAGGGAAGCCCAGTGCTGTCACTGCTGTGGTGTCACAGAGAGTGGAACGCTGGTGTTGTCACGGCTGTGGTGTCACAGAGAGTGGAACCCTGGGGCGGTAGCTGCTCTGGTGTTACAGAGAGGGGACGCCTGGGGCTGTCACTGCTGTGTGTGTGATAGGCTGATAAATAAGAAACAAAGAAAAACTGCTAGAGAAATTAAAGCTGCTGGAGGTTGATGGGGTTTCTTTCTGCTGGCCAATGCCTGGTCATCTCTGAGAACAGACAGTTGTTTTCCCATTGTAAAGGGAGATCAACTTGTGAACACCACCCTTTGAAACCTAAGCCCAGGAATTTTTCTTTCTCTCTGGTTTCTGCCTTTGGAAGAGCTAGTATGGCTAGGCTTCAGCCTCTTGCCCCCCCGGCTGGACAAGGCTGCCGCAGGGGGAGCGGGGCTGGCAGGATTTCGGCGCTTCCTGGAGGGGGTTGGAGAGTGTGAAATGACAGCGGCCCCTTCCCAGATGGGCTGAAGCTCCGGCAGGGCTCACTGAGCCCTGTAGAGTGGGGCTGGCGGGTCAGGCTGCTTCCTGGCTCGGCAGCAGTTTGTGCCGCTGCTGGCTTTCAGCAGCAACTGCCGAGGAAGGGGAGGGAAAGCTCTTGAGCTGTGGCTTGCTGACACAGTGGCCACACTCCTCCAGAGCAGCTAGGGAAAATCTTGCATGGCAAAGAGCTGCAGCCGCTGGCCCCGGGACCATCCCCAGTGCCTGGGCAAGAGTTGAAGCCTTTCACTAGCCAGATGAGACTTGCAGATGAATCCTTTTTCCAGAGAGAGGGGAAGAGAGAGGGATCAACAGGTAAAGAGGCAGCATCAACCACCCAAGGCAGCGAGGAAAGGAATTAAGCCTCAGATGGGAAGAGAAGAGGAAGATGCCCGAAGAAGCTGAAATTTTCTTTTATTCAAGCTATGGAGGGGGACAATCATGTTCTGAAGAAACTCCTTGAATTCCTGAAACAGTATTTTGGGGGGAATGGAGTATTTCAAAGTATAGTTCTGAGCAAAAGGAATTCATTGCAAAAGCTGTGCTAATGGTGAAGTTGTTGTAATGCTATGTGATGCTGGAAGAGAAAAGGAGAAGTGAGAGATGCTGAAGATTTGTGGCTCTTAAGTGACAAAGCAAAAGATTCCTGTTTCCAGAGATGATCCCAGAATCCAATGAAGAGAACTTTTGCCTTTGAAGAACTTCTCCTTCATGATTCAATGACACCCCTTGAATCATGGCCCACAAACACAGCTGGGACTGGTGTGAAATGGGAGGAAAGGACTGATGGCAGAGTTTTCTAAGCAGCTGGCATCAGAGCAATAGGAAGGCATGAGAAAATGTTTTTTCTTGTGAAAATCTCCATAGATTGACAAAAGAGAACTTCTTTTTCCCTACAAGGACGGATGAAAAGACTATAGCAGAGTTATGACTGTTTTAAACAGCAATGTTTTTTTTTACCTCTGTGTTGTCAATTAAACACAGCAATGCGTGGCTGCTGGGGAAAAAGGGTATCTGGAAGTTTTATTCTGGTTTTGTATCCTTGTAGTTTGGTTAATAAACTTCCTCGATTCCTTTTAAATTTTAAACTTCTTTTGGCCTTCTCATATTCCACATCTTCAAGCAAGAAATGAATAAGTTTTGCAGTGATTTTTTAATTAATACTTTCAAACCATGACAGGTGTCAGAGTGAGGAGGAAATTGGAGCTGTCAGAGCGACTGCTTCACTAAGAGGTGAACAGTGGGGCTGTCATGGCTGTCATGTGACAGAGAGTGGAACACTGAGGCTTTCACTGCTCGGGTGTCACAGAGAGTGGAACACTAGAACTGTCACAGCTGTAGTATCACATTGCAGAGGAAATTGGAGTTGTCAGAGCTCTGGTGTCACAGAGAATAGAAGACTGTGCTGTCACTGTTGTGGTGTCACAGAGAGGGGAGCAGTTGGGCTGTGACAGCTGTGGTGTCACAGAGAGGGAAACCAGTGCTGTGACTGCCGTGGTGTCACAGAGAGTGGAACGCTGTTGCTGTCAATTCTGTGGTGTCACAGAGAGGGAAGCCCAATGGTGTCACTGCTGTGGTGTCAGAGAGAGCGGAATGCTGTTGTTTTCACTACCGTTGTGTCACTGAGAGAGGAACAATGGTGCTGTCTCTGATGTGGTGTCACAGAGAGGGAAGCCCAGTGCTGTCACTGCTGTGCTGTCACAGAGTGTGGAACCCTGGTGCTGTCACAGCCATGGTGTCACAGAGAGTAGAAAGCAGTTGTTGTCACTTCTGTTGTGTCACAGAGAGTGGAAAACTGGTGCTGTCACTGCCGTGGTGTCACTGAAAGAGGAACAATGGTGCTGTCTCTGATGTGGTTTCACAGAGAGGGAAGCCCATTGCTGTCACTGCTGTGGTGTCACAGAGAGGGAAGCCCAGTGCTGTCACTGCTGTGGTGTCACAGAGAGTGGAACGCTGGTGTTGTCACGGCTGTGGTGTCACAGAGAGTGGAACCCTGGGGCGGTAGCTGCTCTGGTGTTACAGAGAGGGGACGCCTGGGGCTGTCACTGCTGTGTGTGTGATAGGCTGATAAATAAGAAACAAAGAAAAACTGCTAGAGAAATTAAAGCTGCTGGAGGTTGATGGGGTTTCTTTCTGCTGGCCAATGCCTGGTCATCTCTGAGAACAGACAGTTGTTTTCCCATTGTAAAGGGAGATCAACTTGTGAACACCACCCTTTGAAACCTAAGCCCAGGAATTTTTCTTTCTCTCTGGTTTCTGCCTTTGGAAGAGCTAGTATGGCTAGGCTTCAGCCTCTTGCCCCCCCGGCTGGACAAGGCTGCCGCAGGGGGAGCGGGGCTGGCAGGATTTTGGCGCTTCCTGGAGGGGGTTGGAGAGTGTGAAATGACAGCGGCCCCTTCCCAGATGGGCTGAAGCTCCGGCAGGGCTCACTGAGCCCTGTAGAGTGGGGCTGGCGGGTCAGGCTGCTTCCTGGCTCGGCAGCAGTTTGTGCCGCTGCTGGCTTTCAGCAGCAACTGCCGAGGAAGGGGAGGGAAAGCTCTTGAGCTGTGGCTTGCTGACACAGTGGCCACACTCCTCCAGAGCAGCTAGGGAAAATCTTGCATGGCAAAGAGCTGCAGCCGCTGGCCCCGGGACCATCCCCAGTGCCTGGGCAAGAGTTGAAGCCTTTCACTAGCCAGATGAGACTTGCAGATGAATCCTTTTTCCAGAGAGAGGGGAAGAGAGAGGGATCAACAGGTAAAGAGGCAGCATCAACCACCCAAGGCAGCGAGGAAAGGAATTAAGCCTCAGATGGGAAGAGAAGAGGAAGATGCCCGAAGAAGCTGAAATTTTCTTTTATTCAAGCTATGGAGGGGGACAATCATGTTCTGAAGAAACTCCTTGAATTCCTGAAACAGTATTTTGGGGGGAATGGAGTATTTCAAAGTATAGTTCTGAGCAAAAGGAATTCATTGCTAAAGCTGTGCTAATGGTGAAGTTGTTGTAATGCTATGTGATGCTGGAAGAGAAAAGGAGAAGTGAGAGATGCTGAAGATTTGTGGCTCTTAAGTGACAAAGCAAAAGATTCCTGTTTCCAGAGATGATCCCAGAATCCAATGAAGAGAACTTTTGCCTTTGAAGAACTTCTCCTTCATGATTCAATGACACCCCTTGAATCATGGCCCACAAACACAGCTGGGACTGGTGTGAAATGGGAGGAAAGGACTGATGGCAGAGTTTTCTAAGCAGCTGGCATCAGAGCAATAGGAAGGCATGAGAAAATGTTTTTTCTTGTGAAAATCTCCATAGATTGACAAAAGAGAACTTCTTTTTCCCTACAAGGACGGATGAAAAGACTATAGCAGAGTTATGACTGTTTTAAACAGCAATGGTTTTTTTTACCTCTGTGTTGTCAATTAAACACAGCAATGCGTGGCTGCTGGGGAAAAAGGGTATCTGGAAGTTTTATTCTGGTTTTGTATCCTTGTAGTTTGGTTAATAAACTTCCTCGATTCCTTTTAAATTTTAAACTTCTTTTGGCCTTCTCATATTCCACATCTTCAAGCAAGAAATGAATAAGTTTTGCAGTGATTTTTTAATTAATACTTTCAAACCATGACAGGTGTCAGAGTGAGGAGGAAATTGGAGCTGTCAGAGCGACTGCTTCACTAAGAGGTGAACAGTGGGGCTGTCATGGCTGTCATGTGACAGAGAGTGGAACACTGAGGCTTTCACTGCTCGGGTGTCACAGAGAGTGGAACACTAGAACTGTCACAGCTGTAGTATCACATTGCAGAGGAAATTGGAGTTGTCAGAGCTCTGGTGTCACAGAGAATAGAAGACTGTGCTGTCACTGTTGTGGTGTCACAGAGAGGGGAGCAGTTGGGCTGTGACGGCTGTGGTGTCACAGAGAGGGAAACCAGTGCTGTGACTGCCGTGGTGTCACAGAGAGTGGAAAGCTGTTGCTGTCAATTCTGTGGTGTCACAGAGAGGGAAGCCCAGTGGTGTCACTGCTGTGGTGTCAGAGAGAGCGGAATGCTGTTGTTTTCACTACCGTTGTGTCACAGAGTGTGGAACACTGGTGCTGTCACAGCTGTGGCGTCACAGAGAGGGAAGCCCAGTGCTGCCACTGCTGTCGTGTCACAGACAGTGGAACACTGGTGTAGTCACAGCCATGGTGTCACAGAGAGTAGAAAGCAGTTGTTGTCACTTCTGTTGTGTCACAGAGAGTGGAAAACTGGTGCTGTCACTGCCGTGGTGTCACTGAAAGAGGAACAATGGTGCTGTCTCTGATGTGGTTTCACAGAGAGGGAAGCCCAGTGCTGTCACTGCTGTGGTGTCACAGAGAGGGAAGCCCAGTGCTGTCACTGCTGTGGTGTCACAGAGAGTGGAACGCTGGTGTTGTCACGGCTGTGGTGTCACAGAGAGTGGAACCCTGGGGCGGTAGCTGCTCTGGTGTTACAGAGAGGGGACGCCTGGGGCTGTCACTGCTGTGTGTGTGATAGGCTGATAAATAAGAAACAAAGAAAAACTGCTAGAGAAATTAAAGCTGCTGGAGGTTGATGGGGTTTCTTTCTGCTGGCCAATGCCTGGTCATCTCTGAGAACAGACAGTTGTTTTCCCATTGTAAAGGGAGATCAACTTGTGAACACCACCCTTTGAAACCTAAGCCCAGGAATTTTTCTTTCTCTCTGGTTTCTGCCTTTGGAAGAGCTAGTATGGCTAGGCTTCAGCCTCTTGCCCCCCCGGCTGGACAAGGCTGCCGCAGGGGGAGCGGGGCTGGCAGGATTTCGGCGCTTCCTGGAGGGGGTTGGAGAGTGTGAAATGACAGCGGCCCCTTCCCAGATGGGCTGAAGCTCCGGCAGGGCTCACTGAGCCCTGTAGAGTGGGGCTGGCGGGTCAGGCTGCTTCCTGGCTCGGCAGCAGTTTGTGCCGCTGCTGGCTTTCAGCAGCAACTGCCGAGGAAGGGGAGGGAAAGCTCTTGAGCTGTGGCTTGCTGACACAGTGGCCACACTCCTCCAGAGCAGCTAGGGAAAATCTTGCATGGCAAAGAGCTGCAGCCGCTGGCCCCGGGACCATCCCCAGTGCCTGGGCAAGAGTTGAAGCCTTTCACTAGCCAGATGAGACTTGCAGATGAATCCTTTTTCCAGAGAGAGGGGAAGAGAGAGGGATCAACAGGTAAAGAGGCAGCATCAACCACGCAAGGCAGCGAGGAAAGGAATTAAGCCTCAGATGGGAAGAGAAGAGGAAGATGCCCGAAGAAGCTGAAATTTTCTTTTATTCAAGCTATGGAGGGGGACAATCATGTTCTGAAGAAACTCCTTGAATTCCTGAAACAGTATTTTGGGGGGAATGGAGTATTTCAAAGTATAGTTCTGAGCAAAAGGAATTCATTGCTAAAGCTGTGCTAATGGTGAAGTTGTTGTAATGCTATGTGATGCTGGAAGAGAAAAGGAGAAGTGAGAGATGCTGAAGATTTGTGGCTCTTAAGTGACAAAGCAAAAGATTCCTGTTTCCAGAGATGATCCCAGAATCCAATGAAGAGAACTTTTGCCTTTGAAGAACTTCTCCTTCATGATTCAATGACACCCCTTGAATCATGGCCCACAAACACAGCTGGGACTGGTGTGAAATGGGAGGAAAGGACTGATGGCAGAGTTTTCTAAGCAGCTGGCATCAGAGCAATAGGAAGGCATGAGAAAATGTTTTTTCTTGTGAAAATCTCCATAGATTGACAAAAGAGAACTTCTTTTTCCCTACAAGGACGGATGAAAAGACTATAGCAGAGTTATGACTGTTTTAAACAGCAATGGTTTTTTTTACCTCTGTGTTGTCAATTAAACACAGCAATGCGTGGCTGCTGGGGAAAAAGGGTATCTGGAAGTTTTATTCTGGTTTTGTATCCTTGTAGTTTGGTTAATAAACTTCCTCGATTCCTTTTAAATTTTAAACTTCTTTTGGCCTTCTCATATTCCACATCTTCAAGCAAGAAATGAATAAGTTTTGCAGTGATTTTTTAATTAATACTTTCAAACCATGACAGGTGTCAGAGTGAGGAGGAAATTGGAGCTGTCAGAGCGACTGCTTCACTAAGAGGTGAACAGTGGGGCTGTCATGGCTGTCATGTGACAGAGAGTGGAACACTGAGGCTTTCACTGCTCGGGTGTCACAGAGAGTGGAACACTAGAACTGTCACAGCTGTAGTATCACATTGCAGAGGAAATTGGAGTTGTCAGAGCTCTGGTGTCACAGAGAATAGAAGACTGTGCTGTCACTGTTGTGGTGTCACAGAGAGGGGAGCAGTTGGGCTGTGACGGCTGTGGTGTCACAGAGAGGGAAACCAGTGCTGTGACTGCCGTGGTGTCACAGAGAGTGGAAAGCTGTTGCTGTCAATTCTGTGGTGTCACAGAGAGGGAAGCCCAGTGGTGTCACTGCTGTGGTGTCAGAGAGAGCGGAATGCTGTTGTTTTCACTACCGTTGTGTCACAGAGTGTGGAACACTGGTGCTGTCACAGCTGTGGCGTCACAGAGAGGGAAGCCCAGTGCTGCCACTGCTGTCGTGTCACAGACAGTGGAACACTGGTGTAGTCACAGCCATGGTGTCACAGAGAGTAGAAAGCAGTTGTTGTCACTTCTGTTGTGTCACAGAGAGTGGAAAACTGGTGCTGTCACTGCCGTGGTGTCACTGAAAGAGGAACAATGGTGCTGTCTCTGATGTGGTTTCACAGAGAGGGAAGCCCAGTGCTGTCACTGCTGTGGTGTCACAGAGAGGGAAGCCCAGTGCTGTCACTGCTGTGGTGTCACAGAGAGTGGAACGCTGGTGTTGTCACGGCTGTGGTGTCACAGAGAGTGGAACCCTGGGGCGGTAGCTGCTCTGGTGTTACAGAGAGGGGACGCCTGGGGCTGTCACTGCTGTGTGTGTGATAGGCTGATAAATAAGAAACAAAGAAAAACTGCTAGAGAAATTAAAGCTGCTGGAGGTTGATGGGGTTTCTTTCTGCTGGCCAATGCCTGGTCATCTCTGAGAACAGACAGTTGTTTTCCCATTGTAAAGGGAGATCAACTTGTGAACACCACCCTTTGAAACCTAAGCCCAGGAATTTTTCTTTCTCTCTGGTTTCTGCCTTTGGAAGAGCTAGTATGGCTAGGCTTCAGCCTCTTGCCCCCCCGGCTGGACAAGGCTGCCGCAGGGGGAGCGGGGCTGGCAGGATTTCGGCGCTTCCTGGAGGGGGTTGGAGAGTGTGAAATGACAGCGGCCCCTTCCCAGATGGGCTGAAGCTCCGGCAGGGCTCACTGAGCCCTGTAGAGTGGGGCTGGCGGGTCAGGCTGCTTCCTGGCTCGGCAGCAGTTTGTGCCGCTGCTGGCTTTCAGCAGCAACTGCCGAGGAAGGGGAGGGAAAGCTCTTGAGCTGTGGCTTGCTGACACAGTGGCCACACTCCTCCAGAGCAGCTAGGGAAAATCTTGCATGGCAAAGAGCTGCAGCCGCTGTCCCCGGGACCATCCCCAGTGCCTGGGCAAGAGTTGAAGCCTTTCACTAGCCAGATGAGACTTGCAGATGAATCCTTTTTCCAGAGAGAGGGGAAGAGAGAGGGATCAACAGGTAAAGAGGCAGCATCAACCACCCAAGGCAGCGAGGAAAGGAATTAAGCCTCAGATGGGAAGAGAAGAGGAAGATGCCCGAAGAAGCTGAAATTTTCTTTTATTCAAGCTATGGAGGGGGACAATCATGTTCTGAAGAAACTCCTTGAATTCCTGAAACAGTATTTTGGGGGGAATGGAGTATTTCAAAGTATAGTTCTGAGCAAAAGGAATTCATTGCTAAAGCTGTGCTAATGGTGAAGTTGTTGTAATGCTATGTGATGCTGGAAGAGAAAAGGAGAAGTGAGAGATGCTGAAGATTTGTGGCTCTTAAGTGACAAAGCAAAAGATTCCTGTTTCCAGAGATGATCCCAGAATCCAATGAAGAGAACTTTTGCCTTTGAAGAACTTATCCTTCATGATTCAATGACACCCCTTGAATCATGGCCCACAAACACAGCTGGGACTGGTGTGAAATGGGAGGAAAGGACTGATGGCAGAGTTTTCTAAGCAGCTGGCATCAGAGCAATAGGAAGGCATGAGAAAATGTTTTTTCTTGTGAAAATCTCCATAGATTGACAAAAGAGAACTTCTTTTTCCCTACAAGGACGGATGAAAAGACTATAGCAGAGTTATGACTGTTTTAAACAGCAATGTTTTTTTTTACCTCTGTGTTGTCAATTAAACACAGCAATGCGTGGCTGCTGGGGAAAAAGGGTATCTGGAAGTTTTATTCTGGTTTTGTATCCTTGTAGTTTGGTTAATAAACTTCCTCGATTCCTTTTAAATTTTAAACTTCTTTTGGCCTTCTCATATTCCACATCTTCAAGCAAGAAATGAATAAGTTTTGCAGTGATTTTTTAATTAATACTTTCAAACCATGACAGGTGTCAGAGTGAGGAGGAAATTGGAGCTGTCAGAGCGACTGCTTCACTAAGAGGTGAACAGTGGGGCTGTCATGGCTGTCATGTGACAGAGAGTGGAACACTGAGGCTTTCACTGCTCGGGTGTCACAGAGAGTGGAACACTAGAACTGTCACAGCTGTAGTATCACATTGCAGAGGAAATTGGAGTTGTCAGAGCTCTGGTGTCACAGAGAATAGAAGACTGTGCTGTCACTGTTGTGGTGTCACAGAGAGGGGAGCAGTTGGGCTGTGACGGCTGTGGTGTCACAGAGAGGGAAACCAGTGCTGTGACTGCCGTGGTGTCACAGAGAGTGGAAAGCTGTTGCTGTCAATTCTGTGGTGTCACAGAGAGGGAAGCCCAGTGGTGTCACTGCTGTGGTGTCAGAGAGAGCGGAATGCTGTTGTTTTCACTACCGTTGTGTCACAGAGTGTGGAACACTGGTGCTGTCACAGCTGTGGCGTCACAGAGAGGGAAGCCCAGTGCTGCCACTGCTGTCGTGTCACAGACAGTGGAACACTGGTGTAGTCACAGCCATGGTGTCACAGAGAGTAGAAAGCAGTTGTTGTCACTTCTGTTGTGTCACAGAGAGTGGAAAACTGGTGCTGTCACTGCCGTGGTGTCACTGAAAGAGGAACAATGGTGCTGTCTCTGATGTGGTTTCACAGAGAGGGAAGCCCAGTGCTGTCACTGCTGTGGTGTCACAGAGAGGGAAGCCCAGTGCTGTCACTGCTGTGGTGTCACAGAGAGTGGAACGCTGGTGTTGTCACGGCTGTGGTGTCACAGAGAGTGGAACCCTGGGGCGGTAGCTGCTCTGGTGTTACAGAGAGGGGACGCCTGGGGCTGTCACTGCTGTGTGTGTGATAGGCTGATAAATAAGAAACAAAGAAAAACTGCTAGAGAAATTAAAGCTGCTGGAGGTTGATGGGGTTTCTTTCTGCTGGCCAATGCCTGGTCATCTCTGAGAACAGACAGTTGTTTTCCCATTGTAAAGGGAGATCAACTTGTGAACACCACCCTTTGAAACCTAAGCCCAGGAATTTTTCTTTCTCTCTGGTTTCTGCCTTTGGAAGAGCTAGTATGGCTAGGCTTCAGCCTCTTGCCCCCCCGGCTGGACAAGGCTGCCGCAGGGGGAGCGGGGCTGGCAGGATTTCGGCGCTTCCTGGAGGGGGTTGGAGAGTGTGAAATGACAGCGGCCCCTTCCCAGATGGGCTGAAGCTCCGGCAGGGCTCACTGAGCCCTGTAGAGTGGGGCTGGCGGGTCAGGCTGCTTCCTGGCTCGGCAGCAGTTTGTGCCGCTGCTGGCTTTCAGCAGCAACTGCCGAGGAAGGGGAGGGAAAGCTCTTGAGCTGTGGCTTGCTGACACAGTGGCCACACTCCTCCAGAGCAGCTAGGGAAAATCTTGCATGGCAAAGAGCTGCAGCCGCTGGCCCCGGGACCATCCCCAGTGCCTGGGCAAGAGTTGAAGCCTTTCACTAGCCAGATGAGACTTGCAGATGAATCCTTTTTCCAGAGAGAGGGGAAGAGAGAGGGATCAACAGGTAAAGAGGCAGCATCAACCACCCAAGGCAGCGAGGAAAGGAATTAAGCCTCAGATGGGAAGAGAAGAGGAAGATGCCCGAAGAAGCTGAAATTTTCTTTTATTCAAGCTATGGAGGGGGACAATCATGTTCTGAAGAAACTCCTTGAATTCCTGAAACAGTATTTTGGGGGGAATGGAGTATTTCAAAGTATAGTTCTGAGCAAAAGGAATTCATTGCTAAAGCTGTGCTAATGGTGAAGTTGTTGTAATGCTATGTGATGCTGGAAGAGAAAAGGAGAAGTGAGAGATGCTGAAGATTTGTGGCTCTTAAGTGACAAAGCAAAAGATTCCTGTTTCCAGAGATGATCCCAGAATCCAATGAAGAGAACTTTTGCCTTTGAAGAACTTCTCCTTCATGATTCAATGACACCCCTTGAATCATGGCCCACAAACACAGCTGGGACTGGTGTGAAATGGGAGGAAAGGACTGATGGCAGAGTTTTCTAAGCAGCTGGCATCAGAGCAATAGGAAGGCATGAGAAAATGTTTTTTCTTGTGAAAATCTCCATAGATTGACAAAAGAGAACTTCTTTTTCCCTACAAGGACGGATGAAAAGACTATAGCAGAGTTATGACTGTTTTAAACAGCAATGGTTTTTTTTACCTCTGTGTTGTCAATTAAACACAGCAATGCGTGGCTGCTGGGGAAAAAGGGTATCTGGAAGTTTTATTCTGGTTTTGTATCCTTGTAGTTTGGTTAATAAACTTCCTCGATTCCTTTTAAATTTTAAACTTCTTTTGGCCTTCTCATATTCCACATCTTCAAGCAAGAAATGAATAAGTTTTGCAGTGATTTTTTAATTAATACTTTCAAACCATGACAGGTGTCAGAGTGAGGAGGAAATTGGAGCTGTCAGAGCGACTGCTTCACTAAGAGGTGAACAGTGGGGCTGTCATGGCTGTCATGTGACAGAGAGTGGAACACTGAGGCTTTCACTGCTCGGGTGTCACAGAGAGTGGAACACTAGAACTGTCACAGCTGTAGTATCACATTGCAGAGGAAATTGGAGTTGTCAGAGCTCTGGTGTCACAGAGAATAGAAGACTGTGCTGTCACTGTTGTGGTGTCACAGAGAGGGGAGCAGTTGGGCTGTGACGGCTGTGGTGTCACAGAGAGGGAAACCAGTGCTGTGACTGCCGTGGTGTCACAGAGAGTGGAAAGCTGTTGCTGTCAATTCTGTGGTGTCACAGAGAGGGAAGCCCAGTGGTGTCACTGCTGTGGTGTCAGAGAGAGCGGAATGCTGTTGTTTTCACTACCGTTGTGTCACAGAGTGTGGAACACTGGTGCTGTCACAGCTGTGGCGTCACAGAGAGGGAAGCCCAGTGCTGCCACTGCTGTCGTGTCACAGACAGTGGAACACTGGTGTAGTCACAGCCATGGTGTCACAGAGAGTAGAAAGCAGTTGTTGTCACTTCTGTTGTGTCACAGAGAGTGGAAAACTGGTGCTGTCACTGCCGTGGTGTCACTGAAAGAGGAACAATGGTGCTGTCTCTGATGTGGTTTCACAGAGAGGGAAGCCCAGTGCTGTCACTGCTGTGGTGTCACAGAGAGGGAAGCCCAGTGCTGTCACTGCTGTGGTGTCACAGAGAGTGGAACGCTGGTGTTGTCACGGCTGTGGTGTCACAGAGAGTGGAACCCTGGGGCGGTAGCTGCTCTGGTGTTACAGAGAGGGGACGCCTGGGGCTGTCACTGCTGTGTGTGTGATAGGCTGATAAATAAGAAACAAAGAAAAACTGCTAGAGAAATTAAAGCTGCTGGAGGTTGATGGGGTTTCTTTCTGCTGGCCAATGCCTGGTCATCTCTGAGAACAGACAGTTGTTTTCCCATTGTAAAGGGAGATCAACTTGTGAACACCACCCTTTGAAACCTAAGCCCAGGAATTTTTCTTTCTCTCTGGTTTCTGCCTTTGGAAGAGCTAGTATGGCTAGGCTTCAGCCTCTTGCCCCCCCGGCTGGACAAGGCTGCCGCAGGGGGAGCGGGGCTGGCAGGATTTCGGCGCTTCCTGGAGGGGGTTGGAGAGTGTGAAATGACAGCGGCCCCTTCCCAGATGGGCTGAAGCTCCGGCAGGGCTCACTGAGCCCTGTAGAGTGGGGCTGGCGGGTCAGGCTGCTTCCTGGCTCGGCAGCAGTTTGTGCCGCTGCTGGCTTTCAGCAGCAACTGCCGAGGAAGGGGAGGGAAAGCTCTTGAGCTGTGGCTTGCTGACACAGTGGCCACACTCCTCCAGAGCAGCTAGGGAAAATCTTGCATGGCAAAGAGCTGCAGCCGCTGTCCCCGGGACCATCCCCAGTGCCTGGGCAAGAGTTGAAGCCTTTCACTAGCCAGATGAGACTTGCAGATGAATCCTTTTTCCAGAGAGAGGGGAAGAGAGAGGGATCAACAGGTAAAGAGGCAGCATCAACCACCCAAGGCAGCGAGGAAAGGAATTAAGCCTCAGATGGGAAGAGAAGAGGAAGATGCCCGAAGAAGCTGAAATTTTCTTTTATTCAAGCTATGGAGGGGGACAATCATGTTCTGAAGAAACTCCTTGAATTCCTGAAACAGTATTTTGGGGGGAATGGAGTATTTCAAAGTATAGTTCTGAGCAAAAGGAATTCATTGCTAAAGCTGTGCTAATGGTGAAGTTGTTGTAATGCTATGTGATGCTGGAAGAGAAAAGGAGAAGTGAGAGATGCTGAAGATTTGTGGCTCTTAAGTGACAAAGCAAAAGATTCCTGTTTCCAGAGATGATCCCAGAATCCAATGAAGAGAACTTTTGCCTTTGAAGAACTTATCCTTCATGATTCAATGACACCCCTTGAATCATGGCCCACAAACACAGCTGGGACTGGTGTGAAATGGGAGGAAAGGACTGATGGCAGAGTTTTCTAAGCAGCTGGCATCAGAGCAATAGGAAGGCATGAGAAAATGTTTTTTCTTGTGAAAATCTCCATAGATTGACAAAAGAGAACTTCTTTTTCCCTACAAGGACGGATGAAAAGACTATAGCAGAGTTATGACTGTTTTAAACAGCAATGTTTTTTTTTACCTCTGTGTTGTCAATTAAACACAGCAATGCGTGGCTGCTGGGGAAAAAGGGTATCTGGAAGTTTTATTCTGGTTTTGTATCCTTGTAGTTTGGTTAATAAACTTCCTCGATTCCTTTTAAATTTTAAACTTCTTTTGGCCTTCTCATATTCCACATCTTCAAGCAAGAAATGAATAAGTTTTGCAGTGATTTTTTAATTAATACTTTCAAACCATGACAGGTGTCAGAGTGAGGAGGAAATTGGAGCTGTCAGAGCGACTGCTTCACTAAGAGGTGAACAGTGGGGCTGTCATGGCTGTCATGTGACAGAGAGTGGAACACTGAGGCTTTCACTGCTCGGGTGTCACAGAGAGTGGAACACTAGAACTGTCACAGCTGTAGTATCACATTGCAGAGGAAATTGGAGTTGTCAGAGCTCTGGTGTCACAGAGAATAGAAGACTGTGCTGTCACTGTTGTGGTGTCACAGAGAGGGGAGCAGTTGGGCTGTGACGGCTGTGGTGTCACAGAGAGGGAAACCAGTGCTGTGACTGCCGTGGTGTCACAGAGAGTGGAAAGCTGTTGCTGTCAATTCTGTGGTGTCACAGAGAGGGAAGCCCAGTGGTGTCACTGCTGTGGTGTCAGAGAGAGCGGAATGCTGTTGTTTTCACTACCGTTGTGTCACAGAGTGTGGAACACTGGTGCTGTCACAGCTGTGGCGTCACAGAGAGGGAAGCCCAGTGCTGCCACTGCTGTCGTGTCACAGACAGTGGAACACTGGTGTAGTCACAGCCATGGTGTCACAGAGAGTAGAAAGCAGTTGTTGTCACTTCTGTTGTGTCACAGAGAGTGGAAAACTGGTGCTGTCACTGCCGTGGTGTCACTGAAAGAGGAACAATGGTGCTGTCTCTGATGTGGTTTCACAGAGAGGGAAGCCCAGTGCTGTCACTGCTGTGGTGTCACAGAGAGGGAAGCCCAGTGCTGTCACTGCTGTGGTGTCACAGAGAGTGGAACGCTGGTGTTGTCACGGCTGTGGTGTCACAGAGAGTGGAACCCTGGGGCGGTAGCTGCTCTGGTGTTACAGAGAGGGGACGCCTGGGGCTGTCACTGCTGTGTGTGTGATAGGCTGATAAATAAGAAACAAAGAAAAACTGCTAGAGAAATTAAAGCTGCTGGAGGTTGATGGGGTTTCTTTCTGCTGGCCAATGCCTGGTCATCTCTGAGAACAGACAGTTGTTTTCCCATTGTAAAGGGAGATCAACTTGTGAACACCACCCTTTGAAACCTAAGCCCAGGAATTTTTCTTTCTCTCTGGTTTCTGCCTTTGGAAGAGCTAGTATGGCTAGGCTTCAGCCTCTTGCCCCCCCGGCTGGACAAGGCTGCCGCAGGGGGAGCGGGGCTGGCAGGATTTCGGCGCTTCCTGGAGGGGGTTGGAGAGTGTGAAATGACAGCGGCCCCTTCCCAGATGGGCTGAAGCTCCGGCAGGGCTCACTGAGCCCTGTAGAGTGGGGCTGGCGGGTCAGGCTGCTTCCTGGCTCGGCAGCAGTTTGTGCCGCTGCTGGCTTTCAGCAGCAACTGCCGAGGAAGGGGAGGGAAAGCTCTTGAGCTGTGGCTTGCTGACACAGTGGCCACACTCCTCCAGAGCAGCTAGGGAAAATCTTGCATGGCAAAGAGCTGCAGCCGCTGTCCCCGGGACCATCCCCAGTGCCTGGGCAAGAGTTGAAGCCTTTCACTAGCCAGATGAGACTTGCAGATGAATCCTTTTTCCAGAGAGAGGGGAAGAGAGAGGGATCAACAGGTAAAGAGGCAGCATCAACCACCCAAGGCAGCGAGGAAAGGAATTAAGCCTCAGATGGGAAGAGAAGAGGAAGATGCCCGAAGAAGCTGAAATTTTCTTTTATTCAAGCTATGGAGGGGGACAATCATGTTCTGAAGAAACTCCTTGAATTCCTGAAACAGTATTTTGGGGGGAATGGAGTATTTCAAAGTATAGTTCTGAGCAAAAGGAATTCATTGCAAAAGCTGTGCTAATGGTGAAGTTGTTGTAATGCTATGTGATGCTGGAAGAGAAAAGGAGAAGTGAGAGATGCTGAAGATTTGTGGCTCTTAAGTGACAAAGCAAAAGATTCCTGTTTCCAGAGATGATCCCAGAATCCAATGAAGAGAACTTTTGCCTTTGAAGAACTTATCCTTCATGATTCAATGACACCCCTTGAATCATGGCCCACAAACACAGCTGGGACTGGTGTGAAATGGGAGGAAAGGACTGATGGCAGAGTTTTCTAAGCAGCTGGCATCAGAGCAATAGGAAGGCATGAGAAAATGTTTTTTCTTGTGAAAATCTCCATAGATTGACAAAAGAGAACTTCTTTTTCCCTACAAGGACGGATGAAAAGACTATAGCAGAGTTATGACTGTTTTAAACAGCAATGGTTTTTTTTACCTCTGTGTTGTCAATTAAACACAGCAATGCGTGGCTGCTGGGGAAAAAGGGTATCTGGAAGTTTTATTCTGGTTTTGTATCCTTGTAGTTTGGTTAATAAACTTCCTCGATTCCTTTTAAATTTTAAACTTCTTTTGGCCTTCTCATATTCCACATCTTCAAGCAAGAAATGAATAAGTTTTGCAGTGATTTTTTAATTAATACTTTCAAACCATGACAGGTGTCAGAGTGAGGAGGAAATTGGAGCTGTCAGAGCGACTGCTTCACTAAGAGGTGAACAGTGGGGCTGTCATGGCTGTCATGTGACAGAGAGTGGAACACTGAGGCTTTCACTGCTCGGGTGTCACAGAGAGTGGAACACTAGAACTGTCACAGCTGTAGTATCACATTGCAGAGGAAATTGGAGTTGTCAGAGCTCTGGTGTCACAGAGAATAGAAGACTGTGCTGTCACTGTTGTGGTGTCACAGAGAGGGGAGCAGTTGGGCTGTGACGGCTGTGGTGTCACAGAGAGGGAAACCAGTGCTGTGACTGCCGTGGTGTCACAGAGAGTGGAACGCTGTTGCTGTCAATTCTGTGGTGTCACAGAGAGGGAAGCCCAGTGGTGTCACTGCTGTGGTGTCAGAGAGAGCGGAATGCTGTTGTTTTCACTACCGTGGTGTCACTGAGAGAGGAACAATGGTGCTGTCTCTGATGTGGTGTCACAGAGAGGGAAGCCCAGTGCTGTCACTGCTGTGCTGTCACAGAGTGTGGAACCCTGGTGCTGTCACAGCCATGGTGTCACAGAGAGTAGAAAGCAGTTGTTGTCACTTCTGTTGTGTCACAGACAGTGGAAAACTGGTGCTGTCACTGCCGTGGTGTCACTGAAAGAGGAACAATGGTGCTGTCTCTGATGTGGTTTCACAGAGAGGGAAACCCAGTGCTGTCACTGCTGTGGTGTCACAGAGAGGAAAGCCCAGTGCTGTCACTGCTGTGGTGTCACAGAGAGTGGAACGCTGGTGTTGTGACGGCTGTGGTGTCACAGAGAGTGGAACCCTGGGGCGGTAGCTGCTCTGGTGTTACAGAGAGGGGAAGCCTGGGGCTGCCACTGCTGTGTGTGTGATAGGCTGATAAATAAGAAACAAAGAAAAACTGCTAGAGAAATTAAAGCTGCTGGAGGTTGATGGGGTTTCTTTCTGCTGGCCAATGCCTGGTCATCTCTGAGAACAGACAGTTGTTTTCCCATTGTAAAGGGAGATCAACTTGTGAACACCACCCTTTGAAACCTAAGCCCAGGAATTTTTCTTTCTCTCTGGTTTCTGCCTTTGGAAGAGCTAGTATGGCTAGGCTTCAGCCTCTTGCCCCCCCGGCTGGACAAGGCTGCCGCAGGGGGAGCGGGGCTGGCAGGATTTCGGCGCTTCCTGGAGGGGGTTGGAGAGTGTGAAATGACAGCGGCCCCTTCCCAGATGGGCTGAAGCTCTGGCAGGGCTCACTGAGCCTTGTAGAGTGGGGCTGGCGGGTCAGGCTGCTTCCTGGCTCGGCAGCAGTTTGTGCCGCTGCTGGCTTTCAGCAGCAACTGCCGAGGAAGGGGAGGGAAAGCTCTTGAGCTGTGGCTTGCTGACACAGTGGCCACACTCCTCCAGAGCAGCTAGGGAAAATGTTGCATGGCAAAGAGCTGCAGCCGCTGGCCCCGGGACCATCCCCAGTGCCTGGGCAAGAGTTGAAGCCTTTCACTAGCCAGACGAGACTTGCAGATGAATCCTTTTTCCAGAGAGAGGGGAAGAGAGAGGGATCAACAGGTAAAGAGGCAGCATCAACCACCCAAGGCAGCGAGGAAAGGAATTAAGCCTCAGATGGGAAGAGAAGAGGAAGATGCCCGAAGAAGCTGAAATTTTCTTTTATTCAAGCTATGGAGGGGGACAATCATGTTCTGAAGAAACTCCTTGAATTCCTGAAACAGTATTTTGGGGGGAATGGAGTATTTCAAAGTAGAGTTCTGAGCAAAAGGAATTCATTGCTAAAGCTGTGCTAATGGTGAAGTTGTTGTAATGCTATGTGATGCTGGAAGAGAAAAGGAGAAGTGAGAGATGCTGAAGATTTGTGGCTCTTAAGTGACAAAGCAAAAGATTCCTGTTTCCAGAGATGATCCCAGAATCCAATGAAGAGAACTTTTGCCTTTGAAGAACTTCTCCTTCATGATTCAATGACACCCCTTGAATCATGGCCCACAAACACAGCTGAGACTGGTGTGAAATGGGAGGAAAGGACTGATGGCAGAGTTTTCTAAGCAGCTGGCATCAGAGCAATAGGAAGGCATGAGAAAATGTTTTTTCTTGTGAAAATCTCCATAGATTGACAAAAGAGAACTTCTTTTTCCCTACAAGGACGGATGAAAAGACTATAGCAGAGTTATGACTGTTTTAAACAGCAATGTTTTTTTTACCTCTGTGTTGTCAATTAAACACAGCAATGCGTGGCTGCTGGGGAAAAAGGGTATCTGGAAGTTTTATTCTGGTTTTGTATCCTTGTAGTTTGGTTAATAAACTTCCTCGATTCCTTTTAAATTTTAAACTTCTTTTGGCCTTCTCATATTCCACATCTTCAAGCAAGAAATGAATAAGTTTTCCAGTGATTTTTTAATTAATACTTTCAAACCATGACAGGTGTCAGAGTGAAGAGAAAATTGGAGCTGTCAGAGCGATTGCTTCATTAAGAGGTGAACAGTGGGGCTGTCATGGCTGTCATGTGACAGAGAGTGGAACACTGAGGCTTTCACTGCTCGGGTGTCACAGAGAGTGGAACACTAGAACTGTCACAGCTGTAGTATCACATTGCAGAGGAAATTGGAGTTGTCAGAGCTCTGGTGTCACAGAGAATAGAAGACTGTGCTGTCACTGTTGTGGTGTCACAGAGAGGGGAGCAGTTGGGCTGTGACGGCTGTGGTGTCACAGAGAGGGAAACCAGTGCTGTGACTGCCGTGGTGTCACAGAGAGTAGAACGCTGTTGCTGTCAATTCTGTGGTGTCACAGAGAGGGAAGCCCAGTGGTGTCACTGCTGTGGTGTGAGAGAGAGCGGAATGCTGTTGTTTTCACTACCGTGGTGTCACTGAGAGAGGAACAATGGTGCTGTCTCTGCCGTGGTGTCACAGAGAGGAAAGCCCAGTGCTGTCACTGCTGTGGTGTCACAGAGAGTGGAACGCTGGTGTTGTGACGGCTGTGGTGTCACAGAGAGTGGAACCCTGGGGCGGTAGCTGCTCTGGTGTTACAGAGAGGGGACGCCTGGGGCTGTCACTGCTGTGTGTGTGATAGGCTGATAAATAAGAAACAAAGAAAAACTGCTGGAGAAATTAAAGCTGCTGGAGGTTGATGGGGTTTCTTTCTGCTGGCCAATGCCTGGTCATCTCTGAGAACAGACAGTTGTTTTCCCATTGTAAAGGGAGATCAACTTGTGAACACCACCCTTTGAAACCTAAGCCCAGGAATTTTTCTTTCTCTCTGGTTTCTGCCTTTGGAAGAGCTAGTATGGCTAGGCTTCAGCCTCTTGCCCCCCCGGCTGGACAAGGCTGCCGCAGGGGGAGCGGGGCTGGCAGGATTTCGGCGCTTCCTGGAGGGGGTTGGAGAGTGTGAAATGACAGCGGCCCCTTCCCAGATGGGCTGAAGCTCTGGCAGGGCTCACTGAGCCTTGTAGAGTGGGGCTGGCGGGTTAGGCTGCTTCCTAGCTCGGCAGCAGTTTGTGCCGCTGCTGGCTTTCAGCAGCAACTGCCGAGGAAGGGGAGGGAAAGCTCTTGAGCTGTGGCTTGCTGACACAGTGGCCACACTCCTCCAGAGCAGCTAGGGAAAATCTTGCATGGCAAAGAGCTGCAGCCGCTGGCCCCGGGACCATCCCCAGTGCCTGGGCAAGAGTTGAAGCCTTTCACTAGCCAGACGAGACTTGCAGATGAATCCTTTTTCCAGAGAGAGGGGAAGAGAGAGGGATCAACAGGTAAAGAGGCAGCATCAACCACCCAAGGCAGCGAGGAAAGGAATTAAGCCTCAGATGGGAAGAGAAGAGGAAGATGCCCGAAGAAGCTGAAATTTTCTTTTATTCAAGCTATGGAGGGGGACAATCATGTTCTGAAGAAACTCCTTGAATTCCTGAAACAGTATTTTGGGGGGAATGGAGTATTTCAAAGTATAGTTCTGAGCAAAAGGAATTCATTGCTAAAGCTGTGCTAATGGTGAAGTTGTTGTAATGCTATGTGATGCTGGAAGAGAAAAGGAGAAGTGAGAGATGCTGAAGATTTGTGGCTCTTAAGTGACAAAGCAAAAGATTCCTGTTTCCAGAGATGATCCCAGAATCCAATGAAGAGAACTTTTGCCTTTGAAGAACTTATCCTTCATGATTCAATGACACCCCTTGAATCATGGCCCACAAACACAGCTGGGACTGGTGTGAAATGGGAGGAAAGGACTGATGGCAGAGTTTTCTAAGCAGCTGGCATCAGAGCAATAGGAAGGCATGAGAAAATGTTTTTTCTTGTGAAAATCTCCATAGATTGACAAAAGAGAACTTCTTTTTCCCTACAAGGACGGATGAAAAGACTATAGCAGAGTTATGACTGTTTTAAACAGCAATGGTTTTTTTTACCTCTGTGTTGTCAATTAAACACAGCAATGCGTGGCTGCTGGGGAAAAAGGGTATCTGGAAGTTTTATTCTGGTTTTGTATCCTTGTAGTTTGGTTAATAAACTTCCTCGATTCCTTTTAAATTTTAAACTTCTTTTGGCCTTCTCATATTCCACATCTTCAAGCAAGAAATGGATAAGTTTTCCAGTGATTTTTTAATTAATACTTTCAAACCATGACAGGTGTCAGAGTGAGGAGGAAATTGGAGCTGTCAGAGCGATTGCTTCACTAAGAGGTGAACAGTGGGGCTGCCATGGCTGTCACGTGACAGAGAGTGGAACACTGAGGCTTTCACTGCTCGGGTGTCACAGAGAGTGGAACACTAGAACTGTCACAGCTGTAGTATCACATTGCAGAGGAAATTGGAGTTGTCAGAGCTCTGGTGTCACAGAGAATAGAAGACTGTGCTGTCACTGTTGTGGTGTCACAGAGAGGGGAGCAGTTGGGCTGTGACGGCTGTGGTGTCACAGAGAGGGAAACCAGTGCTGTGACTGCCGTGGTGTCACAGAGAGTGGAACGCTGTTGCTGTCAATTCTGTGGTGTCACAGAGAGGGAAGCCCAGTGGTGTCGCTGCTGTGGTGTCAGAGAGAGCGGAATGCTGTTGTTTTCACTACCGTTGTGTCACAGAGTGTGGAACAATGGTGCTGTCACAGCTGTGGCGTCACAGAGAGGGAAGCCCAGTGCTGCCACTGCTGTGGTGTCACAGACAGTGGAACACTGGTGTAGTCGCAGCCATGGTGTCACAGAGAGTAGAAAGCAGTTGTTGTCACTGCTGTTGTGTCACAGAGAGTGGAAAACGGGTGCTGTCACTGCTGTGGTGTCACAGAGAGTGGAACGCTGGTGTTGTCACGGCTGTGGTGTCACAGAGAGTGGAACCCTGGGGCGGTAGCTGCTCTGGTGTTACAGAGAGGGGACGCCTGGGGCTGTCACTGCTGTGTGTGTGATAGGCTGATAAATAAGAAACAAAGAAAAACTGCTAGAGAAATTAAAGCTGCTGGAGGTTGATGGGGTTTCTTTCTGCTGGCCAATGCCTGGTCATCTCTGAGAACAGACAGTTGTTTCCCCATTTTAAAGGGAGATCAACTTGTGAACACCACCCTTTGAAACCTAAGCCCAGGAATTTTTCTTTCTCTCTGGTTTCTGCCTTTGGAAGAGCTAGTATGGCTAGGCTTCAGCCTCTTGCCCCCCCGGCTGGACAAGGCTGCCGCAGGGGGAGCGGGGCTGGCAGGATTTCGGCGCTTCCTGGAGGGGGTTGGAGAGTGTGAAATGACAGCGGCCCCTTCCCAGATGGGCTGAAGCTCTGGCAGGGCTCACTGAGCCTTGTAGAGTGGGGCTGGCGGGTCAGGCTGCTTCCTGGCTCGGCAGCAGTTTGTGCCGCTGCTGGCTTTCAGCAGCAACTGCCGAGGAAGGGGAGGGAAAGCTCTTGAGCTGTGGCTTGCTGACACAGTGGCCACACTCCTCCAGAGCAGCTAGGGAAAATGTTGCATGGCAAAGAGCTGCAGCCGCTGGCCCCGGGACCATCCCCAGTGCCTGGGCAAGAGTTGAAGCCTTTCACTAGCCAGACGAGACTTGCAGATGAATCCTTTTTCCAGAGAGAGGGGAAGAGAGAGGGATCAACAGGTAAAGAGGCAGCATCAACCACCCAAGGCAGCGAGGAAAGGAATTAAGCCTCAGATGGGAAGAGAAGAGGAAGATGCCCGAAGAAGCTGAAATTTTCTTTTATTCAAGCTATGGAGGGGGACAATCATGTTCTGAAGAAACTCCTTGAATTCCTGAAACAGTATTTTGGGGGGAATGGAGTATTTCAAAGTATAGTTCTGAGCAAAAGGAATTCATTGCTAAAGCTGTGCTAATGGTGAAGTTGTTGTAATGCTATGTGATGCTGGAAGAGAAAAGGAGAAGTGAGAGACGCTGAAGATTTGTGGCTCTTAAGTGACAAAGCAAAAGATTCCTGTTTCCAGAGATGATCCCAGAATCCAATGAAGAGAACTTTTGCCTTTGAAGAACTTATCCTTCATGATTCAATGACACCCCTTGAATCATGGCCCACAAACACAGCTGAGACTGGTGTCAAATGGGAGGAAAGGACTGATGGCAGAGTTTTCTAAGCAGCTGGCATCAGAGCAATAGGAAGGCATGAGAAAATGTTTTTTCTTGTGAAAATCTCCATAGATTGACAAAAGAGAACTTCTTTTTCCCTACAAGGACGGATGAAAAGACTATAGCAGAGTTATGACTGTTTTAAACAGCAATGTTTTTTTTTACCTCTGTGTTGTCAATTAAACACAGCAATGCGTGGCTGCTGGGGAAAAAGGGTATCTGGAAGTTTTATTCTGGTTTTGTATCCTTGTAGTTTGGTTAATAAACTTCCTCGATTCCTTTTAAATTTTAAACTTCTTTTGGCCTTCTCATATTCCACATCTTCAAGCAAGAAATGGATAAGTTTTGCAGTGATTTTTTAATTAATACTTTCAAACCATGACAGGTGTCAGAGTGAGGAGGAAATTGGAGCTGTCAGAGCGATTGCTTCACTAAGAGGTGAACAGTGGGGCTGTCATGGCTGTCATGTGACAGAGAGTGGAACACTGAGGCTTTCACTGCTCGGGTGTCACAGAGAGTGGAACACTAGAACTGTCACAGCTGTAGTATCACATTGCAGAGGAAATTGGAGTTGTCAGAGCTCTGGTGTCACAGAGAATAGAAGACTGTGCTGTCACTGTTGTGGTGTCACAGAGAGGGGAGCAGTTGGGCTGTGACGGCTGTGGTGTCACAGAGAGGGAAACCAGTGCTGTGACTGCCGTGGTGTCACAGAGAGTGGAACGCTGTTGCTGTCAATTCTGTGGTGTCACAGAGAGGGAAGCCCAATGGTGTCACTGCTGTGGTGTCAGAGAGAGCGGAATGCTGTTGTTTTCACTACCGTTGTGTCACAGAGTGTGGAACACTGGTGCTGTCACAGCTGTGGCGTCACAGAGAGGGAAGCCCAGTGCTGCCACTGCTGTGGTGTCACAGACAGTGGAACACTGGTGTAGTCGCAGCCATGGTGTCACAGAGAGTAGAAAGCAGTTGTTGTCACTGCTGTTGTGTCACAGAGAGTGGAAAACTGGTGCTGTCACTGCTGTGGTGTCACAGAGAGTGGAACGCTGGTGTTGTCACGGCTGTGGTGTCACAGAGAGTGGAACCCTGGGGCGGTAGCTGCTCTGGTGTTACAGAGAGGGGACGCCTGGGGCTGTCACTGCTGTGTGTGTGATAGGCTGATAAATAAGAAACAAAGAAAAACTGCTGGAGAAATTAAAGCTGCTGGAGGTTGATGGGGTTTCTTTCTGCTGGCCAATGCCTGGTCATCTCTGAGAACAGACAGTTGTTTTCCCATTGTAAAGGGAGATCAACTTGTGAACACCACCCTTTGAAACCTAAGCCCAGGAATTTTTCTTTCTCTCTGGTTTCTGCCTTTGGAAGAGCTAGTATGGCTAGGCTTCAGCCTCTTGCCCCCCCGGCTGGACAAGGCTGCCGCAGGGGGAGCGGGGCTGGCAGGATTTCGGCGCTTCCTGGAGGGGGTTGGAGAGTGTGAAATGACAGCGGCCCCTTCCCAGATGGGCTGAAGCTCTGGCAGGGCTCACTGAGCCTTGTAGAGTGGGGCTGGCGGGTCAGGCTGCTTCCTGGCTCGGCAGCACTTTGTGCCGCTGCTGGCTTTCAGCAGCAACTGCCGAGGAAGGGGAGGGAAAGCTCTTGAGCTGTGGCTTGCTGACACAGTGGCCACACTCCTCCAGAGCAGCTAGGGAAAATCTTGCATGGCAAAGAGCTGCAGCCGCTGGCCCCGGGACCATCCCCAGTGCCTGGGCAAGAGTTGAAGCCTTTCACTAGCCAGACGAGACTTGCAGATGAATCCTTTTTCCAGAGAGAGGGGAAGAGAGAGGGATCAACAGGTAAAGAGGCAGCATCAACCACCCAAGGCAGCGAGGAAAGGAATTAAGCCTCAGATGGGAAGAGAAGAGGAAGATGCCCGAAGAAGCTGAAATTTTCTTTTATTCAAGCTATGGAGGGGGACAATCATGTTCTGAAGAAACTCCTTGAATTCCTGAAACAGTATTTTGGGGGGAATGGAGTATTTCAAAGTATAGTTCTGAGCAAAAGGAATTCATTGCAAAAGCTGTGCTAATGGTGAAGTTGTTGTAATGCTATGTGATGCTGGAAGAGAAAAGGAGAAGTGAGAGATGCTGAAGATTTGTGGCTCTTAAGTGACAAAGCAAAAGATTCCTGTTTCCAGAGATGATCACAGAATCCAATGAAGAGAACTTTTGCCTTTGAAGAACTTATCCTTCATGATTCAATGACACCCCTTGAATCATGGCCCACAAACACAGCTGGGACTGGTGTGAAATGGGAGGAAAGGACTGATGGCAGAGTTTTCTAAGCAGCTGGCATCAGAGCAATAGGAAGGCATGAGAAAATGTTTTTTCTTGTGAAAATCTCCATAGATTGACAAAAGAGAACTTCTTTTTCCCTACAAGGACGGATGAAAAGACTATAGCAGAGTTATGACTGTTTTAAACAGCAATGGTTTTTTTTACCTCTGTGTTGTCAATTAAACACAGCAATGCGTGGCTGCTGGGGAAAAAGGGTATCTGGAAGTTTTATTCTGGTTTTGTATCCTTGTAGTTTGGTTAATAAACTTCCTCGATTCCTTTTAAATTTTAAACTTCTTTTGGCCTTCTCATATTCCACATCTTCAAGCAAGAAATGAATAAGTATTGCAGTGATTTTTTAATTAATACTTTCAAACCATGACAGGTGTCAGAGTGAGGAGGAAATTGGAGCTGTCAGAGCGATTGCTTCACTAAGAGGTGAACAGTGGGGCTGTCATGGCTGTCATGTGACAGAGAGTGGAACACTGAGGCTTTCACTGCTCGGGTGTCACAGAGAGTGGAACACTAGAACTGTCACAGCTGTAGTATCACATTGCAGAGGAAATTGGAGTTGTCAGAGCTCTGGTGTCACAGAGAATAGAAGACTGTGCTGTCACTGTTGTGGTGTCACAGAGAGGGGAGCAGTTGGGCTGTGACGGCTGTGGTGTCACAGAGAGGGAAACCAGTGCTGTGACTGCCGTGGTGTCACAGAGAGTGGAACGCTGTTGCTGTCAATTCTGTGGTGTCACAGAGAGGGAAGCCCAGTGGTGTCACTGCTGTGGTGTCAGAGAGAGCGGAATGCTGTTGTTTTCACTACCGTTGTGTCACAGAGTGTGGAACACTGGTGCTGTCACAGCTGTGGCGTCACAGAGAGGGAAGCCCAGTGCTGCCACTGCTGTGGTGTCACAGACAGTGGAACACTGGTGTAGTCGCAGCCATGGTGTCACAGAGAGTAGAAAGCAGTTGTTGTCACTGCTGTTGTGTCACAGAGAGTGGAAAACTGGTGCTGTCACTGCTGTGGTGTCACAGAGAGTGGAACGCTGGTGTTGTCACGGCTGTGGTGTCACAGAGAGTGGAACCCTGGGGCGGTAGCTGCTCTGGTGTTACAGAGAGGGGACGCCTGGGGCTGTCACTGCTGTGTGTGTGATAGGCTGATAAATAAGAAACAAAGAAAAACTGCTAGAGAAATTAAAGCTGCTGGAGGTTGATGGGGTTTCTTTCTGCTGGCCAATGCCTGGTCATCTCTGAGAACAGACAGTTGTTTCCCCATTGTAAAGGGAGATCAACTTGTGAACACCACCCTTTGAAACCTAAGCCCAGGAATTTTTCTTTCTCTCTGGTTTCTGCCTTTGGAAGAGCTAGTATGGCTAGGCTTCAGCCTCTTGCCCCCCCGGCTGGACAAGGCTGCCGCAGGGGGAGCGGGGCTGGCAGGATTTCGGCGCTTCCTGGAGGGGGTTGGAGAGTGTGAAATGACAGCGGCCCCTTCCCAGATGGGCTGAAGCTCTGGCAGGGCTCACTGAGCCTTGTAGAGTGGGGCTGGCGGGTCAGGCTGCTTCCTGGCTCGGCAGCACTTTGTGCCGCTGCTGGCTTTCAGCAGCAACTGCCGAGGAAGGGGAGGGAAAGCTCTTGAGCTGTGGCTTGCTGACACAGTGGCCACACTCCTCCAGAGCAGCTAGGGAAAATCTTGCATGGCAAAGAGCTGCAGCCGCTGGCCCCGGGACCATCCCCAGTGCCTGGGCAAGAGTTGAAGCCTTTCACTAGCCAGACGAGACTTGCAGATGAATCCTTTTTCCAGAGAGAGGGGAAGAGAGAGGGATCAACAGGTAAAGAGGCAGCATCAACCACCCAAGGCAGCGAGGAAAGGAATTAAGCCTCAGATGGGAAGAGAAGAGGAAGATGCCCGAAGAAGCTGAAATTTTCTTTTATTCAAGCTATGGAGGGGGACAATCATGTTCTGAAGAAACTCCTTGAATTCCTGAAACAGTATTTTGGGGGGAATGGAGTATTTCAAAGTAGAGTTCTGAGCAAAAGGAATTCATTGCTAAAGCTGTGCTAATGGTGAAGTTGTTGTAATGCTATGTGATGCTGGAAGAGAAAAGGAGAAGTGAGAGATGCTGAAGATTTGTGGCTCTTAAGTGACAAAGCAAAAGATTCCTGTTTCCAGAGATGATCACAGAATCCAATGAAGAGAACTTTTGCCTTTGAAGAACTTATCCTTCATGATTCAATGACACCCCTTGAATCATGGCCCACAAACACAGCTGGGACTGGTGTGAAATGGGAGGAAAGGACTGATGGCAGAGTTTTCTAAGCAGCTGGCATCAGAGCAATAGGAAGGCATGAGAAAATGTTTTTTCTTGTGAAAATCTCCATAGATTGACAAAAGAGAACTTCTTTTTCCCTACAAGGACGGATGAAAAGACTATAGCAGAGTTATGACTGTTTTAAACAGCAATGGTTTTTTTTACCTCTGTGTTGTCAATTAAACACAGCAATGCGTGGCTGCTGGGGAAAAAGGGTATCTGGAAGTTTTATTCTGGTTTTGTATCCTTGTAGTTTGGTTAATAAACTTCCTCGATTCCTTTTAAATTTTAAACTTCTTTTGGCCTTCTCATATTCCACATCTTCAAGCAAGAAATGAATAAGTATTGCAGTGATTTTTTAATTAATACTTTCAAACCATGACAGGTGTCAGAGTGAGGAGGAAATTGGAGCTGTCAGAGCGATTGCTTCACTAAGAGGTGAACAGTGGGGCTGTCATGGCTGTCATGTGACAGAGAGTGGAACACTGAGGCTTTCACTGCTCGGGTGTCACAGAGAGTGGAACACTAGAACTGTCACAGCTGTAGTATCACATTGCAGAGGAAATTGGAGTTGTCAGAGCTCTGGTGTCACAGAGAATAGAAGACTGTGCTGTCACTGTTGTGGTGTCACAGAGAGGGGAGCAGTTGGGCTGTGACGGCTGTGGTGTCACAGAGAGGGAAACCAGTGCTGTGACTGCCGTGGTGTCACAGAGAGTGGAACGCTGTTGCTGTCAATTCTGTGGTGTCACAGAGAGGGAAGCCCAATGGTGTCACTGCTGTGGTGTCAGAGAGAGCGGAATGCTGTTGTTTTCACTACCGTTGTGTCACAGAGTGTGGAACACTGGTGCTGTCACAGCTGTGGCGTCACAGAGAGGGAAGCCCAGTGCTGCCACTGCTGTGGTGTCACAGACAGTGGAACACTGGTGTAGTCGCAGCCATGGTGTCACAGAGAGTAGAAAGCAGTTGTTGTCACTGCTGTTGTGTCACAGAGAGTGGAAAACTGGTGCTGTCACTGCTGTGGTGTCAGAGAGAGTGGAACGCTGGTGTTGTCACGGCTGTGGTGTCACAGAGAGTGGAACCCTGGGGCGGTAGCTGCTCTGGTGTTACAGAGAGGGGACGCCTGGGGCTGTCACTGCTGTGTGTGTGATAGGCTGATAAATAAGAAACAAAGAAAAACTGCTAGAGAAATTAAAGCTGCTGGAGGTTGATGGGGTTTCTTTCTGCTGGCCAATGCCTGGTCATCTCTGAGAACAGACAGTTGTTTTCCCATTGTAAAGGGAGATCAACTTGTGAACACCACCCTTTGAAACCTAAGCCCAGGAATTTTTCTTTCTCTCTGGTTTCTGCCTTTGGAAGAGCTAGTATGGCTAGGCTTCAGCCTCTTGCCCCCCCGGCTGGACAAGGCTGCCGCAGGGGGAGCGGGGCTGGCAGGATTTCGGCGCTTCCTGGAGGGGGTTGGAGAGTGTGAAATGACAGCGGCCCCTTCCCAGATGGGCTGAAGCTCTGGCAGGGCTCACTGAGCCTTGTAGAGTGGGGCTGGCGGGTCAGGCTGCTTCCTGGCTCGGCTGCAGTTTGTGCCGCTGCTGGCTTTCAGCAGCAACTGCCGAGGAAGGGGAGGGAAAGCTCTTGAGCTGTGGCTTGCTGACACAGTGGCCACACTCCTCCAGAGCAGCTAGGGAAAATCTTGCATGGCAAAGAGCTGCAGCCGCTGGCCCCGGGACCATCCTCAGTGCCTGGGCAAGAGTTGAAGCTTTTCACTAGCCAGACGAGACTTGCAGATGAATCCTTTTTCCAGAGAGAGGGGAAGAGAGAGGGATCAACAGGTAAAGAGGCAGCATCAACCACCCAAGGCAGCGAGGAAAGGAATTAAGCCTCAGATGGGAAGAGAAGAGGAAGATGCCCGAAGAAGCTGAAATTTTCTTTTATTCAAGCTATGGAGGGGGACAATCATGTTCTGAAGAAACTCCTTGAATTCCTGAAACAGTATTTTGGGGGGAATGGAGTATTTCAAAGCATAGTTCTGAGCAAAAGGAATTCATTGCTAAAGCTGTGCTAATGGTGAAGTTGTTGTAATGCTATGTGATGCTGGAAGAGAAAAGGAGAAGTGAGAGATGCTGAAGATTTGTGGCTCTTAAGTGACAAAGCAAAAGATTCCTGTTTCCAGAGATGATCCCAGAATCCAATGAAGAGAACTTTTGCCTTTGAAGAACTTATCCTTCATGATTCAATGACACCCCTTGAATCATGGCCCACAAACACAGCTGGGACTGGTGTGAAATGGGAGGAAAGGACTGATGGCAGAGTTTTCTAAGCAGCTGGCATCAGAGCAATAGGAAGGCATGAGAAAATGTTTTTTCTTGTGAAAATCTCCATAGATTGACAAAAGAGAACTTCTTTTTCCCTACAAGGACGGATGAAAAGACTATAGCAGAGTTATGACTGTTTTAAACAGCAATGTTTTTTTTTACCTCTGTGTTGTCAATTAAACACAGCAATGCGTGGCTGCTGGGGAAAAAGGGTATCTGGAAGTTTTATTCTGGTTTTGTATCCTTGTAGTTTGGTTAATAAACTTCCTCGATTCCTTTTAAATTTTAAACTTCTTTTGGCCTTCTCATATTCCACATCTTCAAGCAAGAAATGAATAAGTATTGCAGTGATTTTTTAATTAATACTTTCAAACCATGACAGGTGTCAGAGTGAGGAGGAAATTGGAGCTGTCAGAGCGATTGCTTCACTAAGAGGTGAACAGTGGGGCTGTCATGGCTGTCATGTGACAGAGAGTGGAACACTGAGGCTTTCACTGCTCGGGTGTCACAGAGAGTGGAACACTAGAACTGTCACAGCTGTAGTATCACATTGCAGAGGAAATTGGAGTTGTCAGAGCTCTGGTGTCACAGAGAATAGAAGACTGTGCTGTCACTGTTGTGGTGTCACAGAGAGGGGAGCAGTTGGGCTGTGACGGCTGTGGTGTCACAGAGAGGGAAACCAGTGCTGTGACTGCCGTGGTGTCACAGAGAGTGGAACGCTGTTGCTGTCAATTCTGTGGTGTCACAGAGAGGGAAGCCCAATGGTGTCACTGCTGTGGTGTCAGAGAGAGCGGAATGCTGTTGTTTTCACTACCGTTGTGTCACAGAGTGTGGAACACTGGTGCTGTCACAGCTGTGGCGTCACAGAGAGGGAAGCCCAGTGCTGCCACTGCTGTGGTGTCACAGACAGTGGAACACTGGTGTAGTCGCAGCCATGGTGTCACAGAGAGTAGAAAGCAGTTGTTGTCACTGCTGTTGTGTCACAGAGAGTGGAAAACTGGTGCTGTCACTGCTGTGGTGTCAGAGAGAGTGGAACGCTGGTGTTGTCACGGCTGTGGTGTCACAGAGAGTGGAACCCTGGGGCGGTAGCTGCTCTGGTGTTACAGAGAGGGGACGCCTGGGGCTGTCACTGCTGTGTGTGTGATAGGCTGATAAATAAGAAACAAAGAAAAACTGCTAGAGAAATTAAAGCTGCTGGAGGTTGATGGGGTTTCTTTCTGCTGGCCAATGCCTGGTCATCTCTGAGAACAGACAGTTGTTTTCCCATTGTAAAGGGAGATCAACTTGTGAACACCACCCTTTGAAACCTAAGCCCAGGAATTTTTCTTTCTCTCTGGTTTCTGCCTTTGGAAGAGCTAGTATGGCTAGGCTTCAGCCTCTTGCCCCCCCGGCTGGACAAGGCTGCCGCAGGGGGAGCGGGGCTGGCAGGATTTCGGCGCTTCCTGGAGGGGGTTGGAGAGTGTGAAATGACAGCGGCCCCTTCCCAGATGGGCTGAAGCTCTGGCAGGGCTCACTGAGCCTTGTAGAGTGGGGCTGGCGGGTCAGGCTGCTTCCTGGCTCGGCTGCAGTTTGTGCCGCTGCTGGCTTTCAGCAGCAACTGCCGAGGAAGGGGAGGGAAAGCTCTTGAGCTGTGGCTTGCTGACACAGTGGCCACACTCCTCCAGAGCAGCTAGGGAAAATCTTGCATGGCAAAGAGCTGCAGCCGCTGGCCCCGGGACCATCCTCAGTGCCTGGGCAAGAGTTGAAGCTTTTCACTAGCCAGACGAGACTTGCAGATGAATCCTTTTTCCAGAGAGAGGGGAAGAGAGAGGGATCAACAGGTAAAGAGGCAGCATCAACCACCCAAGGCAGCGAGGAAAGGAATTAAGCCTCAGATGGGAAGAGAAGAGGAAGATGCCCGAAGAAGCTGAAATTTTCTTTTATTCAAGCTATGGAGGGGGACAATCATGTTCTGAAGAAACTCCTTGAATTCCTGAAACAGTATTTTGGGGGGAATGGAGTATTTCAAAGCATAGTTCTGAGCAAAAGGAATTCATTGCTAAAGCTGTGCTAATGGTGAAGTTGTTGTAATGCTATGTGATGCTGGAAGAGAAAAGGAGAAGTGAGAGATGCTGAAGATTTGTGGCTCTTAAGTGACAAAGCAAAAGATTCCTGTTTCCAGAGATGATCCCAGAATCCAATGAAGAGAACTTTTGCCTTTGAAGAACTTATCCTTCATGATTCAATGACACCCCTTGAATCATGGCCCACAAACACAGCTGGGACTGGTGTGAAATGGGAGGAAAGGACTGATGGCAGAGTTTTCTAAGCAGCTGGCATCAGAGCAATAGGAAGGCATGAGAAAATGTTTTTTCTTGTGAAAATCTCCATAGATTGACAAAAGAGAACTTCTTTTTCCCTACAAGGACGGATGAAAAGACTATAGCAGAGTTATGACTGTTTTAAACAGCAATGTTTTTTTTTACCTCTGTGTTGTCAATTAAACACAGCAATGCGTGGCTGCTGGGGAAAAAGGGTATCTGGAAGTTTTATTCTGGTTTTGTATCCTTGTAGTTTGGTTAATAAACTTCCTCGATTCCTTTTAAATTTTAAACTTCTTTTGGCCTTCTCATATTCCACATCTTCAAGCAAGAAATGAATAAGTATTGCAGTGATTTTTTAATTAATACTTTCAAACCATGACAGGTGTCAGAGTGAGGAGGAAATTGGAGCTGTCAGAGCGATTGCTTCACTAAGAGGTGAACAGTGGGGCTGTCATGGCTGTCATGTGACAGAGAGTGGAACACTGAGGCTTTCACTGCTCGGGTGTCACAGAGAGTGGAACACTAGAACTGTCACAGCTGTAGTATCACATTGCAGAGGAAATTGGAGTTGTCAGAGCTCTGGTGTCACAGAGAATAGAAGACTGTGCTGTCACTGTTGTGGTGTCACAGAGAGGGGAGCAGTTGGGCTGTGACGGCTGTGGTGTCACAGAGAGGGAAACCAGTGCTGTGACTGCCGTGGTGTCACAGAGAGTGGAACGCTGTTGCTGTCAATTCTGTGGTGTCACAGAGAGGGAAGCCCAATGGTGTCACTGCTGTGGTGTCAGAGAGAGCGGAATGCTGTTGTTTTCACTACCGTTGTGTCACAGAGTGTGGAACACTGGTGCTGTCACAGCTGTGGCGTCACAGAGAGGGAAGCCCAGTGCTGCCACTGCTGTGGTGTCACAGACAGTGGAACACTGGTGTAGTCGCAGCCATGGTGTCACAGAGAGTAGAAAGCAGTTGTTGTCACTGCTGTTGTGTCACAGAGAGTGGAAAACTGGTGCTGTCACTGCTGTGGTGTCAGAGAGAGTGGAACGCTGGTGTTGTCACGGCTGTGGTGTCACAGAGAGTGGAACCCTGGGGCGGTAGCTGCTCTGGTGTTACAGAGAGGGGACGCCTGGGGCTGTCACTGCTGTGTGTGTGATAGGCTGATAAATAAGAAACAAAGAAAAACTGCTAGAGAAATTAAAGCTGCTGGAGGTTGATGGGGTTTCTTTCTGCTGGCCAATGCCTGGTCATCTCTGAGAACAGACAGTTGTTTTCCCATTGTAAAGGGAGATCAACTTGTGAACACCACCCTTTGAAACCTAAGCCCAGGAATTTTTCTTTCTCTCTGGTTTCTGCCTTTGGAAGAGCTAGTATGGCTAGGCTTCAGCCTCTTGCCCCCCCGGCTGGACAAGGCTGCCGCAGGGGGAGCGGGGCTGGCAGGATTTCGGCGCTTCCTGGAGGGGGTTGGAGAGTGTGAAATGACAGCGGCCCCTTCCCAGATGGGCTGAAGCTCTGGCAGGGCTCACTGAGCCTTGTAGAGTGGGGCTGGCGGGTCAGGCTGCTTCCTGGCTCGGCAGCAGTTTGTGCCGCTGCTGGCTTTCAGCAGCAACTGCCGAGGAAGGGGAGGGAAAGCTCTTGAGCTGTGGCTTGCTGACACAGTGGCCACACTCCTCCAGAGCAGCTAGGGAAAATCTTGCATGGCAAAGAGCTGCAGCCGCTGGCCCCGGGACCATCCCCAGTGCCTGGGCAAGAGTTGAAGCTTTTCACTAGCCAGACGAGACTTGCAGATGAATCCTTTTTCCAGAGAGAGGGGAAGAGAGAGGGATCAACAGGTAAAGAGGCAGCATCAACCACCCAAGGCAGCGAGGAAAGGAATTAAGCCTCAGATGGGAAGAGAAGAGGAAGATGCCCGAAGAAGCTGAAATTTTCTTTTATTCAAGCTATGGAGGGGGACAATCATGTTCTGAAGAAACTCCTTGAATTCCTGAAACAGTATTTTGGGGGGAATGGAGTATTTCAAAGTATAGTTCTGAGCAAAAGGAATTCATTGCTAAAGCTGTGCTAATGGTGAAGTTGTTGTAATGCTATGTGATGCTGGAAGAGAAAAGGAGAAGTGAGAGATGCTGAAGATTTGTGGCTCTTAAGTGACAAAGCAAAAGATTCCTGTTTCCAGAGATGATCCCAGAATCCAATGAAGAGAACTTTTGCCTTTGAAGAACTTATCCTTCATGATTCAATGACACCCCTTGAATCATGGCCCACAAACACAGCTGGGACTGGTGTGAAATGGGAGGAAAGGACTGATGGCAGAGTTTTCTAAGCAGCTGGCATCAGAGCAATAGGAAGGCATGAGAAAATGTTTTTTCTTGTGAAAATCTCCATAGATTGACAAAAGAGAACTTCTTTTTCCCTACAAGGACTGATGAAAAGACTATAGCAGAGTTATGACTGTTTTAAACAGCAATGTTTTTTTTTACCTCTGTGTTGTCAATTAAACACAGCAATGCGTGGCTGCTGGGGAAAAAGGGTATCTGGAAGTTTTATTCTGGTTTTGTATCCTTGTAGTTTGGTTAATAAACTTCCTCGATTCCTTTTAAATTTTAAACTTCTTTTGGCCTTCTCATATTCCACATCTTCAAGCAAGAAATGAATAAGTATTGCAGTGATTTTTTAATTAATACTTTCAAACCATGACAGGTGTCAGAGTGAGGAGGAAATTGGAGCTGTCAGAGCGATTGCTTCACTAAGAGGTGAACAGTGGGGCTGTCATGGCTGTCATGTGACAGAGAGTGGAACACTGAGGCTTTCACTGCTCGGGTGTCACAGAGAGTGGAACACTAGAACTGTCACAGCTGTAGTATCACATTGCAGAGGAAATTGGAGTTGTCAGAGCTCTGGTGTCACAGAGAATAGAAGACTGTGCTGTCACTGTTGTGGTGTCACAGAGAGGGGAGCAGTTGGGCTGTGACGGCTGTGGTGTCACAGAGAGGGAAACCAGTGCTGTGACTGCCGTGGTGTCACAGAGAGTGGAACGCTGTTGCTGTCAATTCTGTGGTGTCACAGAGAGGGAAGCCCAATGGTGTCACTGCTGTGGTGTCAGAGAGAGCGGAATGCTGTTGTTTTCACTACCGTTGTGTCACAGAGTGTGGAACACTGGTGCTGTCACAGCTGTGGCGTCACAGAGAGGGAAGCCCAGTGCTGCCACTGCTGTGGTGTCACAGACAGTGGAACACTGGTGTAGTCGCAGCCATGGTGTCACAGAGAGTAGAAAGCAGTTGTTGTCACTGCTGTTGTGTCACAGAGAGTGGAAAACTGGTGCTGTCACTGCTGTGGTGTCAGAGCGAGTGGAACGCTGGTGTTGTCACGGCTGTGGTGTCACAGAGAGTGGAACCCTGGGGCGGTAGCTGCTCTGGTGTTACAGAGAGGGGACGCCTGGGGCTGTCACTGCTGTGTGTGTGATAGGCTGATAAATAAGAAACAAAGAAAAACTGCTAGAGAAATTAAAGCTGCTGGAGGTTGATGGGGTTTCTTTCTGCTGGCCAATGCCTGGTCATCTCTGAGAACAGACAGTTGTTTTCCCATTGTAAAGGGAGATCAACTTGTGAACACCACCCTTTGAAACCTAAGCCCAGGAATTTTTCTTTCTCTCTGGTTTCTGCCTTTGGAAGAGCTAGTATGGCTAGGCTTCAGCCTCTTGCCCCCCCGGCTGGACAAGGCTGCCGCAGGGGGAGCGGGGCTGGCAGGATTTCGGCGCTTCCTGGAGGGGGTTGGAGAGTGTGAAATGACAGCGGCCCCTTCCCAGATGGGCTGAAGCTCTGGCAGGGCTCACTGAGCCTTGTAGAGTGGGGCTGGCGGGTCAGGCTGCTTCCTGGCTCGGCAGCAGTTTGTGCCGCTGCTGGCTTTCAGCAGCAACTGCCGAGGAAGGGGAGGGAAAGCTCTTGAGCTGTGGCTTGCTGACACAGTGGCCACACTCCTCCAGAGCAGCTAGGGAAAATCTTGCATGGCAAAGAGCTGCAGCCGCTGGCCCCGGGACCATCCCCAGTGCCTGGGCAAGAGTTGAAGCTTTTCACTAGCCAGACGAGACTTGCAGATGAATCCTTTTTCCAGAGAGAGGGGAAGAGAGAGGGATCAACAGGTAAAGAGGCAGCATCAACCACCCAAGGCAGCGAGGAAAGGAATTAAGCCTCAGATGGGAAGAGAAGAGGAAGATGCCCGAAGAAGCTGAAATTTTCTTTTATTCAAGCTATGGAGGGGGACAATCATGTTCTGAAGAAACTCCTTGAATTCCTGAAACAGTATTTTGGGGGGAATGGAGTATTTCAAAGTATAGTTCTGAGCAAAAGGAATTCATTGCTAAAGCTGTGCTAATGGTGAAGTTGTTGTAATGCTATGTGATGCTGGAAGAGAAAAGGAGAAGTGAGAGATGCTGAAGATTTGTGGCTCTTAAGTGACAAAGCAAAAGATTCCTGTTTCCAGAGATGATCCCAGAATCCAATGAAGAGAACTTTTGCCTTTGAAGAACTTATCCTTCATGATTCAATGACACCCCTTGAATCATGGCCCACAAACACAGCTGGGACTGGTGTGAAATGGGAGGAAAGGACTGATGGCAGAGTTTTCTAAGCAGCTGGCATCAGAGCAATAGGAAGGCATGAGAAAATGTTTTTTCTTGTGAAAATCTCCATAGATTGACAAAAGAGAACTTCTTTTTCCCTACAAGGACTGATGAAAAGACTATAGCAGAGTTATGACTGTTTTAAACAGCAATGGTTTTTTTTACCTCTGTGTTGTCAATTAAACACAGCAATGCGTGGCTGCTGGGGAAAAAGGGTATCTGGAAGTTTTATTCTGGTTTTGTATCCTTGTAGTTTGGTTAATAAACTTCCTCGATTCCTTTTAAATTTTAAACTTCTTTTGGCCTTCTCATATTCCACATCTTCAAGCAAGAAATGAATAAGTTTTCCAGTGATTTTTTAATTAATACTTTCAAACCATGACAGGTGTCAGAGTGAGGAGGAAATTGGAGCTGTCAGAGCGATTGCTTCACTAAGAGGTGAACAGTGGGGCTGTCATGGCTGTCATGTGACAGAGAGTGGAACACTGAGGCTTTCACTGCTCGGGTGTCACAGAGAGTGGAGCACTAGAACTGTCACAGCAGTAGTATCACATTGCAGAGGAAATTGGAGTTGTCAGAGCTCTGGTGTCACAGAGAATAGAAGACTGTGCTGTCACTGTTGTGGTGTCACAGAGAGGGGAGCAGTTGGGCTGTGACGGCTGTGGTGTCACAGAGAGGGAAACCAGTGCTGTGACTGCCGTGGTGTCACAGAGAGTGGAACGCTGTTGCTGTCAATTCTGTGGTGTCACAGAGAGGGAAGCCCAGTGGTGTCACTGCTGTGGTGTCAGAGAGAGCGGAATGCTGTTGTTTTCACTACCGTTGTGTCACAGAGTGTGGAACACTGGTGCTGTCACAGCTGTGGCGTCACAGAGAGGGAAGCCCAGTGCTGCCACTGCTGTGGTGTCACAGACAGTGGAACACTGGTGTAGTCGCAGCCATGGTGTCACAGAGAGTAGAAAGCAGTTGTTGTCACTGCTGTTGTGTCACAGAGAGTGGAAAACTGGTGCTGTCACTGCTGTGGTGTCAGAGAGAGTGGAACGCTGGTGTTGTCACGGCTGTGGTGTCACAGAGAGTGGAACCCTGGGGCGGTAGCTGCTCTGGTGTTACAGAGAGGGGACGCCTGGGGCTGTCACTGCTGTGTGTGTGATAGGCTGATAAATAAGAAACAAAGAAAAACTGCTAGAGAAATTAAAGCTGCTGGAGGTTGATGGGGTTTCTTTCTGCTGGCCAATGCCTGGTCATCTCTGAGAACAGACAGTTGTTTTCCCATTGTAAAGGGAGATCAACTTGTGAACACCACCCTTTGAAACCTAAGCCCAGGAATTTTTCTTTCTCTCTGGTTTCTGCCTTTGGAAGAGCTAGTATGGCTAGGCTTCAGCCTCTTGCCCCCCCGGCTGGACAAGGCTGCCGCAGGGGGAGCGGGGCTGGCAGGATTTCGGCGCTTCCTGGAGGGGGTTGGAGAGTGTGAAATGACAGCGGCCCCTTCCCAGATGGGCTGAAGCTCTGGCAGGGCTCACTGAGCCTTGTAGAGTGGGGCTGGCGGGTCAGGCTGCTTCCTGGCTCGGCAGCACTTTGTGCCGCTGCTGGCTTTCAGCAGCAACTGCCGAGGAAGGGGAGGGAAAGCTCTTGAGCTGTGGCTTGCTGACACAGTGGCCACACTCCTCCAGAGCATCTAGGGAAAATCTTGCATGGCAAAGAGCTGCAGCCGCTGGCCCCGGGACCATCCCCAGTGCCTGGGCAAGAGTTGAAGCCTTTCACTAGCCAGACGAGACTTGCAGATGAATCCTTTTTCCAGAGAGAGGGGAAGAGAGAGGGATCAACAGGTAAAGAGGCAGCATCAACCACCCAAGGCAGCGAGGAAAGGAATTAAGCCTCAGATGGGAAGAGAAGAGGAAGATGCCCGAAGAAGCTGAAATTTTCTTTTATTCAAGCTATGGAGGGGGACAATCATGTTCTGAAGAAACTCCTTGAATTCCTGAAACAGTATTTTGGGGGGAATGGAGTATTTCAAAGTATAGTTCTGAGCAAAAGGAATTCATTGCTAAAGCTGTGCTAATGGTGAAGTTGTTGTAATGCTATGTGATGCTGGAAGAGAAAAGGAGAAGTGAGAGATGCTGAAGATTTGTGGCTCTTAAGTGACAAAGCAAAAGATTCCTGTTTCCAGAGATGATCCCAGAATCCAATGAAGAGAACTTTTGCCTTTGAAGAACTTATCCTTCATGATTCAATGACACCCCTTGAATCATGGCCCACAAACACAGCTGGGACTGGTGTGAAATGGGAGGAAAGGACTGATGGCAGAGTTTTCTAAGCAGCTGGCATCAGAGGAGAATAGGAAGGCATGAGAAAATGTTTTTTCTTGTGAAAATCTCCATAGATTGACAAAAGAGAACTTCTTTTTCCCTACAAGGACGGATGAAAAGACTATAGCAGAGTTATGACTGTTTTAAACAGCAATGGTTTTTTTTACCTCTGTGTTGTCAATTAAACACAGCAATGCGTGGCTGCTGGGGAAAAAGGGTATCTGGAAGTTTTATTCTGGTTTTGTATCCTTGTAGTTTGGTTAATAAACTTCCTCGATTCCTTTTAAATTTTAAACTTCTTTTGGCCTTCTCATATTCCACATCTTCAAGCAAGAAATGGATAAGTTTTGCAGTGATTTTTTAATTAATACTTTCAAACCATGACAGGTGTCAGAGTGAGGAGAAAATTGGAGCTGTCAGAGCGATTTCTTCACTAAGAGGTGAACAGTGGGGCTGTCATGGCTGTCATGTGACAGAGAGTGGAACACTGAGGCTTTCACTGCTCGGGTGTCACAGAGAGTGGAACACTAGAACTGTCACAGCTGTAGTATCACATTGCAGAGGAAATTGGAGTTGTCAGAGCTCTGGTGTCACAGAGAATAGAAGACTGTGCTGTCACTGTTGTGGTGTCACAGAGAGGGGAGCAGTTGGGCTGTGACGGCTGTGGTGTCACAGAGAGGGAAACCAGTGCTGTGACTGCCGTGGTGTCACAGAGAGTGGAACGCTGTTGCTGTCAATTCTGTGGTGTCACAGAGAGGGAAGCCCAATGGTGTCACTGCTGTGGTGTCAGAGAGAGCGGAATGCTGTTGTTTTCACTACCGTTGTGTCACAGAGTGTGGAACACTGGTGCTGTCACAGCTGTGGCGTCACAGAGAGGGAAGCCCAGTGCTGCCACTGCTGTGGTGTCACAGACAGTGGAACACTGGTGTAGTCGCAGCCATGGTGTCACAGAGAGTAGAAAGCAGTTGTTGTCACTGCTGTTGTGTCACAGAGAGTGGAACGCTGGTGTTGTGACGGCTGTGGTGTCACAGAGAGTGGAACGCTGGTGTTGTCACGGCTGTGGTGTCACAGAGAGTGGAACCCTGGGGCGGTAGCTGCTCTGGTGTTACAGAGAGGGGATGCCTGGGGCTGTCACTGCTGTGTGTGTGATAGGCTGATAAATAAGAAACAAAGAAAAACTGCTAGAGAAATTAAAGCTGCTGGAGGTTGATGGGGTTTCTTTCTGCTGGCCAATGCCTGGTCATCTCTGAGAACAGACAGTTGTTTTCCCATTGTAAAGGGAGATCAACTTGTGAACACCACCCTTTGAAACCTAAGCCCAGGAATTTTTCTTTCTCTCTGGTTTCTGCCTTTGGAAGAGCTAGTATGGCTAGGCTTCAGCCTCTTGCCCCCCCGGCTGGACAAGGCTGCCGCAGGGGGAGCGGGGCTGGCAGGATTTCGGCGCTTCCTGGAGGGGGTTGGAGAGTGTGAAATGACAGCGGCCCCTTCCCAGATGGGCTGAAGCTCTGGCAGGGCTCACTGAGCCTTGTAGAGTGGGGCTGGTGGGTCAGGCTGCTTCCTGGCTCGGCAGCAGTTTGTGCCGCTGCTGGCTTTCAGCAGCAACTGCCGAGGAAGGGGAGGGAAAGCTCTTGAGCTGTGGCTTGCTGACACAGTGGCCACACTCCTCCAGAGCAGCTAGGGAAAATGTTGCATGGCAAAGAGCTGCAGCCGCTGGCCCCGGGACCATCCCCAGTGCCTGGGCAAGAGTTGAAGCCTTTCACTAGCCAGACGAGACTTGCAGATGAATCCTTTTTCCAGAGAGAGGGGAAGAGAGAGGGATCAACAGGTAAAGAGGCAGCATCAACCACCCAAGGCAGCGAGGAAAGGAATTAAGCCTCAGATGGGAAGAGAAGAGGAAGATGCCCGAAGAAGCTGAAATTTTCTTTTATTCAAGCTATGGAGGGGGACAATCATGTTCTGAAGAAACTCCTTGAATTCCTGAAACAGTATTTTGGGGGGAATGGAGTATTTCAAAGTATAGTTCTGAGCAAAAGGAATTCATTGCTAAAGCTGTGCTAATGGTGAAGTTGTTGTAATGCTATGTGATGCTGGAAGAGAAAAGGAGAAGTGAGAGATGCTGAAGATTTGTGGCTCTTAAGTGACAAAGCAAAAGATTCCTGTTTCCAGAGATGATCACAGAATCCAATGAAGAGAACTTTTGCCTTTGAAGAACTTATCCTTCATGATTCAATGACACCCCTTGAATCATGGCCCACAAACACAGCTGGGACTGGTGTGAAATGGGAGGAAAGGACTGATGGCAGAGTTTTCTAAGCAGCTGGCATCAGAGCAATAGGAAGGCATGAGAAAATGTTTTTTCTTGTGAAAATCTCCATAGATTGACAAAAGAGAACTTCTTTTTCCCTACAAGGACGGATGAAAAGACTATAGCAGAGTTATGACTGTTTTAAACAGCAATGGTTTTTTTTACCTCTGTGTTGTCAATTAAACACAGCAATGCGTGGCTGCTGGGGAAAAAGGGTATCTGGAAGTTTTATTCTGGTTTTGTATCCTTGTAGTTTGGTTAATAAACTTCCTCGATTCCTTTTAAATTTTAAACTTCTTTTGGCCTTCTCATATTCCACATCTTCAAGCAAGAAATGGATAAGTTTTCCAGTGATTTTTTAATTAATACTTTCAAACCATGACAGGTGTCAGAGTGAGGAGAAAATTGGAGCTGTCAGAGCGATTGCTTCACTAAGAGGTGAACAGTGGGGCTGTCATGGCTGTCATGTGACAGAGAGTGGAACACTGAGGCTTTCACTGCTCGGGTGTCACAGAGAGTGGAACACTAGAACTGTCACAGCTGTAGTATCACATTGCAGAGGAAATTGGAGTTGTCAGAGCTCTGGTGTCACAGAGAATAGAAGACTGTGCTGTCACTGTTGTGGTGTCACAGAGAGGGGAGCAGTTGGGCTGTGACGGCTGTGGTGTCACAGAGAGGGAAACCAGTGCTGTGACTGCCGTGGTGTCACAGAGAGTGGAACGCTGTTGCTGTCAATTCTGTGGTGTCACAGAGAGGGAAGCCCAATGGTGTCACTGCTGTGGTGTCAGAGAGAGCGGAATGCTGTTGTTTTCACTACCGTTGTGTCACAGAGTGTGGAACACTGGTGCTGTCACAGCTGTGGCGTCACAGAGAGGGAAGCCCAGTGCTGCCACTGCTGTGGTGTCACAGACAGTGGAACACTGGTGTAGTCGCAGCCATGGTGTCACAGAGAGTAGAAAGCAGTTGTTGTCACTGCTGTTGTGTCACAGAGAGTGGAAAACTGGTGCTGTCACTGCTGTGGTGTCACAGAGAGTGGAACGCTGGTGTTGTCACGGCTGTGGTGTCACAGAGAGTGGAACCCTGGGGCGGTAGCTGCTCTGGTGTTACAGAGAGGGGACGCCTGGGGCTGTCACTGCTGTGTGTGTGATAGGCTGATAAATAAGAAACAAAGAAAAACTGCTAGAGAAATTAAAGCTGCTGGAGGTTGATGGGGTTTCTTTCTGCTGGCCAATGCCTGGTCATCTCTGAGAACAGACAGTTGTTTTCCCATTGTAAAGGGAGATCAACTTGTGAACACCACCCTTTGAAACCTAAGCCCAGGAATTTTTCTTTCTCTCTGGTTTCTGCCTTTGGAAGAGCTAGTATGGCTAGGCTTCAGCCTCTTGCCCCCCCGGCTGGACAAGGCTGCCGCAGGGGGAGCGGGGCTGGCAGGATTTCGGCGCTTCCTGGAGGGGGTTGGAGAGTGTGAAATGACAGCGGCCCCTTCCCAGATGGGCTGAAGCTCTGGCAGGGCTCACTGAGCCTTGTAGAGTGGGGCTGGCGGGTCAGGCTGCTTCCTGGCTCGGCAGCAGTTTGTGCCGCTGCTGGCTTTCAGCAGCAACTGCCGAGGAAGGGGAGGGAAAGCTCTTGAGCTGTGGCTTGCTGACACAGTGGCCACACTCCTCCAGAGCAGCTAGGGAAAATGTTGCATGGCAAAGAGCTGCAGCCGCTGGCCCCGGGACCATCCCCAGTGCCTGGGCAAGAGTTGAAGCCTTTCACTAGCCAGACGAGACTTGCAGATGAATCCTTTTTCCAGAGAGAGGGGAAGAGAGAGGGATCAACAGGTAAAGAGGCAGCATCAACCACCCAAGGCAGCGAGGAAAGGAATTAAGCCTCAGATGGGAAGAGAAGAGGAAGATGCCCGAAGAAGCTGAAATTTTCTTTTATTCAAGCTATGGAGGGGGACAATCATGTTCTGAAGAAACTCCTTGAATTCCTGAAACAGTATTTTGGGGGGAATGGAGTATTTCAAAGTATAGTTCTGAGCAAAAGGAATTCATTGCTAAAGCTGTGCTAATGGTGAAGTTGTTGTAATGCTATGTGATGCTGGAAGAGAAAAGGAGAAGTGAGAGATGCTGAAGATTTGTGGCTCTTAAGTGACAAAGCAAAAGATTCCTGTTTCCAGAGATGATCACAGAATCCAATGAAGAGAACTTTTGCCTTTGAAGAACTTATCCTTCATGATTCAATGACACCCCTTGAATCATGGCCCACAAACACAGCTGGGACTGGTGTGAAATGGGAGGAAAGGACTGATGGCAGAGTTTTCTAAGCAGCTGGCATCAGAGCAATAGGAAGGCATGAGAAAATGTTTTTTCTTGTGAAAATCTCCATAGATTGACAAAAGAGAACTTCTTTTTCCCTACAAGGACGGATGAAAAGACTATAGCAGAGTTATGACTGTTTTAAACAGCAATGGTTTTTTTTACCTCTGTGTTGTCAATTAAACACAGCAATGCGTGGCTGCTGGGGAAAAAGGGTATCTGGAAGTTTTATTCTGGTTTTGTATCCTTGTAGTTTGGTTAATAAACTTCCTCGATTCCTTTTAAATTTTAAACTTCTTTTGGCCTTCTCATATTCCACATCTTCAAGCAAGAAATGGATAAGTTTTCCAGTGATTTTTTAATTAATACTTTCAAACCATGACAGGTGTCAGAGTGAGGAGAAAATTGGAGCTGTCAGAGCGATTGCTTCACTAAGAGGTGAACAGTGGGGCTGTCATGGCTGTCATGTGACAGAGAGTGGAACACTGAGGCTTTCACTGCTCGGGTGTCACAGAGAGTGGAACACTAGAACTGTCACAGCTGTAGTATCACATTGCAGAGGAAATTGGAGTTGTCAGAGCTCTGGTGTCACAGAGAATAGAAGACTGTGCTGTCACTGTTGTGGTGTCACAGAGAGGGGAGCAGTTGGGCTGTGACGGCTGTGGTGTCACAGAGAGGGAAACCAGTGCTGTGACTGCCGTGGTGTCACAGAGAGTGGAACGCTGTTGCTGTCAATTCTGTGGTGTCACAGAGAGGGAAGCCCAATGGTGTCACTGCTGTGGTGTCAGAGAGAGCGGAATGCTGTTGTTTTCACTACCGTTGTGTCACAGAGTGTGGAACACTGGTGCTGTCACAGCTGTGGCGTCACAGAGAGGGAAGCCCAGTGCTGCCACTGCTGTGGTGTCACAGACAGTGGAACACTGGTGTAGTCGCAGCCATGGTGTCACAGAGAGTAGAAAGCAGTTGTTGTCACTGCTGTTGTGTCACAGAGAGTGGAAAACTGGTGCTGTCACTGCTGTGGTGTCACAGAGAGTGGAACGCTGGTGTTGTCACGGCTGTGGTGTCACAGAGAGTGGAACCCTGGGGCGGTAGCTGCTCTGGTGTTACAGAGAGGGGACGCCTGGGGCTGTCACTGCTGTGTGTGTGATAGGCTGATAAATAAGAAACAAAGAAAAACTGCTAGAGAAATTAAAGCTGCTGGAGGTTGATGGGGTTTCTTTCTGCTGGCCAATGCCTGGTCATCTCTGAGAACAGACAGTTGTTTTCCCATTGTAAAGGGAGATCAACTTGTGAACACCACCCTTTGAAACCTAAGCCCAGGAATTTTTCTTTCTCTCTGGTTTCTGCCTTTGGAAGAGCTAGTATGGCTAGGCTTCAGCCTCTTGCCCCCCCGGCTGGACAAGGCTGCCGCAGGGGGAGCGGGGCTGGCAGGATTTTGGCGCTTCCTGGAGGGGGTTGGAGAGTGTGAAATGACAGCGGCCCCTTCCCAGATGGGCTGAAGCTCTGGCAGGGCTCACTGAGCCTTGTAGAGTGGGGCTGGCGGGTCAGGCTGCTTCCTGGCTCGGCAGCAGTTTGTGCCGCTGCTGGCTTTCAGCAGCAACTGCCGAGGAAGGGGAGGGAAAGCTCTTGAGCTGTGGCTTGCTGACACAGTGGCCACACTCCTCCAGAGCAGCTAGGGAAAATCTTGCATGGCAAAGAGCTGCAGCCGCTGGCCCCGGGACCATCCCCAGTGCCTGGGCAAGAGTTGAAGCCTTTCACTAGCCAGACGAGACTTGCAGATGAATCCTTTTTCCAGAGAGAGGGGAAGAGAGAGGGATCAACAGGTAAAGAGGCAGCATCAACCACCCAAGGCAGCGAGGAAAGGAATTAAGCCTCAGATGGGAAGAGAAGAGGAAGATGCCCGAAGAAGCTGAAATTTTCTTTTATTCAAGCTATGGAGGGGGACAATCATGTTCTGAAGAAACTCCTTGAATTCCTGAAACAGTATTTTGGGGGGAATGGAGTATTTCAAAGTATAGTTCTGAGCAAAAGGAATTCATTGCTAAAGCTGTGCTAATGGTGAAGTTGTTGTAATGCTATGTGATGCTGGAAGAGAAAAGGAGAAGTGAGAGATGCTGAAGATTTGTGGCTCTTAAGTGACAAAGCAAAAGATTCCTGTTTCCAGAGATGATCACAGAATCCAATGAAGAGAACTTTTGCCTTTGAAGAACTTATCCTTCATGATTCAATGACACCCCTTGAATCATGGCCCACAAACACAGCTGGGACTGGTGTGAAATGGGAGGAAAGGACTGATGGCAGAGTTTTCTAAGCAGCTGGCATCAGAGCAATAGGAAGGCATGAGAAAATGTTTTTTCTTGTGAAAATCTCCATAGATTGACAAAAGAGAACTTCTTTTTCCCTACAAGGACGGATGAAAAGACTATAGCAGAGTTATGACTGTTTTAAACAGCAATGTTTATTTTTACCTCTGTGTTGTCAATTAAACACAGCAATGCGTGGCTGCTGGGGAAAAAGGGTATCTGGAAGTTTTATTCTGATTTTGTATCCTTGTAGTTTGGTTAATAAACTTCCTCGATTCCTTTTAAATTTTAAACTTCTTTTGGCCTTCTCATATTCCACATCTTCAAGCAAGAAATGGATAAGTTTTCCAGTGATTTTTTAATTAATACTTTCAAACCATGACAGGTGTCAGAGTGAGGAGAAAATTGGAGCTGTCAGAGCGATTGCTTCACTAAGAGGTGAACAGTGGGGCTGTCATGGCTGTCATGTGACAGAGAGTGGAACACTGAGGCTTTCACTGCTCGGGTGTCACAGAGAGTGGAACACTAGAACTGTCACAGCTGTAGTATCACATTGCAGAGGAAATTGGAGTTGTCAGAGCTCTGGTGTCACAGAGAATAGAAGACTGTGCTGTCACTGTTGTGGTGTCACAGAGAGGGGAGCAGTTGGGCTGTGACGGCTGTGGTGTCACAGAGAGGGAAACCAGTGCTGTGACTGCCGTGGTGTCACAGAGAGTGGAACGCTGTTGCTGTCAATTCTGTGGTGTCACAGAGAGGGAAGCCCAATGGTGTCACTGCTGTGGTGTCAGAGAGAGCGGAATGCTGTTGTTTTCACTACCGTTGTGTCACAGAGTGTGGAACACTGGTGCTGTCACAGCTGTGGCGTCACAGAGAGGGAAGCCCAGTGCTGCCACTGCTGTGGTGTCACAGACAGTGGAACACTGGTGTAGTCGCAGCCATGGTGTCACAGAGAGTAGAAAGCAGTTGTTGTCACTGCTGTTGTGTCACAGAGAGTGGAAAACTGGTGCTGTCACTGCTGTGGTGTCACAGAGAGTGGAACGCTGGTGTTGTGACGGCTGTGGTGTCACAGAGAGTGGAACCCTGGGGCGGTAGCTGCTCTGGTGTTACAGAGAGGGGACGCCTGGGGCTGTCACTGCTGTGTGTGTGATAGGCTGATAAATAAGAAACAAAGAAAAACTGCTAGAGAAATTAAAGCTGCTGGAGGTTGATGGGGTTTCTTTCTGCTGGCCAATGCCTGGTCATCTCTGAGAACAGACAGTTGTTTCCCCATTGTAAGGGGAGATCAACTTGTGAACACCACCCTTTGAAACCTAAGCCCAGGAATTTTTCTTTCTCTCTGGTTTCTGCCTTTGGAAGAGCTAGTATGGCTAGGCTTCAGCCTCTTGCCCCCCCGGCTGGACAAGGCTGCTGCAGGGGAACGGGGCTGGCAGGATTTCGGTGTTTCCTGGAGGGGGTTGGAGAGTGTGAAATGACAGCGGCCCCTTCCCAGATGGGCTGAAGCTCTGGCAGGGCTCACTGAGCCTTGTAGAGTGGGGCTGGCGGGTCAGGCTGCTTCCTGGCTCGGCAGCAGTTTGTGCCGCTGCTGGCTTTCAGCAGCAACTGCCGAGGAAGGGGAGGGAAAGCTCTTGAGCTGTGGCTTGCTGACACAGTGGCCACACTCCTCCAGAGCAGCTAGGGAAAATCTTGCATGGCAAAGAGCTGCAGCCGCTGGCCCCGGGACCATCCCCAGTGCCTGGGCAAGAGTTGAAGCCTTTCACTAGCCAGACGAGACTTGCAGATGAATCCTTTTTCCAGAGAGAGGGGAAGAGAGAGGGATCAACAGGTAAAGAGGCAGCATCAACCACCCAAGGCAGCGAGGAAAGGAATTAAGCCTCAGATGGGAAGAGAAGAGGAAGATGCCCGAAGAAGCTGAAATTTTCTTTTATTCAAGCTATGGAGGGGGACAATCATGTTCTGAAGAAACTCCTTGAATTCCTGAAACAGTATTTTGGGGGGAATGGAGTATTTCAAAGTATAGTTCTGAGCAAAAGGAATTCATTGCTAAAGCTGTGCTAATGGTGAAGTTGTTGTAATGCTATGTGATGCTGGAAGAGAAAAGGAGAAGTGAGAGATGCTGAAGATTTGTGGCTCTTAAGTGACAAAGCAAAAGATTCCTGTTTCCAGAGATGATCCCAGAATCCAATGAAGAGAACTTTTGCCTTTGAAGAACTTCTCCTTCATGATTCAATGACACCCCTTGAATCATGGCCCACAAACACAGCTGGGACTGGTGTGAAATGGGAGGAAAGGACTGATGGCAGAGTTTTCTAAGCAGCTGGCATCAGAGCAATAGGAAGGCATGAGAAAATGTTTTTTCTTGTGAAAATCTCCATAGATTGACAAAAGAGAACTTCTTTTTCCCTACAAGGACGGATGAAAAGACTATAGCAGAGTTATGACTGTTTTAAACAGCAATGTTTTTTTTTACCTCTGTGTTGTCAATTAAACACAGCAATGCGTGGCTGCTGGGGAAAAAGGGTATCTGGAAGTTTTATTCTGGTTTTGTATCCTTGTAGTTTGGTTAATAAACTTCCTCGATTCCTTTTAAATTTTAAACTTCTTTTGGCCTTCTCATATTCCACATCTTCAAGCAAGAAATGGATAAGTTTTCCAGTGATTTTTTAATTAATACTTTCAAACCATGACAGGTGTCAGAGTGAGGAGAAAATTGGAGCTGTCAGAGCGATTGCTTCACTAAGAGGTGAACAGTGGGGCTGTCATGGCTGTCATGTGACAGAGAGTGGAACACTGAGGCTTTCACTGCTCGGGTGTCACAGAGAGTGGAACACTAGAACTGTCACAGCTGTAGTATCACATTGCAGAGGAAATTGGAGTTGTCAGAGCTCTGGTGTCACAGAGAATAGAAGACTGTGCTGTCACTGTTGTGGTGTCACAGAGAGGGGAGCAGTTGGGCTGTGACGGCTGTGGTGTCACAGAGAGGGAAACCAGTGCTGTGACTGCCGTGGTGTCACAGAGAGTGGAACGCTGTTGCTGTCAATTCTGTGGTGTCACAGAGAGGGAAGCCCAATGGTGTCACTGCTGTGGTGTCAGAGAGAGCGGAATGCTGTTGTTTTCACTACCGTTGTGTCACAGAGTGTGGAACACTGGTGCTGTCACAGCTGTGGCGTCACAGAGAGGGAAGCCCAGTGCTGCCACTGCTGTGGTGTCACAGACAGTGGAACACTGGTGTAGTCGCAGCCATGGTGTCACAGAGAGTAGAAAGCAGTTGTTGTCACTGCTGTTGTGTCACAGAGAGTGGAAAACTGGTGCTGTCACTGCTGTGGTGTCACAGAGAGTGGAACGCTGGTGTTGTCACGGCTGTGGTGTCACAGAGAGTGGAACCCTGGGGCGGTAGCTGCTCTGGTGTTACAGAGAGGGGACGCCTGGGGCTGTCACTGCTGTGTGTGTGATAGGCTGATAAATAAGAAACAAAGAAAAACTGCTAGAGAAATTAAAGCTGCTGGAGGTTGATGGGGTTTCTTTCTGCTGGCCAATGCCTGGTCATCTCTGAGAACAGACAGTTGTTTCCCCATTGTAAGGGGAGATCAACTTGTGAACACCACCCTTTGAAACCTAAGCCCAGGAATTTTTCTTTCTCTCTGGTTTCTGCCTTTGGAAGAGCTAGTATGGCTAGGCTTCAGCCTCTTGCCCCCCCGGCTGGACAAGGCTGCTGCAGGGGAACGGGGCTGGCAGGATTTCGGTGTTTCCTGGAGGGGGTTGGAGAGTGTGAAATGACAGCGGCCCCTTCCCAGATGGGCTGAAGCTCTGGCAGGGCTCACTGAGCCTTGTAGAGTGGGGCTGGCGGGTCAGGCTGCTTCCTGGCTCGGCAGCACTTTGTGCCGCTGCTGGCTTTCAGCAGCAACTGCCGAGGAAGGGGAGGGAAAGCTCTTGAGCTGTGGCTTGCTGACACAGTGGCCACACTCCTCCAGAGCAGCTAGGGAAAATCTTGCATGGCAAAGAGCTGCAGCCGCTGGCCCCGGGACCATCCCCAGTGCCTGGGCAAGAGTTGAAGCCTTTCACTAGCCAGACGAGACTTGCAGATGAATCCTTTTTCCAGAGAGAGGGGAAGAGAGAGGGATCAACAGGTAAAGAGGCAGCATCAACCACCCAAGGCAGCGAGGAAAGGAATTAAGCCTCAGATGGGAAGAGAAGAGGAAGATGCCCGAAGAAGCTGAAATTTTCTTTTATTCAAGCTATGGAGGGGGACAATCATGTTCTGAAGAAACTCCTTGAATTCCTGAAACAGTATTTTGGGGGGAATGGAGTATTTCAAAGTATAGTTCTGAGCAAAAGGAATTCATTGCTAAAGCTGTGCTAATGGTGAAGTTGTTGTAATGCTGTGTGATGCTGGAAGAGAAAAGGAGAAGTGAAAGATGCTGAAGATTTGTGGCTCTTAAGTGACAAAGCAAAAGATTCCTGTTTCCAGAGATGATCACAGAATCCAATGAAGAGAACTTTTGCCTTTGAAGAACTTATCCTTCATGATTCAATGACACCCCTTGAATCATGGCCCACAAACACAGCTGGGACTGGTGTGAAATGGGAGGAAAGGACTGATGGCAGAGTTTTCTAAGCAGCTGGCATCAGAGCAATAGGAAGGCATGAGAAAATGTTTTTTCTTGTGAAAATCTCCATAGATTGACAAAAGAGAACTTCTTTTTCCCTACAAGGACGGATGAAAAGACTATAGCAGAGTTATGACTGTTTTAAACAGCAATGTTTATTTTTACCTCTGTGTTGTCAATTAAACACAGCAATGCGTGGCTGCTGGGGAAAAAGGGTATCTGGAAGTTTTATTCTGATTTTGTATCCTTGTAGTTTGGTTAATAAACTTCCTCGATTCCTTTTAAATTTTAAACTTCTTTTGGCCTTCTCATATTCCACATCTTCAAGCAAGAAATGGATAAGTTTTCCAGTGATTTTTTAATTAATACTTTCAAACCATGACAGGTGTCAGAGTGAGGAGAAAATTGGAGCTGTCAGAGCGATTGCTTCACTAAGAGGTGAACAGTGGGGCTGTCATGGCTGTCATGTGACAGAGAGTGGAACACTGAGGCTTTCACTGCTCGGGTGTCACAGAGAGTGGAACACTAGAACTGTCACAGCTGTAGTATCACATTGCAGAGGAAATTGGAGTTGTCAGAGCTCTGGTGTCACAGAGAATAGAAGACTGTGCTGTCACTGTTGTGGTGTCACAGAGAGGGGAGCAGTTGGGCTGTGACGGCTGTGGTGTCACAGAGAGGGAAACCAGTGCTGTGACTGCCGTGGTGTCACAGAGAGTGGAACGCTGTTGCTGTCAATTCTGTGGTGTCACAGAGAGGGAAGCCCAATGGTGTCACTGCTGTGGTGTCAGAGAGAGCGGAATGCTGTTGTTTTCACTACCGTTGTGTCACAGAGTGTGGAACACTGGTGCTGTCACAGCTGTGGCGTCACAGAGAGGGAAGCCCAGTGCTGCCACTGCTGTGGTGTCACAGACAGTGGAACACTGGTGTAGTCGCAGCCATGGTGTCACAGAGAGTAGAAAGCAGTTGTTGTCACTGCTGTTGTGTCACAGAGAGTGGAAAACTGGTGCTGTCACTGCTGTGGTGTCACAGAGAGTGGAACGCTGGTGTTGTGACGGCTGTGGTGTCACAGAGAGTGGAACCCTGGGGCGGTAGCTGCTCTGGTGTTACAGAGAGGGGACGCCTGGGGCTGTCACTGCTGTGTGTGTGATAGGCTGATAAATAAGAAACAAAGAAAAACTGCTAGAGAAATTAAAGCTGCTGGAGGTTGATGGGGTTTCTTTCTGCTGGCCAATGCCTGGTCATCTCTGAGAACAGACAGTTGTTTCCCCATTGTAAGGGGAGATCAACTTGTGAACACCACCCTTTGAAACCTAAGCCCAGGAATTTTTCTTTCTCTCTGGTTTCTGCCTTTGGAAGAGCTAGTATGGCTAGGCTTCAGCCTCTTGCCCCCCCGGCTGGACAAGGCTGCTGCAGGGGAACGGGGCTGGCAGGATTTCGGTGTTTCCTGGAGGGGGTTGGAGAGTGTGAAATGACAGCGGCCCCTTCCCAGATGGGCTGAAGCTCTGGCAGGTCTCACTGAGCCTTGTAGAGTGGGGCTGGCGGGTCAGGCTGCTTCCTGGCTCGGCAGCAGTTTGTGCCGCTGCTGGCTTTCAGCAGCAACTGCCGAGGAAGGGGAGGGAAAGCTCTTGAGCTGTGGCTTGCTGACACAGTGGCCACACTCCTCCAGAGCAGCTAGGGAAAATCTTGCATGGCAAAGAGCTGCAGCCGCTGGCCCCGGGACCATCCCCAGTGCCTGGGCAAGAGTTGAAGCCTTTCACTAGCCAGACGAGACTTGCAGATGAATCCTTTTTCCAGAGAGAGGGGAAGAGAGAGGGATCAACAGGTAAAGAGGCAGCATCAACCACCCAAGGCAGCGAGGAAAGGAATTAAGCCTCAGATGGGAAGAGAAGAGGAAGATGCCCGAAGAAGCTGAAATTTTCTTTTATTCAAGCTATGGAGGGGGACAATCATGTTCTGAAGAAACTCCTTGAATTCCTGAAACAGTATTTTGGGGGGAATGGAGTATTTCAAAGTATAGTTCTGAGCAAAAGGAATTCATTGCTAAAGCTGTGCTAATGGTGAAGTTGTTGTAATGCTATGTGATGCTGGAAGAGAAAAGGAGAAGTGAGAGATGCTGAAGATTTGTGGCTCTTAAGTGACAAAGCAAAAGATTCCTGTTTCCAGAGATGATCCCAGAATCCAATGAAGAGAACTTTTGCCTTTGAAGAACTTCTCCTTCATGATTCAATGACACCCCTTGAATCATGGCCCACAAACACAGCTGGGACTGGTGTGAAATGGGAGGAAAGGACTGATGGCAGAGTTTTCTAAGCAGCTGGCATCAGAGCAATAGGAAGGCATGAGAAAATGTTTTTTCTTGTGAAAATCTCCATAGATTGACAAAAGAGAACTTCTTTTTCCCTACAAGGACGGATGAAAAGACTATAGCAGAGTTATGACTGTTTTAAACAGCAATGGTTTTTTTTACCTCTGTGTTGTCAATTAAACACAGCAATGCGTGGCTGCTGGGGAAAAAGGGTATCTGGAAGTTTTATTCTGGTTTTGTATCCTTGTAGTTTGGTTAATAAACTTCCTCGATTCCTTTTAAATTTTAAACTTCTTTTGGCCTTCTCATATTCCACATCTTCAAGCAAGAAATGGATAAGTTTTCCAGTGATTTTTTAATTAATACTTTCAAACCATGACAGGTGTCAGAGTGAGGAGAAAATTGGAGCTGTCAGAGCGATTGCTTCACTAAGAGGTGAACAGTGGGGCTGTCATGGCTGTCATGTGACAGAGAGTGGAACACTGAGGCTTTCACTGCTCGGGTGTCACAGAGAGTGGAACACTAGAACTGTCACAGCTGTAGTATCACATTGCAGAGGAAATTGGAGTTGTCAGAGCTCTGGTGTCACAGAGAATAGAAGACTGTGCTGTCACTGTTGTGGTGTCACAGAGAGGGGAGCAGTTGGGCTGTGACGGCTGTGGTGTCACAGAGAGGGAAACCAGTGCTGTGACTGCCGTGGTGTCACAGAGAGTGGAACGCTGTTGCTGTCAATTCTGTGGTGTCACAGAGAGGGAAGCCCAATGGTGTCACTGCTGTGGTGTCAGAGAGAGCGGAATGCTGTTGTTTTCACTACCGTTGTGTCACAGAGTGTGGAACACTGGTGCTGTCACAGCTGTGGCGTCACAGAGAGGGAAGCCCAGTGCTGCCACTGCTGTGGTGTCACAGACAGTGGAACACTGGTGTAGTCGCAGCCATGGTGTCACAGAGAGTAGAAAGCAGTTGTTGTCACTGCTGTTGTGTCACAGAGAGTGGAAAACTGGTGCTGTCACTGCTGTGGTGTCACAGAGAGTGGAACGCTGGTGTTGTCACGGCTGTGGTGTCACAGAGAGTGGAACCCTGGGGCGGTAGCTGCTCTGGTGTTACAGAGAGGGGACGCCTGGGGCTGTCACTGCTGTGTGTGTGATAGGCTGATAAATAAGAAACAAAGAAAAACTGCTAGAGAAATTAAAGCTGCTGGAGGTTGATGGGGTTTCTTTCTGCTGGCCAATGCCTGGTCATCTCTGAGAACAGACAGTTGTTTTCCCATTGTAAAGGGAGATCAACTTGTGAACACCACCCTTTGAAACCTAAGCCCAGGAATTTTTCTTTCTCTCTGGTTTCTGCCTTTGGAAGAGCTAGTATGGCTAGGCTTCAGCCTCTTGCCCCCCCGGCTGGACAAGGCTGCCGCAGGGGGAGCGGGGCTGGCAGGATTTCGGCGCTTCCTGGAGGGGGTTGGAGAGTGTGAAATGACAGCGGCCCCTTCCCAGATGGGCTGAAGCTCTGGCAGGGCTCACTGAGCCTTGTAGAGTGGGGCTGGCGGGTCAGGCTGCTTCCTGGCTCGGCAGCAGTTTGTGCCGCTGCTGGCTTTCAGCAGCAACTGCCGAGGAAGGGGAGGGAAAGCTCTTGAGCTGTGGCTTGCTGACACAGTGGCCACACTCCTCCAGAGCAGCTAGGGAAAATGTTGCATGGCAAAGAGCTGCAGCCGCTGGCCCCGGGACCATCCCCAGTGCCTGGGCAAGAGTTGAAGCCTTTCACTAGCCAGACGAGACTTGCAGATGAATCCTTTTTCCAGAGAGAGGGGAAGAGAGAGGGATCAACAGGTAAAGAGGCAGCATCAACCACCCAAGGCAGCGAGGAAAGGAATTAAGCCTCAGATGGGAAGAGAAGAGGAAGATGCCCGAAGAAGCTGAAATTTTCTTTTATTCAAGCTATGGAGGGGGACAATCATGTTCTGAAGAAACTCCTTGAATTCCTGAAACAGTATTTTGGGGGGAATGGAGTATTTCAAAGTATAGTTCTGAGCAAAAGGAATTCATTGCTAAAGCTGTGCTAATGGTGAAGTTGTTGTAATGCTGTGTGATGCTGGAAGAGAAAAGGAGAAGTGAAAGATGCTGAAGATTTGTGGCTCTTAAGTGACAAAGCAAAAGATTCCTGTTTCCAGAGATGATCACAGAATCCAATGAAGAGAACTTTTGCCTTTGAAGAACTTATCCTTCATGATTCAATGACACCCCTTGAATCATGGCCCACAAACACAGCTGGGACTGGTGTGAAATGGGAGGAAAGGACTGATGGCAGAGTTTTCTAAGCAGCTGGCATCAGAGCAATAGGAAGGCATGAGAAAATGTTTTTTCTTGTGAAAATCTCCATAGATTGACAAAAGAGAACTTCTTTTTCCCTACAAGGACGGATGAAAAGACTATAGCAGAGTTATGACTGTTTTAAACAGCAATGTTTATTTTTACCTCTGTGTTGTCAATTAAACACAGCAATGCGTGGCTGCTGGGGAAAAAGGGTATCTGGAAGTTTTATTCTGATTTTGTATCCTTGTAGTTTGGTTAATAAACTTCCTCGATTCCTTTTAAATTTTAAACTTCTTTTGGCCTTCTCATATTCCACATCTTCAAGCAAGAAATGGATAAGTTTTCCAGTGATTTTTTAATTAATACTTTCAAACCATGACAGGTGTCAGAGTGAGGAGAAAATTGGAGCTGTCAGAGCGATTGCTTCACTAAGAGGTGAACAGTGGGGCTGTCATGGCTGTCATGTGACAGAGAGTGGAACACTGAGGCTTTCACTGCTCGGGTGTCACAGAGAGTGGAACACTAGAACTGTCACAGCTGTAGTATCACATTGCAGAGGAAATTGGAGTTGTCAGAGCTCTGGTGTCACAGAGAATAGAAGACTGTGCTGTCACTGTTGTGGTGTCACAGAGAGGGGAGCAGTTGGGCTGTGACGGCTGTGGTGTCACAGAGAGGGAAACCAGTGCTGTGACTGCCGTGGTGTCACAGAGAGTGGAACGCTGTTGCTGTCAATTCTGTGGTGTCACAGAGAGGGAAGCCCAATGGTGTCACTGCTGTGGTGTCAGAGAGAGCGGAATGCTGTTGTTTTCACTACCGTTGTGTCACAGAGTGTGGAACACTGGTGCTGTCACAGCTGTGGCGTCACAGAGAGGGAAGCCCAGTGCTGCCACTGCTGTGGTGTCACAGACAGTGGAACACTGGTGTAGTCGCAGCCATGGTGTCACAGAGAGTAGAAAGCAGTTGTTGTCACTGCTGTTGTGTCACAGAGAGTGGAAAACTGGTGCTGTCACTGCTGTGGTGTCACAGAGAGTGGAACGCTGGTGTTGTGACGGCTGTGGTGTCACAGAGAGTGGAACCCTGGGGCGGTAGCTGCTCTGGTGTTACAGAGAGGGGACGCCTGGGGCTGTCACTGCTGTGTGTGTGATAGGCTGATAAATAAGAAACAAAGAAAAACTGCTAGAGAAATTAAAGCTGCTGGAGGTTGATGGGGTTTCTTTCTGCTGGCCAATGCCTGGTCATCTCTGAGAACAGACAGTTGTTTCCCCATTGTAAGGGGAGATCAACTTGTGAACACCACCCTTTGAAACCTAAGCCCAGGAATTTTTCTTTCTCTCTGGTTTCTGCCTTTGGAAGAGCTAGTATGGCTAGGCTTCAGCCTCTTGCCCCCCCGGCTGGACAAGGCTGCTGCAGGGGAACGGGGCTGGCAGGATTTCGGTGTTTCCTGGAGGGGGTTGGAGAGTGTGAAATGACAGCGGCCCCTTCCCAGATGGGCTGAAGCTCTGGCAGGGCTCACTGAGCCTTGTAGAGTGGGGCTGGCGGGTCAGGCTGCTTCCTGGCTCGGCAGCACTTTGTGCCGCTGCTGGCTTTCAGCAGCAACTGCCGAGGAAGGGGAGGGAAAGCTCTTGAGCTGTGGCTTGCTGACACAGTGGCCACACTCCTCCAGAGCAGCTAGGGAAAATCTTGCATGGCAAAGAGCTGCAGCCGCTGGCCCCGGGACCATCCCCAGTGCCTGGGCAAGAGTTGAAGCCTTTCACTAGCCAGACGAGACTTGCAGATGAATCCTTTTTCCAGAGAGAGGGGAAGAGAGAGGGATCAACAGGTAAAGAGGCAGCATCAACCACCCAAGGCAGCGAGGAAAGGAATTAAGCCTCAGATGGGAAGAGAAGAGGAAGATGCCCGAAGAAGCTGAAATTTTCTTTTATTCAAGCTATGGAGGGGGACAATCATGTTCTGAAGAAACTCCTTGAATTCCTGAAACAGTATTTTGGGGGGAATGGAGTATTTCAAAGTATAGTTCTGAGCAAAAGGAATTCATTGCTAAAGCTGTGCTAATGGTGAAGTTGTTGTAATGCTATGTGATGCTGGAAGAGAAAAGGAGAAGTGAGAGATGCTGAAGATTTGTGGCTCTTAAGTGACAAAGCAAAAGATTCCTGTTTCCAGAGATGATCCCAGAATCCAATGAAGAGAACTTTTGCCTTTGAAGAACTTCTCCTTCATGATTCAATGACACCCCTTGAATCATGGCCCACAAACACAGCTGGGACTGGTGTGAAATGGGAGGAAAGGACTGATGGCAGAGTTTTCTAAGCAGCTGGCATCAGAGCAATAGGAAGGCATGAGAAAATGTTTTTTCTTGTGAAAATCTCCATAGATTGACAAAAGAGAACTTCTTTTTCCCTACAAGGACGGATGAAAAGACTATAGCAGAGTTATGACTGTTTTAAACAGCAATGGTTTTTTTTACCTCTGTGTTGTCAATTAAACACAGCAATGCGTGGCTGCTGGGGAAAAAGGGTATCTGGAAGTTTTATTCTGGTTTTGTATCCTTGTAGTTTGGTTAATAAACTTCCTCAATTCCTTTTAAATTTTAAACTTCTTTTGGCCTTCTCATATTCCACATCTTCAAGCAAGAAATGGATAAGTTTTCCAGTGATTTTTTAATTAATACTTTCAAACCATGACAGGTGTCAGAGTGAGGAGAAAATTGGAGCTGTCAGAGCGATTGCTTCACTAAGAGGTGAACAGTGGGGCTGTCATGGCTGTCATGTGACAGAGAGTGGAACACTGAGGCTTTCACTGCTCGGGTGTCACAGAGAGTGGAACACTAGAACTGTCACAGCTGTAGTATCACATTGCAGAGGAAATTGGAGTTGTCAGAGCTCTGGTGTCACAGAGAATAGAAGACTGTGCTGTCACTGTTGTGGTGTCACAGAGAGGGGAGCAGTTGGGCTGTGACGGCTGTGGTGTCACAGAGAGGGAAACCAGTGCTGTGACTGCCGTGGTGTCACAGAGAGTGGAACGCTGTTGCTGTCAATTCTGTGGTGTCACAGAGAGGGAAGCCCAATGGTGTCACTGCTGTGGTGTCAGAGAGAGCGGAATGCTGTTGTTTTCACTACCGTTGTGTCACAGAGTGTGGAACACTGGTGCTGTCACAGCTGTGGCGTCACAGAGAGGGAAGCCCAGTGCTGCCACTGCTGTGGTGTCACAGACAGTGGAACACTGGTGTAGTCGCAGCCATGGTGTCACAGAGAGTAGAAAGCAGTTGTTGTCACTGCTGTTGTGTCACAGAGAGTGGAAAACTGGTGCTGTCACTGCTGTGGTGTCACAGAGAGTGGAACGCTGGTGTTGTCACGGCTGTGGTGTCACAGAGAGTGGAACCCTGGGGCGGTAGCTGCTCTGGTGTTACAGAGAGGGGACGCCTGGGGCTGTCACTGCTGTGTGTGTGATAGGCTGATAAATAAGAAACAAAGAAAAACTGCTAGAGAAATTAAAGCTGCTGGAGGTTGATGGGGTTTCTTTCTGCTGGCCAATGCCTGGTCATCTCTGAGAACAGACAGTTGTTTTCCCATTGTAAAGGGAGATCAACTTGTGAACACCACCCTTTGAAACCTAAGCCCAGGAATTTTTCTTTCTCTCTGGTTTCTGCCTTTGGAAGAGCTAGTATGGCTAGGCTTCAGCCTCTTGCCCCCCCGGCTGGACAAGGCTGCCGCAGGGGGAGCGGGGCTGGCAGGATTTCGGCGCTTCCTGGAGGGGGTTGGAGAGTGTGAAATGACAGCGGCCCCTTCCCAGATGGGCTGAAGCTCTGGCAGGGCTCACTGAGCCTTGTAGAGTGGGGCTGGCGGGTCAGGCTGCTTCCTGGCTCGGCAGCAGTTTGTGCCGCTGCTGGCTTTCAGCAGCAACTGCCGAGGAAGGGGAGGGAAAGCTCTTGAGCTGTGGCTTGCTGACACAGTGGCCACACTCCTCCAGAGCAGCTAGGGAAAATGTTGCATGGCAAAGAGCTGCAGCCGCTGGCCCCGGGACCATCCCCAGTGCCTGGGCAAGAGTTGAAGCCTTTCACTAGCCAGACGAGACTTGCAGATGAATCCTTTTTCCAGAGAGAGGGGAAGAGAGAGGGATCAACAGGTAAAGAGGCAGCATCAACCACCCAAGGCAGCGAGGAAAGGAATTAAGCCTCAGATGGGAAGAGAAGAGGAAGATGCCCGAAGAAGCTGAAATTTTCTTTTATTCAAGCTATGGAGGGGGACAATCATGTTCTGAAGAAACTCCTTGAATTCCTGAAACAGTATTTTGGGGGGAATGGAGTATTTCAAAGTATAGTTCTGAGCAAAAGGAATTCATTGCTAAAGCTGTGCTAATGGTGAAGTTGTTGTAATGCTATGTGATGCTGGAAGAGAAAAGGAGAAGTGAGAGATGCTGAAGATTTGTGGCTCTTAAGTGACAAAGCAAAAGATTCCTGTTTCCAGAGATGATCACAGAATCCAATGAAGAGAACTTTTGCCTTTGAAGAACTTATCCTTCATGATTCAATGACACCCCTTGAATCATGGCCCACAAACACAGCTGGGACTGGTGTGAAATGGGAGGAAAGGACTGATGGCAGAGTTTTCTAAGCAGCTGGCATCAGAGCAATAGGAAGGCATGAGAAAATGTTTTTTCTTGTGAAAATCTCCATAGATTGACAAAAGAGAACTTCTTTTTCCCTACAAGGACGGATGAAAAGACTATAGCAGAGTTATGACTGTTTTAAACAGCAATGTTTATTTTTACCTCTGTGTTGTCAATTAAACACAGCAATGCGTGGCTGCTGGGGAAAAAGGGTATCTGGAAGTTTTATTCTGATTTTGTATCCTTGTAGTTTGGTTAATAAACTTCCTCGATTCCTTTTAAATTTTAAACTTCTTTTGGCCTTCTCATATTCCACATCTTCAAGCAAGAAATGGATAAGTTTTCCAGTGATTTTTTAATTAATACTTTCAAACCATGACAGGTGTCAGAGTGAGGAGAAAATTGGAGCTGTCAGAGCGATTGCTTCACTAAGAGGTGAACAGTGGGGCTGTCATGGCTGTCATGTGACAGAGAGTGGAACACTGAGGCTTTCACTGCTCGGGTGTCACAGAGAGTGGAACACTAGAACTGTCACAGCTGTAGTATCACATTGCAGAGGAAATTGGAGTTGTCAGAGCTCTGGTGTCACAGAGAATAGAAGACTGTGCTGTCACTGTTGTGGTGTCACAGAGAGGGGAGCAGTTGGGCTGTGACGGCTGTGGTGTCACAGAGAGGGAAACCAGTGCTGTGACTGCCGTGGTGTCGCAGAGAGTGGAACGCTGTTGCTGTCAATTCTGTGGTGTCACAGAGAGGGAAGCCCAATGGTGTCACTGCTGTGGTGTCAGAGAGAGCGGAATGCTGTTGTTTTCACTACCGTTGTGTCACAGAGTGTGGAACACTGGTGCTGTCACAGCTGTGGCGTCACAGAGAGGGAAGCCCAGTGCTGTCACTGCTGTCGTGTCACAGACAGTGGAACACTGGTGTAGTCACAGCCATGGTGTCACAGAGAGTAGAAAGCAGTTGTTGTCACGGCTGTTGTGTCACAGAGAGTGGAAAACTGGTGCTGTCACTGCCGTGGCGTCACTGAGAGAGGAACAATGGTGCTGTCTCTGATGTGGTGTCACAGAGAGGGAAGCCCAGTGCTGTCACTGCTGTGGTGTCACAGAGAGTGGAACGCTGGTGTTGTCACGGCTGTGGTGTCACAGAGAGTGGAACCCTGGGGCGGTAGCTGCTCTGGTGTTACAGAGAGGGGACGCCTGGGGCTGTCACTGCTGTGTGTGTGATAGGCTGATAAATAAGAAACAAAGAAAAACTGCTAGAGAATTTAAAGCTGCTGGAGGTTGATGGGGTTTCTTTCTGCTGGCCAATGCCTGGTCATCTCTGAGAACAGACAGTTGTTTCCCCATTGTAAAGGGAGATCAACTTGTGAACACCACCCTTTGAAACCTAAGCCCAGGAATTTTTCTTTCTCTCTGGTTTCTGCCTTTGGAAGAGCTGGTATGGCTAGGCTTCAGCCTCTTGCCCCCCCGGCTGGACAAGGCTGCCGCAGGGGGAGCGGGGCTGGCAGGATTTCGGCGCTTCCTGGAGGGGGTTGGAGAGTGTGAAATGACAGCGGCCCCTTCCCAGATGGGCTGAAGCTCTGGCAGGGCTCACTGAGCCTTGTAGAGTGGGGCTGGCAGGTCAGGCTGCTTCCTGGCTCGGCAGCACTTTGTGCCGCTGCTGGCTTTCAGCAGCAACTGCCGAGGAAGGGGAGGGAAAGCTCTTGAGCTGTGGCTTGCTGACACAGTGGCCACACTCCTCCAGAGCAGCTAGGGAAAATCTTGCATGGCAGAGAGCTGCAGCCGCTGGCCCTGGGACCATCCCCAGTGCCTGGGCAAGAGTTGAAGCCTTTCACTAGCCAGACGAGACTTGCAGATGAATCCTTTTTCCAGAGAGAGGGGAAGAGAGAGGGATCAACAGGTAAAGAGGCAGCATCAACCACCCAAGGCAGCGAGGAAAGGAATTAAGCCTCAGATGGGAAGAGAAGAGGAAGATGCCCAAAGAAGCTGAAATTTTCTTTTATTCAAGCTATGCAGGGGGACAATCATGTTCTGAAGAAACTCCTTGAATTCCTGAAACAGTATTTTGGGGGGAATGGAGTATTTCAAAGTATAGTTCTGAGCAAAAGGAATTCATTGCTAAAGCTGTGCTAATGGTGAAGTTGTTGTAATGCTATGTGATGCTGGAAGAGAAAAGGAGAAGTGAGAGATGCTGAAGATTTGTGGCTCTTAAGTGACAAAGCAAAAGATTCCTGTTTCCAGAGATGATCACAGAATCCAATGAAGAGAACTTTTGCCTTTGAAGAACTTATCCTTCATGATTCAATGACACCCCTTGAATCATGGCCCACAAACACAGCTGGGACTGGTGTGAAATGGGAGGAAAGGACTGATGGCAGAGTTTTCTAAGCAGCTGGCATCAGAGCAATAGGAAGGCATGAGAAAATGTTTTTTCTTGTGAAAATCTCCATAGATTGACAAAAGAGAACTTCTTTTTCCCTACAAGGACTGATGAAAAGACTATAGCAGAGTTATGACTGTTTTAAACAGCAATGTTTTTTTTTACCTCTGTGTTGTCAATTAAACACAGCAATGCGTGGGTGCTGGGGAAAAAGGGTATCTGGAAGTTTTATTCTGGTTTTGTATCCTTGTAGTTTGGTTAATAAACTTCCTCGATTCCTTTTAAATTTTAAACTTCTTTTGGCCTTCTCATATTCCACATCTTCAAGCAAGAAATGGATAAGTTTTCCAGTGATTTTTTAATTAATACTTTCAAACCATGACAGGTGTCAGAGTGAGGAGGAAATTGGAGCTGTCAGAGCGATTGCTTCACTAAGAGGTGAACAGTGGGGCTGTCATGGCTGTCATGTGACAGAGAGTGGAACACTGAGGCTTTCACTGCTCGGGTGTCACAGAGAGTGGAACACTAGAACTGTCACAGCTGTAGTATCCCATTGCAGAGGAAATTGGAGTTGTCAGAGCTCTGGTGTCACAGAGAATAGAAGACTGTGCTGTCACTGTTGTGGTGTCACAGAGAGGGGAGCAGTTGGGCTGTGACGGCTGTGGTGTCACAGAGAGGGAAACCAGTGCTGTGACTGCCGTGGTGTCACAGAGAGTGGAACGCTGTTGCTGTCAATTCTGTGGTGTCACAGAGAGGGAAGCCCAATGGTGTCACTGCTGTGGTGTCAGAGAGAGCGGAATGCTGTTGTTTTCACTACCGTTGTGTCACAGAGTGTGGAACACTGGTGCTGTCACAGCTGTGGCGTCACAGAGAGGGAAGCCCAGTGCTGTCACTGCTGTCGTGTCACAGACAGTGGAACACTGGTGTAGTCACAGCCATGGTGTCACAGAGAGTAGAAAGCAGTTGTTGTCACGGCTGTTGTGTCACAGAGAGTGGAAAACTGGTGCTGTCACTGCCGTGGCGTCACTGAGAGAGGAACAATGGTGCTGTCTCTGATGTGGTGTCACAGAGAGGGAAGCCCAGTGCTGTCACTGCTGTGGTGTCACAGAGAGTGGAACGCTGGTGTTGTCACGGCTGTGGTGTCACAGAGAGTGGAACCCTGGGGCGGTAGCTGCTCTGGTGTTACAGAGAGGGGACGCCTGGGGCTGTCACTGCTGTGTGTGTGATAGGCTGATAAATAAGAAACAAAGAAAAACTGCTAGAGAATTTAAAGCTGCTGGAGGTTGATGGGGTTTCTTTCTGCTGGCCAATGCCTGGTCATCTCTGAGAACAGACAGTTGTTTCCCCATTGTAAAGGGAGATCAACTTGTGAACACCACCCTTTGAAACCTAAGCCCAGGAATTTTTCTTTCTCTCTGGTTTCTGCCTTTGGAAGAGCTGGTATGGCTAGGCTTCAGCCTCTTGCCCCCCCGGCTGGACAAGGCTGCCGCAGGGGGAGCGGGGCTGGCAGGATTTCGGCGCTTCCTGGAGGGGGTTGGAGAGTGTGAAATGACAGCGGCCCCTTCCCAGATGGGCTGAAGCTCTGGCAGGGCTCACTGAGCCTTGTAGAGTGGGGCTGGCGGGTCAGGCTGCTTCCTGGCTCGGCAGCACTTTGTGCCGCTGCTGGCTTTCAGCAGCAACTGCCGAGGAAGGGGAGGGAAAGCTCTTGAGCTGTGGCTTGCTGACACAGTGGCCACACTCCTCCAGAGCAGCTAGGGAAAATCTTGCATGGCAGAGAGCTGCAGCCGCTGGCCCCGGGACCATCCCCAGTGCCTGGGCAAGAGTTGAAGCCTTTCACTAGCCAGACGAGACTTGCAGATGAATCCTTTTTCCAGAGAGAGGGGAAGAGAGAGGGATCAACAGGTAAAGAGGCAGCATCAACCACCCAAGGCAGCGAGGAAAGGAATTAAGCCTCAGATGGGAAGAGAAGAGGAAGATGCCCGAAGAAGCTGAAATTTTCTTTTATTCAAGCTATGCAGGGGGACAATCATGTTCTGAAGAAACTCCTTGAATTCCTGAAACAGTATTTTGGGGGGAATGGAGTATTTCAAAGTATAGTTCTGAGCAAAAGGAATTCATTGCTAAAGCTGTGCTAATGGTGAAGTTGTTGTAATGCTATGTGATGCTGGAAGAGAAAAGGAGAAGTGAGAGATGCTGAAGATTTGTGGCTCTTAAGTGACAAAGCAAAAGATTCCTGTTTCCAGAGATGATCACAGAATCCAATGAAGAGAACTTTTGCCTTTGAAGAACTTCTCCTTCATGATTCAATGACACCCCTTGAATCATGGCCCACAAACACAGCTGGGACTGGTGTGAAATGGGAGGAAAGGACTGATGGCAGAGTTTTCTAAGCAGCTGGCATCAGAGCAATAGGAAGGCATGAGAAAATGTTTTTTCTTGTGAAAATCTCCATAGATTGACAAAAGAGAACTTCTTTTTCCCTACAAGGACTGATGAAAAGACTATAGCAGAGTTATGACTGTTTTAAACAGCAATGTTTTTTTTTACCTCTGTGTTGTCAATTAAACACAGCAATGCGTGGGTGCTGGGGAAAAAGGGTATCTGGAAGTTTTATTCTGGTTTTGTATCCTTGTAGTTTGGTTAATAAACTTCCTCGATTCCTTTTAAATTTTAAACTTCTTTTGGCCTTCTCATATTCCACATCTTCAAGCAAGAAATGGATAAGTTTTCCAGTGATTTTTTAATTAATACTTTCAAACCATGACAGGTGTCAGAGTGAGGAGGAAATTGGAGCTGTCAGAGCGATTGCTTCACTAAGAGGTGAACAGTGGGGCTGTCATGGCTGTCATGTGACAGAGAGTGGAACACTGAGGCTTTCACTGCTCGGGTGTCACAGAGAGTGGAACACTAGAACTGTCACAGCTGTAGTATCCCATTGCAGAGGAAATTGGAGTTGTCAGAGCTCTGGTGTCACAGAGAATAGAAGACTGTGCTGTCACTGTTGTGGTGTCACAGAGAGGGGAGCAGTTGGGCTGTGACGGCTGTGGTGTCACAGAGAGGGAAACCAGTGCTGTGACTGCCGTGGTGTCACAGAGAGTGGAACGCTGTTGCTGTCAATTCTGTGGTGTCACAGAGAGGGAAGCCCAATGGTGTCACTGCTGTGGTGTCAGAGAGAGCGGAATGCTGTTGTTTTCACTACCGTTGTGTCACAGAGTGTGGAACACTGGTGCTGTCACAGCTGTGGCGTCACAGAGAGGGAAGCCCAGTGCTGTCACTGCTGTCGTGTCACAGACAGTGGAACACTGGTGTAGTCACAGCCATGGTGTCACAGAGAGTAGAAAGCAGTTGTTGTCACGGCTGTTGTGTCACAGAGAGTGGAAAACTGGTGCTGTCACTGCCGTGGTGTCACTGAGAGAGGAACAATGGTGCTGTCTCTGATGTGGTGTCACAGAGAGGGAAGCCCAGTGCTGTCACTGCTGTGGTGTCACAGAGAGTGGAACGCTGGTGTTGTCACGGCTGTGGTGTCACAGAGAGTGGAACCCTGGGGCGGTAGCTGCTCTGGTGTTACAGAGAGGGGACGCCTGGGGCTGTCACTGCTGTGTGTGTGATAGGCTGATAAATAAGAAACAAAGAAAAACTGCTAGAGAATTTAAAGCTGCTGGAGGTTGATGGGGTTTCTTTCTGCTGGCCAATGCCTGGTCATCTCTGAGAACAGACAGTTGTTTCCCCATTGTAAAGGGAGATCAACTTGTGAACACCACCCTTTGAAACCTAAGCCCAGGAATTTTTCTTTCTCTCTGGTTTCTGCCTTTGGAAGAGCTGGTATGGCTAGGCTTCAGCCTCTTGCCCCCCCGGCTGGACAAGGCTGCCGCAGGGGGAGCGGGGCTGGCAGGATTTCGGCGCTTCCTGGAGGGGGTTGGAGAGTGTGAAATGACAGCGGCCCCTTCCCAGATGGGCTGAAGCTCTGGCAGGGCTCACTGAGCCTTGTAGAGTGGGGCTGGCGGGTCAGGCTGCTTCCTGGCTCGGCAGCACTTTGTGCCGCTGCTGGCTTTCAGCAGCAACTGCCGAGGAAGGGGAGGGAAAGCTCTTGAGCTGTGGCTTGCTGACACAGTGGCCACACTCCTCCAGAGCAGCTAGGGAAAATGTTGCATGGCAGAGAGCTGCAGCCGCTGGCCCTGGGACCATCCCCAGTGCCTGGGCAAGAGTTGAAGCCTTTCACTAGCCAGACGAGACTTGCAGATGAATCCTTTTTCCAGAGAGAGGGGAAGAGAGAGGGATCAACAGGTAAAGAGGCAGCATCAACCACCCAAGACAGCGAGGAAAGGAATTAAGCCTCAGATGGGAAGAGAAGAGGAAGATGCCCGAAGAAGCTGAAATTTTCTTTTATTCAAGCTATGCAGGGGGACAATCATGTTCTGAAGAAACTCCTTGAATTCCTGAAACAGTATTTTGGGGGGAATGGAGTATTTCAAAGTATAGTTCTGAGCAAAAGGAATTCATTGCTAAAGCTGTGCTAATGGTGAAGTTGTTGTAATGCTATGTGATGCTGGAAGAGAAAAGGAGAAGTGAGAGATGCTGAAGATTTGTGGCTCTTAAGTGACAAAGCAAAAGATTCCTGTTTCCAGAGATGATCACAGAATCCAATGAAGAGAACTTTTGCCTTTGAAGAACTTCTCCTTCATGATTCAATGACACCCCTTGAATCATGGCCCACAAACACAGCTGGGACTGGTGTGAAATGGGAGGAAAGGACTGATGGCAGAGTTTTCTAAGCAGCTGGCATCAGAGCAATAGGAAGGCATGAGAAAATGTTTTTTCTTGTGAAAATCTCCATAGATTGACAAAAGAGAACTTCTTTTTCCCTACAAGGACTGATGAAAAGACTATAGCAGAGTTATGACTGTTTTAAACAGCAATGTTTTTTTTTACCTCTGTGTTGTCAATTAAACACAGCAATGCGTGGGTGCTGGGGAAAAAGGGTATCTGGAAGTTTTATTCTGGTTTTGTATCCTTGTAGTTTGGTTAATAAACTTCCTCGATTCCTTTTAAATTTTAAACTTCTTTTGGCCTTCTCATATTCCACATCTTCAAGCAAGAAATGGATAAGTTTTCCAGTGATTTTTTAATTAATACTTTCAAACCATGACAGGTGTCAGAGTGAGGAGGAAATTGGAGCTGTCAGAGCGATTGCTTCACTAAGAGGTGAACAGTGGGGCTGTCATGGCTGTCATGTGACAGAGAGTGGAACACTGAGGCTTTCACTGCTCGGGTGTCACAGAGAGTGGAACACTAGAACTGTCACAGCTGTAGTATCCCATTGCAGAGGAAATTGGAGTTGTCAGAGCTCTGGTGTCACAGAGAATAGAAGACTGTGCTGTCACTGTTGTGGTGTCACAGAGAGGGGAGCAGTTGGGCTGTGACGGCTGTGGTGTCACAGAGAGGGAAACCAGTGCTGTGACTGCCGTGGTGTCACAGAGAGTGGAACGCTGTTGCTGTCAATTCTGTGGTGTCACAGAGAGGGAAGCCCAATGGTGTCACTGCTGTGGTGTCAGAGAGAGCGGAATGCTGTTGTTTTCACTACCGTTGTGTCACAGAGTGTGGAACACTGGTGCTGTCACAGCTGTGGCGTCACAGAGAGGGAAGCCCAGTGCTGTCACTGCTGTCGTGTCACAGACAGTGGAACACTGGTGTAGTCACAGCCATGGTGTCACAGAGAGTAGAAAGCAGTTGTTGTCACGGCTGTTGTGTCACAGAGAGTGGAAAACTGGTGCTGTCACTGCCGTGGTGTCACTGAGAGAGGAACAATGGTGCTGTCTCTGATGTGGTGTCACAGAGAGGGAAGCCCAGTGCTGTCACTGCTGTGGTGTCACAGAGAGTGGAACGCTGGTGTTGTCACGGCTGTGGTGTCACAGAGAGTGGAACCCTGGGGCGGTAGCTGCTCTGGTGTTACAGAGAGGGGACGCCTGGGGCTGTCACTGCTGTGTGTGTGATAGGCTGATAAATAAGAAACAAAGAAAAACTGCTAGAGAATTTAAAGCTGCTGGAGGTTGATGGGGTTTCTTTCTGCTGGCCAATGCCTGGTCATCTCTGAGAACAGACAGTTGTTTCCCCATTGTAAAGGGAGATCAACTTGTGAACACCACCCTTTGAAACCTAAGCCCAGGAATTTTTCTTTCTCTCTGGTTTCTGCCTTTGGAAGAGCTGGTATGGCTAGGCTTCAGCCTCTTGCCCCCCCGGCTGGACAAGGCTGCCGCAGGGGGAGCGGGGCTGGCAGGATTTCGGCGCTTCCTGGAGGGGGTTGGAGAGTGTGAAATGACAGCGGCCCCTTCCCAGATGGGCTGAAGCTCTGGCAGGGCTCACTGAGCCTTGTAGAGTGGGGCTGGCGGGTCAGGCTGCTTCCTGGCTCGGCAGCACTTTGTGCCGCTGCTGGCTTTCAGCAGCAACTGCCGAGGAAGGGGAGGGAAAGCTCTTGAGCTGTGGCTTGCTGACACAGTGGCCACACTCCTCCAGAGCAGCTAGGGAAAATGTTGCATGGCAGAGAGCTGCAGCCGCTGGCCCTGGGACCATCCCCAGTGCCTGGGCAAGAGTTGAAGCCTTTCACTAGCCAGACGAGACTTGCAGATGAATCCTTTTTCCAGAGAGAGGGGAAGAGAGAGGGATCAACAGGTAAAGAGGCAGCATCAACCACCCAAGACAGCGAGGAAAGGAATTAAGCCTCAGATGGGAAGAGAAGAGGAAGATGCCCGAAGAAGCTGAAATTTTCTTTTATTCAAGCTATGCAGGGGGACAATCATGTTCTGAAGAAACTCCTTGAATTCCTGAAACAGTATTTTGGGGGGAATGGAGTATTTCAAAGTATAGTTCTGAGCAAAAGGAATTCATTGCTAAAGCTGTGCTAATGGTGAAGTTGTTGTAATGCTATGTGATGCTGGAAGAGAAAAGGAGAAGTGAGAGATGCTGAAGATTTGTGGCTCTTAAGTGACAAAGCAAAAGATTCCTGTTTCCAGAGATGATCACAGAATCCAATGAAGAGAACTTTTGCCTTTGAAGAACTTATCCTTCATGATTCAATGACACCCCTTGAATCATGGCCCACAAACACAGCTGGGACTGGTGTGAAATGGGAGGAAAGGACTGATGGCAGAGTTTTCTAAGCAGCTGGCATCAGAGCAATAGGAAGGCATGAGAAAATGTTTTTTCTTGTGAAAATCTCCATAGATTGACAAAAGAGAACTTCTTTTTCCCTACAAGGACTGATGAAAAGACTATAGCAGAGTTATGACTGTTTTAAACAGCAATGTTTTTTTTTACCTCTGTGTTGTCAATTAAACACAGCAATGCGTGGGTGCTGGGGAAAAAGGGTATCTGGAAGTTTTATTCTGGTTTTGTATCCTTGTAGTTTGGTTAATAAACTTCCTCGATTCCTTTTAAATTTTAAACTTCTTTTGGCCTTCTCATATTCCACATCTTCAAGCAAGAAATGGATAAGTTTTCCAGTGATTTTTTAATTAATACTTTCAAACCATGACAGGTGTCAGAGTGAGGAGGAAATTGGAGCTGTCAGAGCGATTGCTTCACTAAGAGGTGAACAGTGGGGCTGTCATGGCTGTCATGTGACAGAGAGTGGAACACTGAGGCTTTCACTGCTCGGGTGTCACAGAGAGTGGAACACTAGAACTGTCACAGCTGTAGTATCCCATTGCAGAGGAAATTGGAGTTGTCAGAGCTCTGGTGTCACAGAGAATAGAAGACTGTGCTGTCACTGTTGTGGTGTCACAGAGAGGGGAGCAGTTGGGCTGTGACGGCTGTGGTGTCACAGAGAGGGAAACCAGTGCTGTGACTGCCGTGGTGTCACAGAGAGTGGAACGCTGTTGCTGTCAATTCTGTGGTGTCACAGAGAGGGAAGCCCAATGGTGTCACTGCTGTGGTGTCAGAGAGAGCGGAATGCTGTTGTTTTCACTACCGTTGTGTCACAGAGTGTGGAACACTGGTGCTGTCACAGCTGTGGCGTCACAGAGAGGGAAGCCCAGTGCTGTCACTGCTGTCGTGTCACAGACAGTGGAACACTGGTGTAGTCACAGCCATGGTGTCACAGAGAGTAGAAAGCAGTTGTTGTCACGGCTGTTGTGTCACAGAGAGTGGAAAACTGGTGCTGTCACTGCCGTGGTGTCACTGAGAGAGGAACAATGGTGCTGTCTCTGATGTGGTGTCACAGAGAGGGAAGCCCAGTGCTGTCACTGCTGTGGTGTCACAGAGAGTGGAACGCTGGTGTTGTCACGGCTGTGGTGTCACAGAGAGTGGAACCCTGGGGCGGTAGCTGCTCTGGTGTTACAGAGAGGGGACGCCTGGGGCTGTCACTGCTGTGTGTGTGATAGGCTGATAAATAAGAAACAAAGAAAAACTGCTAGAGAATTTAAAGCTGCTGGAGGTTGATTGGGTATCTTTCTGCTGGCCAATGCCTGGTCATCTCTGAGAACAGACAGTTGTTTCCCCATTGTAAAGGGAGATCAACTTGTGAACACCACCCTTTGAAACCTAAGCCCAGGAATTTTTCTTTCTCTCTGGTTTCTGCCTTTGGAAGAGCTAGTATGGCTAGGCTTCAGCCTCTTGCCCCCCCGGCTGGACAAGGCTGCCGCAGGGGGAGCGGGGCTGGCAGGATTTCGGCGCTTCCTGGAGGGGGTTGGAGAGTGTGAAATGACAGCGGCCCCTTCCCAGATGGGCTGAAGCTCTGGCAGGGCTCACTGAGCCTTGTAGAGTGGGGCTGGCGGGTCAGGCTGCTTCCTGGCTCGGCAGCACTTTGTGCCGCTGCTGGCTTTCAGCAGCAACTGCCGAGGAAGGGGAGGGAAAGCTCTTGAGCTGTGGCTTGCTGACACAGTGGCCACACTCCTCCAGAGCAGCTAGGGAAAATGTTGCATGGCAGAGAGCTGCAGCCGCTGGCCCTGGGACCATCCCCAGTGCCTGGGCAAGAGTTGAAGCCTTTCACTAGCCAGACGAGACTTGCAGATGAATCCTTTTTCCAGAGAGAGGGGAAGAGAGAGGGATCAACAGGTAAAGAGGCAGCATCAACCACCCAAGACAGCGAGGAAAGGAATTAAGCCTCAGATGGGAAGAGAAGAGGAAGATGCCCGAAGAAGCTGAAATTTTCTTTTATTCAAGCTATGCAGGGGGACAATCATGTTCTGAAGAAACTCCTTGAATTCCTGAAACAGTATTTTGGGGGGAATGGAGTATTTCAAAGTATAGTTCTGAGCAAAAGGAATTCATTGCTAAAGCTGTGCTAATGGTGAAGTTGTTGTAATGCTATGTGATGCTGGAAGAGAAAAGGAGAAGTGAGAGATGCTGAAGATTTGTGGCTCTTAAGTGACAAAGCAAAAGATTCCTGTTTCCAGAGATGATCACAGAATCCAATGAAGAGAACTTTTGCCTTTGAAGAACTTCTCCTTCATGATTCAATGACACCCCTTGAATCATGGCCCACAAACACAGCTGGGACTGGTGTGAAATGGGAGGAAAGGACTGATGGCAGAGTTTTCTAAGCAGCTGGCATCAGAGCAATAGGAAGGCATGAGAAAATGTTTTTTCTTGTGAAAATCTCCATAGATTGACAAAAGAGAACTTCTTTTTCCCTACAAGGACTGATGAAAAGACTATAGCAGAGTTATGACTGTTTTAAACAGCAATGTTTTTTTTTACCTCTGTGTTGTCAATTAAACACAGCAATGCGTGGGTGCTGGGGAAAAAGGGTATCTGGAAGTTTTATTCTGGTTTTGTATCCTTGTAGTTTGGTTAATAAACTTCCTCGATTCCTTTTAAATTTTAAACTTCTTTTGGCCTTCTCATATTCCACATCTTCAAGCAAGAAATGGATAAGTTTTCCAGTGATTTTTTAATTAATACTTTCAAACCATGACAGGTGTCAGAGTGAGGAGGAAATTGGAGCTGTCAGAGCGATTGCTTCACTAAGAGGTGAACAGTGGGGCTGTCATGGCTGTCATGTGACAGAGAGTGGAACACTGAGGCTTTCACTGCTCGGGTGTCACAGAGAGTGGAACACTAGAACTGTCACAGCTGTAGTATCCCATTGCAGAGGAAATTGGAGTTGTCAGAGCTCTGGTGTCACAGAGAATAGAAGACTGTGCTGTCACTGTTGTGGTGTCACAGAGAGGGGAGCAGTTGGGCTGTGACGGCTGTGGTGTCACAGAGAGGGAAACCAGTGCTGTGACTGCCGTGGTGTCACCGAGAGTGGAACGCTGTTGCTGTCGCTGCTGTGGTGTCACAGAGAGGGAAGCCCAATGGTGTCACTGCTGTGGTGTCAGAGAGAGCGGAATGCTGTTGTTTTCACTACCGTTGTGTCACAGAGTGTGGAACACTGGTGCTGTCACAGCTGTGGCGTCACAGAGAGGGAAGCCCAGTGCTGTCACTGCTGTCGTGTCACAGACAGTGGAACACTGGTGTAGTCACAGCCATGGAGTCACAGAGAGTAGAAAGCAGTTGTTGTCACTGCTGTTGTGTCACAGAGAGTGGAAAACTGGTGCTGTCACTGCTGTGGTGTCACAGAGAGTGGAACGCTGGTGTTGTCACGGCTGTGGTGTCACAGAGAGTGGAACCCTGGGGCGGTAGCTGCTCTGGTGTTACAGAGAGGGGACGCCTGGGGCTGTCACTGCTGTGTGTGTGATAGGCTGATAAATAAGAAACAAAGAAAAACTGCTAGAGAATTTAAAGCTGCTTGAGGTTGATGGGGTTTCTTTCTGCTGGCCAATGCCTGGTCATCTCTGAGAACAGACAGTTGTTTCCCCATTGTAAAGGGAGATCAACTTGTGAACACCACCCTTTGAAACCTAAGCCCAGGAATTTTTCTTTCTCTCTGGTTTCTGCCTTTGGAAGAGCTAGTATGGCTAGGCTTCAGCCTCTTGCCCCCCCGGCTGGACAAGGCTGCCGCAGGGGGAGCGGGGCTGGCAGGATTTCGGCGCTTCCTGGAGGGGGTTGGAGAGTGTGAAATGACAGCGGCCCCTTCCCAGATGGGCTGAAGCTCTGGCAGGGCTCACTGAGCCTTGTAGAGTGGGGCTGGCGGGTCAGGCTGCTTCCTGGCTCGGCAGCACTTTGTGCCGCTGCTGGCTTTCAGCAGCAACTGCCGAGGAAGGGGAGGGAAAGCTCTTGAGCTGTGGCTTGCTGACACAGTGGCCACACTCCTCCAGAGCAGCTAGGGAAAATGTTGCATGGCAGAGAGCTGCAGCCGCTGGCCCCGGGACCATCCCCAGTGCCTGGGCAAGAGTTGAAGCCTTTCACTAGCCAGACGAGACTTGCAGATGAATCCTTTTTCCAGAGAGAGGGGAAGAGAGAGGGATCAACAGGTAAAGAGGCAGCATCAACCACCCAAGGCAGCGAGGAAAGGAATTAAGCCTCAGATGGGAAGAGAAGAGGAAGATGCCTGAAGAAGCTGAAATTTTCTTTTATTCAAGCTATGGAGGGGGACAATCATGTTCTGAAGAAACTCCTTGAATTCCTGAAACAGTATTTTGGGGGGAATGGAGTATTTCAAAGTATAGTTCTGAGCAAAAGGAATTCATTGCTAAAGCTGTGCTAATGGTGAAGTTGTTGTAATGCTATGTGATGCTGGAAGAGAAAAGGAGAAGTGAGAGATGCTGAAGATTTGTGGCTCTTAAGTGACAAAGCAAAAGATTCCTGTTTCCAGAGATGATCACAGAATGCAATGAAGAGAACTTTTGCCTTTGAAGAACTTATCCTTCATGATTCAATGACACCCCTTGAATCATGGCCCACAAACACAGCTGGGACTGGTGTGAAATGGGAGGAAAGGACTGATGGCAGAGTTTTCTAAGCAGCTGGCATCAGAGCAATAGGAAGGCATGAGAAAATGTTTTTTCTTGTGAAAATCTCCATAGATTGACAAAAGAGAACTTCTTTTTCCCTACAAGGACTGATGAAAAGAATATAGCAGAGTTATGACTGTTTTAAACAGCAATGGTTTTTTTTACCTCTGTGTTGTCAATTAAACACAGCAATGCGTGGCTGCTGGGGAAAAAGGGTATCTGGAAGTTTTATTCTGGTTTTGTATCCTTGTAGTTTGGTTAATAAACTTCCTCGATTCCTTTTAAATTTTAAACTTCTTTTGGCCTTCTCATATTCCACATCTTCAAGCAAGAAATGGATAAGTTTTCCAGTGATTTTTTAATTAATACTTTCAAACCATGACAGGTGTCAGAGTGAGGAGGAAATTGGAGCTGTCAGAGCGATTGCTTCACTAAGAGGTGAACAGTGGGGCTGTCATGGCTGTCATGTGACAGAGAGTGGAACACTGAGGCTTTCACTGCTCGGGTGTCACAGAGAGTGGAACACTAGAACTGTCACAGCTGTAGTATCACATTGCAGAGGAAATTGGAGTTGTCAGAGCTCTGGTGTCACAGAGAATAGAAGACTGTGCTGTCACTGTTGTGGTGTCACAGAGAGGGGAGCAGTTGGGCTGTGACGGCTGTGGTGTCACAGAGAGGGAAACCAGTGCTGTGACTGCCGTGGTGTCACAGAGAGTGGAACGCTGTTGCTGTCGCTGCTGTGGTGTCACAGAGAGGGAAGCCCAATGGTGTCACTGCTGTGGTGTCAGAGAGAGCGGAATGCTGTTGTTGTCACTACCGTTGTGTCACAGAGTGTGGAACACTGGTGCTGTCACAGCTGTGGCGTCACAGAGAGGGAAGCCCAGTGCTGTCACAGTTTTGGTGTCACAGAGAGTGGAACGCTGGTGTTGTCACGGCTGTGGTGTCACAGAGAGTGGAACCCTGGGGCGGTAGCTGCTCTGGTGTTACAGAGAGGGGACGCCTGGGGCTGTCACTGCTGTGTGTGTGATAGGCTGATAAATAAGAAACAAAGAAAAACTGCTAGAGAAATTAAAGCTGCTGGAGGTTGATGGGGTTTCTTTCTGCTGGCCAATGCCTGGTCATCTCTGAGAACAGACAGTTGTTTCCCCATTGTAAAGGGAGATCAACTTGTGAACACCACCCTTTGAAACCTAAGCCCAGGAATTTTTCTTTCTCTCTGGTTTCTGCCTTTGGAAGAGCTGGTATGGCTAGGCTTCAGCCTCTTGCCCCCCCGGCTGGACAAGGCTGCCGCAGGGGGAGCGGGGCTGGCAGGATTTCGGCGCTTCCTGGAGGGGGTTGGAGAGTGTGAAATGACAGCGGCCCCTTCCCAGATGGGCTGAAGCTCTGGCAGGGCTCACTGAGCCTTGTAGAGTGGGGCTGGCGGGTCAGGCTGCTTCCTGGCTCGGCAGCACTTTGTGCCGCTGCTGGCTTTCAGCAGCAACTGCCGAGGAAGGGGAGGGAAAGCTCTTGAGCTGTGGCTTGCTGACACAGTGGCCACACTCCTCCAGAGCAGCTAGGGAAAATGTTGCATGGCAGAGAGCTGCAGCCGCTGGCCCCGGGACCATCCCCAGTGCCTGGGCAAGAGTTGAAGCCTTTCACTAGCCAGACGAGACTTGCAGATGAATCCTTTTTCCAGAGAGAGGGGAAGAGAGAGGGATCAACAGGTAAAGAGGCAGCATCAACCACCCAAGGCAGCGAGGAAAGGAATTAAGCCTCAGATGGGAAGAGAAGAGGAAGATGCCCGAAGAAGCTGAAATTTTCTTTTATTCAAGCTATGCAGGGGGACAATCATGTTCTGAAGAAACTCCTTGAATTCCTGAAACAGTATTTTGGGGGGAATGGAGTATTTCAAAGTATAGTTCTGAGCAAAAGGAATTCATTGCTAAAGCTGTGCTAATGGTGAAGTTGTTGTAATGCTATGTGATGCTGGAAGAGAAAAGGAGAAGTGAGAGATGCTGAAGATTTGTGGCTCTTAAGTGACAAAGCAAAAGATTCCTGTTTCCAGAGATGATCACAGAATCCAATGAAGAGAACTTTTGCCTTTGAAGAACTTATCCTTCATGATTCAATGACACCCCTTGAATCATGGCCCACAAACACAGCTGAGACTGGTGTCAAATGGGAGGAAAGGACTGATGGCAGAGTTTTCTAAGCAGCTGGCATCAGAGCAATAGGAAGGCATGAGAAAATGTTTTTTCTTGTGAAAATCTCCATAGATTGACAAAAGAAAACTTCTTTTTCCCTACAAGGACTGATGAAAAGACTATAGCAGAGTTATGACTGTTTTAAACAGCAATGGTTTTTTTTACCTCTGTGTTGTCAATTAAACACAGCAATGCGTGGCTGCTGGGGAAAAAGGGTATCTGGAAGTTTTATTCTGGTTTTGTATCCTTGTAGTTTGGTTAATAAACTTCCTCAATTCCTTTTAAATTTTAAACTTCTTTTGGCCTTCTCATATTCCACATCTTCAAGCAAGAAATGGATAAGTTTTCCAGTGATTTTTTAATTAATACTTTCAAACCATGACAGGTGTCAGAGTGAGGAGGAAATTGGAGCTGTCAGAGCGATTGCTTCACTAAGAGGTGAACAGTGGGGCTGTCATGGCTGTCATGTGACAGAGAGTGGAACACTGAGGCTTTCACTGCTCGGGTGTCACAGAGAGTGGAACACTAGAACTGTCACAGCTGTAGTATCACATTGCAGAGGAAATTGGAGTTGTCAGAGCTCTGGTGTCACAGAGAATAGAAGACTGTGCTGTCACTGTTGTGGTGTCACAGAGAGGGGAGCAGTTGGGCTGTGACGGCTGTGGTGTCACAGAGAGGGAAACCAGTGCTGTGACTGCCGTGGTGTCACAGAGAGTGGAACGCTGTTGCTGTCGCTGCTGTGGTGTCACAGAGAGGGAAGCCCAATGGTGTCACTGCTGTGGTGTCAGAGAGAGCGGAATGCTGTTGTTTTCACTACCGTTGTGTCAGAGACAGTGGAACACTGTCTGGTGCTGTCACAGCTGTGGCGTCACAGAGAGGGAAGCCCAGTGCTGTCACTGCTGTCGTGTCACAGACAGTGGAACACTGGTGTAGTCACAGCCATGGTGTCACAGAGAGTAGAAAGCAGTTGTTGTCACTGCTGTTGTGTCACAGAGAGTGGAAAACTGGTGCTGTCACTGCTGTGGTGTCACAGAGAGTGGAACGCTGGTGTTGTCACGGCTGTGGTGTCACAGAGAGTGGAACCCTGGGGCGGTAGCTGCTCTGGTGTTACAGAGAGGGGACGCCTGGGGCTGTCACTGCTGTGTGTGTGATAGGCTGATAAATAAGAAACAAAGAAAAACTGCTAGAGAAATTAAAGCTGCTGGAGGTTGATGGGGTTTCTTTCTGCTGGCCAATGCCTGGTCATCTCTGAGAACAGACAGTTGTTTCCCCATTGTAAAGGGAGATCAACTTGTGAACACCACCCTTTGAAACCTAAGCCCAGGAATTTTTCTTTCTCTCTGGTTTCTGCCTTTGGAAGAGCTAGTATGGCTAGGCTTCAGCCTCTTGCCCCCCCGGCTGGACAAGGCTGCCGCAGGGGGAGCGGGGCTGGCAGGATTTCGGCGCTTCCTGGAGGGGGTTGGAGAGTGTGAAATGACAGCGGCCCCTTCCCAGATGGGCTGAAGCTCTGGCAGGGCTCACTGAGCCTTGTAGAGTGGGGCTGGCGGGTCAGGCTGCTTCCTGGCTCGGCAGCACTTTGTGCCGCTGCTGGCTTTCAGCAGCAACTGCCGAGGAAGGGGAGGGAAAGCTCTTGAGCTGTGGCTTGCTGACACAGTGGCCACACTCCTCCAGAGCAGCTAGGGAAAATCTTGCATGGCAAAGGGCTGCAGCCGCTGGCCCCGGGACCATCCCCAGTGCCTGGGCAAGAGTTGAAGCCTTTCACTAGCCAGACGAGACTTGCAGATGAATCCTTTTTCCAGAGAGAGGGGAAGAGAGAGGGATCAACAGGTAAAGAGGCAGCATCAACCACCCAAGGCAGCGAGGAAAGGAATTAAGCCTCAGATGGGAAGAGAAGAGGAAGATGCCCGAAGAAGCTGAAATTTTCTTTTATTCAAGCTATGCAGGGGGACAATCATGTTCTGAAGAAACTCCTTGAATTCCTGAAACAGTATTTTGGGGGGAATGGAGTATTTCAAAGTATAGTTCTGAGCAAAAGGAATTCATTGCTAAAGCTGTGCTAATGGTGAAGTTGTTGTAATGCTATGTGATGCTGGAAGAGAAAAGGAGAAGTGAGAGATGCTGAAGATTTGTGGCTCTTAAGTGACAAAGCAAAAGATTCCTGTTTCCAGAGATGATCACAGAATCCAATGAAGAGAACTTTTGCCTTTGAAGAACTTATCCTTCATGATTCAATGACGCCCCTTGAATCATGGCCCACAAACACAGCTGAGACTGGTGTCAAATGGGAGGAAAGGACTGATGGCAGAGTTTTCTAAGCAGCTGGCATCAGAGCAATAGGAAGGCATGAGAAAATGTTTTTTCTTGTGAAAATCTCCATAGATTGACAAAAGAGAACTTCTTTTTCCCTACAAGGACTGATGAAAAGACTATAGCAGAGTTATGACTGTTTTAAACAGCAATGTTTTTTTTTACCTCTGTGTTGTCAATTAAACACAGCAATGCGTGGGTGCTGGGGAAAAAGGGTATCTGGAAGTTTTATTCTGGTTTTGTATCCTTGTAGTTTGGTTAATAAACTTCCTCGATTCCTTTTAAATTTTAAACTTCTTTTGGCCTTCTCATATTCCACATCTTCAAGCAAGAAATGGATAAGTTTTCCAGTGATTTTTTAATTAATACTTTCAAACCATGACAGGTGTCAGAGTGAGGAGGAAATTGGAGCTGTCAGAGCGATTGCTTCACTAAGAGGTGAACAGTGGGGCTGTCATGGCTGTCATGTGACAGAGAGTGGAACACTGAGGCTTTCACTGCTCGGGTGTCACAGAGAGTGGAACACTAGAACTGTCACAGCTGTAGTATCACATTGCAGAGGAAATTGGAGTTGTCAGAGCTCTGGTGTCACAGAGAATAGAAGACTGTGCTGTCACTGTTGTGGTGTCACAGAGAGGGGAGCAGTTGGGCTGTGACGGCTGTGGTGTCACAGAGAGGGAAACCAGTGCTGTGACTGCCGTGGTGTCACAGAGAGTGGAACGCTGTTGCTGTCAATTCTGTGGTGTCACAGAGAGGGAAGCCCAATGGTGTCACTGCTGTGGTGTCAGAGAGAGCGGAATGCTGTTGTTTTCACTACCGTTGTGTCACAGAGTGTGGAACACTGGTGCTGTCACAGCTGTGGCGTCACAGAGAGGGAAGCCCAGTGCTGCCACTGCTGTCGAGTCACAGAGAGGGAAGCCCAGTGCTGTCACTGCTGTGGTGTCACAGAGAGTGGAACTCTGGTGTTGTCACGGCTGTGGTGTCACAGAGAGTGGAACCCTGGGGCGGTAACTGCTCTGGCGTTACAGAGAGGGGACGCCTGGGGCTGTCACTGCTGTGTGTGTGATAGGCTGATAAATAAGAAACAAAGAAAAACTGCTAGAGAAATTTAAGCTGCTGGAGGTTGATGGGGTTTCTTTCTGCTGGCCAATGCCTGGTCATCTCTGAGAACAGACAGTTGTTTTCCCATTGTAAAGGGAGATCAACTTGTGAACACCACCCTTTGAAACCTAAGCCCAGGAATTTTTCTTTCTCTCTGGTTTCTGCCTTTGGAAGAGCTAGTATGGCTAGGCTTCAGCCTCTTGCCCCCCTGGCTGGACAAGGCTGCCGCAGGGGGAGCGGGGCTGGCAGGATTTCGGCGCTTCCTGGAGGGGGTTGGAGAGTGTGAAATGACAGCGGCCCCTTCCCAGATGGGCTGAAGCTCTGGCATAGCTCACTGAGCCCTGTAGAGTGGGGCTGGCGGGTCAGGTTGCTTCCTGGCTCAGCAGCAGTTTGTGCCGCTGCTGTCTTTCAGCAGCAACTGCCGAGGAAGGGGAGGGAAAGCTCTTGAGCTGTGGCTTGCTGACACAGTGGCCACACTCCTCCAGAGCAGCTAGGGAAAATCTTGCATGGCAAAGGGCTGCAGCCGCTGGCCCCGGGACCATCCCCAGTGCCTGGGCAAGAGTTGAAGCCTTTCACTAGCCAGACGAGACTTGCAGATGAATCCTTTCTCCAGAGAGAGGGGAAGAGAGAGGGATCAACTGGTAAAGAGGCAGCATCAACCACCCAAGGCAGCGAGGAAAGGAATTAAGCCTCAGATGGGAAGAGAAGAGGAAGATGCCCGAAGAAGCTGAAATTTTCTTTTATTCAAGCTATGGAGGGGGACAATCATGTTCTGAAGAAACTCCTTGAATTCCTGAAACAGTATTTTGGGGGGAATGGAGTATTTCAAAGTATAGTTCTGAGCAAAAGGAATTCATTGCTAAAGCTGTGCTAATGGTGAAGTTGTTGTAATGCTATGTGATGCTGGAAGAGAAAAGGAGAAGTGAGAGATGCTGAAGATTTGTGGCTCTTAAGTGACAAAGCAAAACATTCCTGTTTCCAGAGATGATCACAGAATCCAATGAAAAGAACTTTTGCCTTTGAAGAACTTATCCTTCATGATTCAATGACGCCCCTTGAATCATGGCCCACAAACACAGCTGAGACTGGTGTCAAATGGGAGGAAAGGACTGATGGCAGAGTTTTCTAAGCAGCTGGCATCAGAGCAATAGGAAGGCATGAGGAAATGTTTTTTCTTGTGAAAATCTCCATAGATTGACAAAAGAGAACTTCTTTTTCCCTACAAGGACGGATGAAAAGACTATAGCAGAGTTATGACTGTTTTAAACAGCAATGTTTTTTTTTACCTCTGTGTTGTCAATTAAATACAGCAATGCGTGGCTGCTGGGGAAAAAGGGTCTCTGGAAGTTTTATTCTGGTTTTGTATCCTTGTAGTTTGGTTAATAAACTTTCTTGATTCCTTTTAAATTTTAAACTTCTTTTGGCCTTCTCATATTCCACATTGTACTAGTTTGAAATCAAACCAGTGAGAGATCGCAAGTCAGAATTATAATTTAATAGGAAAATGATAAAAAGAATAAATGCAATAATATCAAAAACACTGACAGAGTCAGAATACAGCCTGGAACCCTGTTAGGGTGATGGTAGTCGTCCAGATGAGGTGGTCTTGTTGAAGCGTGATCCTCTGGAAGAAAGGGGGTCTGGTCTTCAGCTGAAAGTCCAGCAGTAGCTCCTGTCCTCTGGAAGTCCCGTAGGTAAGGGCTGCTGTGGTGTTCGAATTCTCAGCTTATATCCAGTATGGAATGCTTGGCTCCTCCCTCGGGGAGGAGCATCTGACAATGGGATGGTGAGTCATGAGATAAGGCCTTGATGAGCCATTAACAGAAAACAGTCCAGGAGGAAGTTATCTCTGAGTCATGCAGCAAGGCAGTGGTGGGCCCATTAACAGGGGACAATACAGGGGGAAGTTATCTATGAGTCATGGGGCAGGGCATTGATGGGCCCATTAACAGAAGGTAGCCCGGGGGGGGGGGGGGGGGGGGGGGGGAGGCAGGGAGCACTGCCTCACCTGGTTTCAACAGTACATGAGGATGGTGATAGAATATACTGCAACCCAGGACATAATCCACCCCTTATTCTATTACCATCTACATAATTCCAAATCAGTACCTTCCTTAAACTCCACACACACACACACACACATATATATATATATACAATGGAACCTTACACACAGTTCTCACTTAAAATGAGGTCTCCTTGTGGCACACATCGGGTTTCCCCATCTTTCCGCATTACCCAACAAGTGCAACCAGGTCCTTGAGCGAAGACAATCCCACGGATAGGTTTGCTCTTGCCTGAGGTGGGATTAATCCAAACAGTCTTTCCTAACATACCTCTCATGTGTACCACAGGGACTTTATCTCCATCCACCGTGTGCAAGGGTTCAGACTGGGCAGGACCAGCTCGATTGATGGATCCTCTGGTGTTAACCATCCAGGTGGCCTTTGCTAAGTTCACTTCCCAATTTTTGAAGGTTCCTCCACCAAGTGCTTTTAGGGTAGTCTTGAGTAGTCCATTGCACCGTTCAACTTTCCCAGCAGCTGGTGCATGATAAGGGATATGATAGATCCATTCAATTCCATGTTCTCTGGCCCAAGTACTTACGAGGCTGTTCTTGAAATGCGTCCCGTTGTCTGACTCGATTCTCTCAGGGGTGCCATGTCTCCAAAGGACTTGCTTTTCCAGGCCCAAGATGGTGTTCCGGGCAGTAGCATGAGGCACAGGGTATGTCTCCAGCCATCCAGTGGTTGCTTCCACCATGGTCAACACGTAGCGCTTGCCTTGGCGGGTTTGGGGAAGGGTGATGTAGTCAATTTGCCAGGCTTCCCCATACCTGTACTTGGACCATCTTCCACCGTACCACAGAGGCTTTACCCGCTTGGCCTGTTTGATTGCAGCGCAGGTCTCGCAGTTGTGGATAACCTGTGAGATGCTGTCCATAGTAAGGTCCACCCCTCGCTCACGAGCCCATCGGTACGTTGCATCTCGTCCCTGATGACCAGAGGCATCATGGGCCCAACGAGCTAAAAATAATTCTCCCTTGTGCTGCCAGTCCAGATCCACCTGTGATATTTTCACCTTGGCAGCTCGATCCACCTGCTCATTGTTACGGTGCTCTTCATTAGCCCGACTTTTGGGTACATGAGCATCCACGTGTCGAACCTTCACGATCAGCTTCTCCACCCGAGCGGCGATGTCCTGCCAAATCTCAGCGGCCCAGATGGGTTTCCCTCTGCGCTGCCAGTTGGCTTTTCTCCATCGATCCAGCCATCCCCACAGAGCATTAGCTACCATCCAGGAGTCAGTGTAGAGATAGAGCCTCGGCCACTTCTCTCTTTCAGCAATATCTAAAGCCAGCTGGACAGCTTTAAGTTCTGCGACCTGACTCGATCCACCCTCTCCCTCGGTAGCTTGTGCAACTCGTCGTGTGGGGCTCCATACAGCAGCTTTCCATTTCCGGTTAGTGCTTACAATTCGGCAGGAACCATCGGTGAAGAGGGCATATCGTCTTTCACTCTCCGGTAGCTCATTATATGGTGGGGCTTCCTCAGCACGTGTCACTTGCTCCTCTTCTTCAGAAGATAATCCAAAAGTCTCACCTTCAGGCCAGTTTGTTATAATTTCCAGAATCCCAGGGCGGTTCAGGTTTCCAATACGGGCACGCTGTGTAATGAGGGCAATCCATTTGCTCCAAGTAGCATCGGTGGCATGATGCGTGGAAGGAATCTTTCCCTTGAACATCCACCCCAGCACCGGCAGTCGGGGTGCCAGAAGCAGCTGCGCTTCAGTACCAATGACCTCTGAGGCAGCTTGGACTCCTTCATAGGCGGCCAAAATTTCCTTCTCTGTTGGGGTGTAGTTGGCCTCGGATCCTCTGTAGCTTCGGCTCCAGAATCCCAGTGGTCGACCCCGAGTCTCACCAGGCACCTTCTGCCAAAGGCTCCAGGACAGACCATTGTTCCCGGCTGCAGAGTAGAGCACGTTTTTCACTTCTGGCCCCGTTCTGACTGGACCAAGGGCTACCGCATGAGCGATTTCCTGCTTGATCTGGGCGAAAGCTTGTTGTTGTTCAGGGCCCCAATGGAAATTGTTCTTCTTGCGGGTAACCAGGTAGAGAGGGCTCACAATCTGGCTATATTCAGGAATGTGCATTCTCCAAAAGCCTATGGCACCTAGGAAAGCTTGTGTTTCCTTCTTGTTGGTCAGTGGAGACATCGCAGTGATCTTATTGATGACTTCAGTGGGAATCTGACGCCGTCCATCTTGCCACTTTACCCCCAGGAACTGGATCTCCCGGGCAGGTCCCTTGACTTTGCTCCTCTTGATGGCAAAACCAGCCTTCAGGAGAATCTGGATGATCTTCTGTCCCTTCTCAAATACTTCTGCTGCCGTGTTCCCCCACACAATGATGTCATCAATGTACTGCAGGTGTTCTGGAGCCTCACCCTTTTCTAGCACAGTCTGGATCAGTCCATGGCAGATAGTAGGACTGTGCTTCCACCCCTGGGGCAATCGGTTCCAGGTATACTGCACACCCCTCCAGGTGAAGGCAAACTGAGGCCTGCACTCTGCTGCCAGAGGAATGGAGAAAAACGCATTTGCAATATCAATGGTCGCGTACCACTTTGCTGCCTTGGATTCCAGCTCATACTGAAGCTCCAGCATGTCTGGTACGGCTGCACTCAGTGGTGGCGTGACTTCATTCAGTCCACGGTAATCCACCGTCAGTCTCCATTCTCCACTGGACTTACGCACTGGCCATATGGGGCTGTTAAAGGGTGAACGAGCCTTGCTGACCACCCCTTGGCTCTCCAGCTCACGAATCATCGTATGGATGGGGACCACAGAGTCTCTGTCGGTGCGGTATTGCCGACGGTGCACTGTTGCTCTGGCAATTGGTACCTGTTGTTCTTCAACTCTCAGTAGTCCCACAGCAGAAGGGTTGTCTGAGAGACCAGGCAAGGTACTCAGTTGTCTGATGCCTTCTGTCTCTAGAGCAGCTATCCCAAAAGCCCAGCGATAACCTTTTGGGTCTTTGAAGTACCCGTTCCTGAGGTAATCTATGCCGAGGATGCATGGGGCCTCTGGACCAGTCACGATGGGGTGTTTCTGCCACTCATTCCCAGTTAAACTCACTTCAGCTTCCAGTACCGTGAGCTCCTGGGATCCCCCTGTCACCCCAGAAATAGAAATGGGTTCCGCTCCCACATACCTTGATGGCATTAGAGTGCATTGAGCGCCGGTATCAACCAAAGCCGTATATCTTTGTGAGTCAGATGTGCCAGGCCATCGGATCCACACTGTCCAATAGATCCGGTTGTCCCTCTCCTCTACCTGGCTAGAGGCAGGGACCCTCTAATCCTGGTCATGGTGCACGTTGCTCTCCTCCGGTGAATATGCTCTTGATGTCCCTTCAAGAGGATCACTCATATCATCATTTCTATACCTTCTGATGTTCTGGCCACGAGAGACCGGAGCGGCGCTGGCTCTAGATGAGCTCCTTGTGGTAGTTGTCCCTTTTTTTAGTTCACGTACCCGGGCTGCTAAGGAGGAGGTGGGTTTTCCATCCCACTTCCTCATGTCTTCTCCATGCTCCTGGAGAAAAAACCAGAGGTTACCTCGTGGAGTGTATCCTTTCTCCCTGGCTGGGGAATGCCTACTCCTAATAGCAGAGACTCTTGTTGGTTCTGGGGAGACGTGGTAAATTTCTTCCTTAAGTATCTTTTTTAGTTTCTGATGGCCCTCTTCAATCAAGCTCCGGACTTGCTCAGCCAGCCTTGTTTCCACAGATGAGACATGGGTGCGAAACGGGGCAGTGACAGTGTCCTCGTAGATTCTTAGTTTATTGGCCAGGACACCCACCCTGTCCTCACCTTCCCTCCATTGCAGTGTTGCCAGGTAACGGGAGTACATCTCTGGTCCAAGCCGTGCAAATCTCAGCCACATCTGTGACGTGCACTGGACACCATCTGGGCTCTTAGGAAATCTCTCATCTTCTGCAAAAATGATCTCCAGCACAGCCAACTCCCTCAGGCATCGGATACCCTGTTCCATTGTGCTCCATTTTCCCTGGTGCACCTGGAGGTCTTCTTTGCAGAGGTATCTGTCCCTTACACTTGTCAGCAGTCGCCTCCAGAGGCTGAGAGTTTCTTGGGTTCTCCCAATCCCCTGGTCAATGACCACATCCCGGGACAGCGATCCCAGTTGCCTGGCCTCACTTCCATCCAGGATGGTGTCGTTTGCTGCAGCGTCCCAGATGCGGAGCAGCCAGGTTAGGATGGACTCGTTCGTCTGGCGGGTGAATTCCCTCCGCAGGTCACGCAGCTCACCTAGGGATAGAGAGCGAGTGATAATCTCTGGTTCTGTCTCCTCCGCTGCGTGTGAAGGTCCTGCCTCACCCTCATCAGTCACTATGCGGACTGATTTGCTTTTTGATTTCTTTTTCTGAATGGGGGCAACTTCTACCGGTTTAGGCTGCTCTGGTTCGGTGACTGTTTGTGTGGAGGTGCTCATGGCCCTTTTGGTTCCTTTCTCCTCTGTGGTAGTCTGCGTAGACATGGACGCTGTTGTTTTGCTCTTGGTTCCTTTCTCCTCTGTGGCAGTCTGAGTGGACACGGATGCTGTTGCTTTGCTCTTGGTTTCTTTCTCCTCTGTGGCAGTCTGCATAGACACGGACGCTGTGGCTTTGCTCTTGGTTCCTTTCTCCTCTGTGGCAGTCTGTGTGGTCATGGATGCTGTTGCTCTGCTCTTGGTTCTTTTCTCTTCCTCCTCAAGAAGACGCTGTACCACACCAAACAGTGCTTTGTTTCTAAGCATGGTGTACATGGTGCAGGCCATGCAGAGAAAACAAAACAGCAAGACTAGGCTGTCCTTGGCATCCAGAGAGAACTCAATATTTTTAAAAACTGCTGTGCCTGACCTGAAAGGCTGGAAGAAACCACTCTCCACTCTTCCCACCAAGGGCAGGGTGCGATTGTTGAGAAGGTCCCAGATGTAGCAGCCCAGACTAGGACAAGCAAACAAAATTGAGTATATATTCCGAATGGTATTCATTGCCTCACAGGTTATCATGCCATAAGCATAATAAACCAATAAAGCAATTCTCATACCATTCCCTGGTCTCAACAGGAGCAATACAACAGGCAAGTAGTTCCCCATGTGAGGGAAAATATAGAGAGCAAGATACAGTACCCATATAGACAAGCCAACCACCATGGTGGATAGGTTTCTGTTAATATGAAATTGCAATTCTGACTTTCTCTCAGGTTAATGCCCCACGTTGGGCGCCAAAATATGTACTAGTTTGAAATCAAACCAGTGAGAGATCGCAAGTCAGAATTATAATTTAATAGGAAAATGATAAAAAGAATAAATGCAATAATATCAAAAACACTGACAGAGTCAGAATACAGCCTGGAACCCTGTTAGGGTGATGGTAGTCGTCCAGATGAGGTGGTCTTGTTGAAGCGTGATCCTCTGGAAGAAAGGGGGTCTGGTCTTCAGCTGAAAGTCCAGCAGTAGCTCCTGTCCTCTGGAAGTCCCGTAGGTAAGGGCTGCTGTGGTGTTCGAATTCTCAGCTTATATCCAGTATGGAATGCTTGGCTCCTCCCTCGGGGAGGAGCATCTGACAATGGGATGGTGAGTCATGAGATAAGGCCTTGATGAGCCATTAACAGAAAACAGTCCAGGAGGAAGTTATCTCTGAGTCATGCAGCAAGGCAGTGGTGGGCCCATTAACAGGGGACAATACAGGGGGAAGTTATCTATGAGTCATGGGGCAGGGCATTGATGGGCCCATTAACAGAAGGTAGCCCGGGGGGGGGGGGGGGGAGGCAGGGAGCACTGCCTCACCTGGTTTCAACAGTACATGAGGATGGTGATAGAATATACTGCAACCCAGGACAGTGAGTTAGCACCCTGAGTGAAGTCCATAACGGAACAGGATTTTGGGACAAAGGAAGTCCATGGCAGCTTCATTCTTCTGAAAGAGGCATATATTGTCTAAATAGAACAGGAAGCACATATGTGGGAAAGAGCGTTTTTGACTGAACTTTATCTTTGGGTTCAGATTGTTGGACCCCCAACTGCCCTCCTTATAATTGTTCCAGATATCAAGGCAGATGGAATCAAACGTATGTTAAGCTCACCAATGGTAGCTGGGTAAGGTGTTCCTTGATAACTACCAAAAGGATTTTGAAGGCTGTAAAGCAGTGGGGAAGGATAAGTTTTTTGACCCCTTATTTTTAAGCTGCCCCCGAGATAATTCCACAAGAAGGACACACATTGTCTGTTGCCGTCCGTTTATTTTGTTCAGGTTATTAATTTAAATGGTTTATTCCTGATGTTATTCCCCCCATGAGTTGTAATGGTTTTACCCGCTTGTCAGTTTTGTAAACCCCTCCCCTTTTTCCTGAACCTTCCTTGTCCATCACCCTGTTCCTGCCCCTGAATCCCATCAATCTATGTAAACCCCACCTCTTGTTCTAGCGCCTTCCCTGTCATTTATCCCTCACTCGAAGCCCCATTGGCATTGTGACTGCCGCCCCTCCCACGTGTTATTCCTATTGGTCCCCAACATTGTAAACCCTCCCCCCAACTCCTCCCCTGAGATGCCCTGATTGGTTCCTGTGTTTGTACCCTCCCCACCTTAAATTGGAGCGCACAAAGGTGCTCCTTGCTCAGACCGTCCTACCCTTGACCTTTCCAGTCCTTCCCCCATCCACTGCTCCCGACCCTGGAATAAAACCTGGTTTCTGGAGAGAACCTGGGACTCTGAGCCTCCTCCTTGCCTTCATCGGGCACCCACGACGCACCTGAGACCGCAGAGCTTGGTGGCTTACAGGCTCTGAAGGTTCGGTCTGGGACAACGAGCTCCCAGACCGTTCCCCACTCCCAGCGCTGCCAGCGGCTAGGGAGCAGGAGCTAGCCAGGGCGAGGAGAGCCGCGGCAGGAGCAGCGTCAGCTGGCGCCCAACGTGGGGCCTCTACAGCCCGTGGAGACCCCCGGAGGAGTCTGTGTGGAGTTATAAAGACTCTTTGGGCGGCGGCTACCCTGGTTGCAGCAGGCCGGTTTCTGTCCGGCAGCGCTCCCAGGGGAAGAAGCGACAATCTCCCTGTGCGCAGGAGACCGCTTCTGGGGTGCTCGGACGTCTCCCACAGCCCAAGTCAGGACCCGGTGAGTATTCCCCAGTGGGGGAAAAGGGGGTGTGTGTGTGGCCCCTGTGAGTGTTGTGTGTGAGCTGGGTCTTGACCCTTATTCTTTTGTTTGTTAAGTTCCCGTTTGCTGTTGGGAGGCGGTGGAACTGCGGAGCCGGGGGATAGAAGATGGGTGCACGTTTGTCGGCTCCGCAGAGGGGGATTTATTTCCAAGTTGTGGGTCTCCATGAGGGTGGGAAGCATAAGTATTCGCGTGGGTTGGCTAAGAGGCTTGTACGTTGGCTTTTCCTGCATTTTCCCCATGTGTCCTCCGAAGATGTTCTTTCAGTGTCATTTTGGAATTCGGTCGGGTCCAAATTAACGGCTTTGGTAGTTCAGGGGGACAAAACAGCCGCCAAATTAATCCCGCTTTTCGTTCTAATTCGGACCGCCTTAGTTGAAAAGAGGGAAATGCAGAAGCAGCCAACGCAGCCTTCCCCAGTTTCTACAGTTTCCCCAGTTTCCCCAAACCCCTGCTCCTCGTCCCTTGTCCCTAAGTTGGGGGAGACCTGCGGAGCAACCCATAAAACGCAGGGCTCCGAAGTTGGCAGTAGTCTCCCTGGCTCCCCAAGCCTCCCTCAGAACCCTTGCCCCGGTAGCCCTGGCCAAGCTGCCGGAGCCCTTACCCATTCCCCTACTTCCCCAGTTAATAACTCCAAGTTTTCCCCTTTCCAAGTTCCAAATCCCCAGTTTGATAAAGTTATTGATCCCCAGTTTCTCTCCCAGAACCCTGGTTCCCTTACACTCCCTCATTCCCGGTGTTCCCCTAAATCTTCCCCTAAGTCTCCCCATACCCTACCTGATTCCCAAAATGGCCCCCGAGGGACACAAGATGGCAGAGACCGCATGGTCGGACCCCTCCCTTGTGCTCCTTCTTCCCACAATCCCTTCCTCCCCTCAAAGTCCAACCCCTTCCTCCCTAGCTCCTCCCTCTCTTCCTACCCTGACCCCTCCCACTTGTCCGCAGATGGTTCCTCCTCCTCGGGGGTGTGTCCCCAAGGTGTTACCACCCAAAACTCCACCCCTTCCGGCCGCCGCTCCTCCCTCCAACCCTCCCCCTCAGTCGGTCCTCCAGCCCCGCCTCTTCTGGCTTCTGGTTCCCACGCCCCTCCTTCCGGTTCCCACGCCCCTCCTACCAGTTCCCACGCTTCGGGAACCGGAAGTGACAAGCCTGAGGACCAGAACCCGGAACAGGTTATAATTCCCTTTGCCGCACCGGTTAGTTTTAGAGGAAGGGGGGGGAGGTACTGAGAATGGGAACCCTTCTCCTTCCAGACAAAGAGGGAGCTGTGCAAGGCTCAGAAGGAGTTCGGCAAGAGAAGTGAATATTTTAAAGGCTTGTTAAAGGCCACCTTCTCCGCGAACGAGATGGTCCCCCACGATTTAAAAGAGTTATTTGCCTGCCTCCTTTCCCCAGCTGACTATAGGTTGTGGAAACAGAGGTGGAAGAAATCGTTGGAGGCCATCCTTCCTGAGCTGCTGCGCAGCGAGGAGACCGCGGTTGACGCGGACGAAAACCCCCTCTCAATAGATCACCTGTGCGGTGAAGGGAATTGGGGAAAGCCAGAAGAACAGGTCTTACCCCGGTCTGTCCTAATCAAAATAACAGAGGCCGCTGAGAAGGCGTTTAACATCTTGCCGGGGGGGGAACCCCTCACGAATTTTTCCAACATTAAGCAATCCCCCAATGAACCCTTTAACATCTTTATCAACCGCCTGCAGGAGCAAATAGAGAGGCAGGTTGACAGACCGGAGCTGCAGGAGCAGCTGATTCTAGAAATGGCCAAGGCTAATTGTAATGATTTTTGCAAGCAAGTCATTTTTAGCCTGCCTCTGTATCCGCCGCCAACCTTGGATGACCTCATTGACGCCTGCGAAAAGAAGGTCCCGTTGATGGGGGCGTCCAGGGTGCCACCACCACCACAAGCGGCCAGGAGACCACCAACAGCTGCAGTGACCCAGCACCCACCAGGCCAACTACCACCACCAACTGGAAAGCCTCTGCAGTGTTACCGCTGTGGGCAGCTGGGGCACATGGCCCGGGATTGCCCTGCTGTACTTCCCTGCCCTGGACCTGCGAGGGGCAACATGGGGGAAAAAGGGGGAGAGGGAGTTTTTAATAAAAAAAACTAGGAGCGCGGCGCGAACCTGCCCCGCGCGAAGCAACAAATGGGGCAGGTATCGCAGGGGGGGGGGGGAACGAAAACCGGACATGGCCTATTCACAAGACGAGACACTTAGTAACAACACAGGACATCCTCTTCCGGTCCCAGCACTGGACGGTAGTAGCTGTGGACCCACTGGAAGGAAAGACAATGGACACCGGACGTGACAGTAAGTGCATCGCCATCGGGGACACCAAGCACACACCCCCGGAGATTGAGATTTCGCCGATCACCTTTTCGGGTGGTCCGGAGAACCTCATTCTCCTGGCGCACTGCACTCATCCACCCTTCTTTTTGCCCAAGGGGCAAATCATTGCCCAATTTATACCAATACCTGAGCAGGTCCCAGTAGACGACCACGCACCAGGCGTCTACTGGGCAGAAGTGGTGGGTGAAGAAAAGCCCATTCTGGACTGCAGCGTCAAGCAGGGTGCAGAATCCTTTCAGATGAAAGGACTGCTTGACACGGGAGTGGATGTGACGATCATCCCTGAAAGGAGATGGCCATCACATTGGGAGTTGCAACCCGTGGCAGGCAAGATACAGGGCATAGGGGGTACCCAATTGGCAAGAATTTCAAAGAGCGTGGTGCAAATTGCGGGGCCAGATGGGCAATTGGCAAATTTACGCCCATTTGTTGCTGACTATCAGGTTCCCCTGTGGGGAAGAGATCTCATGTCCCAGTGGGGGGTTAAAATCGAGATCCCGAAAACCCCTCGGGATTTCTAGAGGCGGCCACTGTAGAGCGCCCTTTCCAGAAATTAGATTGGACAACTGATACAGCGGTCTGGATTGACCAGTGGCCGCTAAGAAAAGATAAATTAAAGGCGCTCAACGAACTCGTGGAGGAGCAACTTAATAAGGGAAATATAGTAGAAACCACAAGCCCCTGGAATTCCCCGGTCTTTGTTATCCGTAAGCCGGGGAAGGATAAGTGGCGGCTCCTTCACGATCTTCGTGAAATCAATAAGGTCATTGTGGACATGGGACCCCTTCAACCAGGGATGCCTACCCCTACCATGCTCCCCCGAAATTGGAAATTGGCAGTGATTGATATCAAAGATTGCTTTTTCCAAATTCCCCTACACCCTGACGATGCCCCACGGTTTGCCTTCTCGGTGCCCACTCTTAACCGAGAAGCCCCAATGAAGAGATACCACTGGCGAGTGCTACCCCAAGGGATGAAAAATTCGCCGACCATCTGCCAGTGGTATGTCTCTTCGTTGCTGTCTCCCGTTCGCGCCAAAATGGGGGAGGTCATCATCTATCACTATATGGATGATGTCCTAGTGTGCGCCCCCCATGACGATATGCTTACTCAATCACTTGACCTAGTGGTTAGAGTTCTAACATCTGCAGGTTTCCAGCTCCAGGAAGACAAGGTTCAAAGGATGCCACCCTGGAAGTATCTGGGACTGAGGATTACTGAGAGGACCATTGTTCCTCAACAATTGGCTATCAACAGTAATCCAAAGACTCTAGCAGACCTTCACTCCCTGTGTGGGACCATGAACTGGGTCAGGCCTTGGCTGGGCCTCACCACCGAAGACCTAGCCCCCCTCTTTATGCTTTTGAAGGGGGAGAAGGAGCTTAGTTCTCCTAGGACCCTGACTCCAGAGGCGAGGGAAGCACTGAGGAAGGCACAAATTGCTTTAATGGAAAGGCAGGCACATCGATATGAGCCGACCCTGCCGTTTGAGTACATCATTCTGGGAAGGGTGCCGCACCTGTGTGGGCTTATCTTTCAGTGGGATCAAGGCTCAAGGGACCCACTCTTGATCATAGAGTGGATATTCCTGAGCCATCAACGATCCAAGAGTATCACCCGGCCACAAGAGCTGGTGGCTCAGCTTGTCAGGAAGGCTCGAGCCAGGCTCAGGGAGATGGCAGGGTGCGACTTTGCATGTGTACGGGTGCCTGTCAGCTTGTCTCGGGACAGGGCGTCCCCGGATAAGCTGACAAAGGAAATGTTTGAACAGCTGCTGCAGGAGAACGAGGCTCTCCAAATCGCTTTTGATAGCTACAGTGGACAAGTTTCAGTCCACGCCCCAGCACACAAATTCTTCAATGCTAAATTTAACATCATTCCAAGTTCAATTCGGAGTCGAAAACCCCTCAAAGCCCTGACAGTTTTCACTGACGCATCTGGAGCATCCCACAAGTCAGTTGTGACTTGGGTGGATCCTCAAACTCAGCGGTGGGAAGTGGATGTTAAGTATGTGGAGGGATCTCCACAGGTCGCTGAGTTGGATGCTGTCGTCAGAGCTTTTGAGAGATTTCCCGAACCATTTAATTTGGTTACAGATTCGGCATATGTTGCTGGAGTGGTAGCTAGGGCAGAGAATGCCGCCCTAAAGGAGGTCTCCAATCCGCAGCTGTTTGAGCTGCTTTCCAAGTTAATCTTTACCGTTTCCCACCGAAAGCAGCCATTTTTCGTGATGCACGTGAGGTCGCACACTGAACTCCCTGGCCCGGTAGCCGAGGGAAATGAAAGAGCTGATTCCCTCGCTACTCCTGTCACTATGGCTCAGCTCCCTGATGTATTCCAGCAAGCCAAGCTGAGTCATCAGATGTTCCACCAGAACGTGCCTGGGCTGGTCCGCCGATTCCACCTGAGGCGAGATCAAGCCAGAGCCATCGTGGCCACATGCCCACACTGTCAGTCCACTGCAATGCCCTCTCTGGGAGCTGGGGTCAACCCCAGAGGCCTGGGGAGCTGTGAGGTGTGGCAAATGGATGTCACACACGTCCCGGAATTCGGCAGGTTCCGCTATGTGCACCTTTCCATTGATACCTTCTCAGGTGCTATCTATGCCTCTGCCCACACAGGGGAGAAAGCCGAGCATGTATGTAAACACCTCATGCAGGCTTTCTCTGTGCTGGGGGTCCCCAAAGAGATCAAAACGGACAATGGCCCAGCTTATGCCTCCAGGAAACTGGAGGATTTCCTGCAAGAGTGGGGAGTGATACACAAGAGAGGCATCCCACACTCCCCCACAGGCCAAGCGATTGTTGAGCAAGCCCATCAATCGCTCAAGCACGTCCTCGTCCATCAAAAGGAGACGGTGAAGGGCTGCACCCCACAAGAACGGTTGTGCAAAGCCCTTTACACGTTAAACTTCCTAAACTGCTCGGACAGTGATCCTAACCCTCCAGTGGCCCGGCATTTTCCATCCGCCAACAGCTACAAGTTGCAGCAGCGCCCTCCGGTGCTGATCCGGGACCCCGAGACCCAACGAATTATGGGTCCCTTCGATCTGGTGACCTGGGGACGGGGATATGCTTGCGTTTCCTCGCCCCAAGGACTGCAGTGGATCCCACAAAAGTGGGTGAAACCGTACGTCCCAAAACATCCAAGCAGGCCGCCAGATCAATATGAGGGTGCTGTCCCATCCGAATAGGTCATCCCCGGGCCCCCCAAAGAGGAGGAGGAGAAAAACCCCAAATCTTTTATTTTAGAGATTCCTCTTTTCAGTTATGTTTGGTGTTTGTTCCCTTCGTTGTAGGAGGAACCATCCAGAAGATGACAGCCCCAAAGACCATGCTCACCATCTTCAGTGTTATGTTAGCCGTGGCCCAGACGAAGGGGTGGATCGTGCCTCAACCCAAACAAAACATTTGGTTGATGCTGGCGAAGTCCCTGCAGAGAGAGGAACTGTGCCTTTCCACCGGAGCAGCAGGAAACCCGATAACAACATGCCTGGTGGGGATCCCTCTAAAACCGGAAGAATTTCCCGACTCCCTTATTACCCTGCTCCATGACGCCAACCGGGGAAAGCCAGCTCAACGTGTCGTCCGCTCTGCACCAATGTATAAGATCAGAAGGCCAGCAAAGAACCCCCTCCTCCTCTGGAGAGACTGGCAAGCCACGCTGGAGAAGGCGACCGTTGAGCCCCAAGAGTTTGACCTTCTGGATTCCTCCCCAGCGTCATTTTGTGTTCACTTTCATTACTACCCTTCTGACCCTGCCCCCTATCCCAAAGTGGTGCAAGTGAAAAGCAGTTCCAGGCAGCCAAATGGTGCCAAAACATTGCCCATGTGAAGATGCCCTCAACCCTTAACCCTACCCCTCTTCAGTTGCCCAAAGGTTTATTTCTCATCTGTGGAGATCGGGCATGGGCAGGCATCCCCTCTCGCCTTCTCGGAGGGCCGTGCACATTGGGCCGGCTGTCCTTGTTTTCACCCAACACGACCCAAATCGAAAATTAGAGCCAAAAGAATAATTCGGCTATCAAGAAGCGCAGCCTGGACGACTTAGACCCAGACTGCGACTCAGAAATTTTCCATTGGAGCAAGCTAAAACGGGTAGCAGTGTCTGTTTTTCTGCCCTGGTTGGCCGCTGCTCAAGCCCTTGGAGAATTAGGCCAATTCGAGTGTTGGGTAGTAAAACAAGCAAATTTAACATCAGCTGCGCTAAGCGACCTCCTCGAAGACGAGGAAATCACCAGGCAAGCCACCCTCCAAAATCGGGCGGCCATAGACTACCTGCTGCTCCTGCACAACCACGACTGCAGGGAATTTGAGGGGCTTTGCTGTATGAACTTAACATCAAAGAGTCCCTCCATTCGCCAGACCATTGAACAAATGAGAGGCATGGTCCACCAGATAAAACAAGAACACGAAGACTGGGCCACCAACATCTTTTCTAACTGGGGACTGTCCGGATGGCTCTCATCCGTCCTAAAAACTGTTTTATGGATTGTTTTCATCATTTTTATAGTTTTAGTTGCGTTCGCCATTTTGAGAAGATGTTTAATTCAATCCGTTCTCCACCTTGTATCTCCTCCTCCCCAAGTTAATTTTGTTAGTGCTCCTTCTCCTTCCTCCTCGCCTTCACCCTCTCCCTCCCTTAAAGACTGGTTCCCCGAGCCCTCTGCGCCTCCCTCTGATGCAACCTCCTCTTTCTAAAAAAGAAAGGGGGAGATGTTGCCGTCCGTTTATTTTGTTCAGGTTATTAATTTAAATGGTTTATTCCTGATGTTATTCCCCCCATGAGTTGTAATGGTTTTACCCGCTTGTCAGTTTTGTAAACCCCTCCCCTTTTTCCTGAACCTTTCTTGTCCATCACCCTGTTCCTGCCCCTGAATCCCATCAATCTATGTAAACCACCCCTCTTGTTCTAGTGCCTTCCCTGTCATTTATCCCTCACTCGAAGCCCCATTGGCATTGTGACTGCCGCCCCTCCCACGTGTTATTCCTATTGGTCCCCAACATTGTAAACCCTCCCCCCAACTCCTCCCCTGAGATGCCCTGATTGGTTCCTGTGTTTGTACCCTCCCCACCTTAAATTGGAGCGCACAAAGGTGCTCCTTGCTCAGACCGTCCTACCCTTGACCTTTCCAGTCCTTCCCCCATCCACTGCTCCCGACCCTGGAATAAAACCTGGTTTCTGGAGAGAACCTGGGACTCTGAGCCTCCTCCTTGCCTTCATCGGGCACCCACGACGCACCTGAGACCGCAGAGCTTGGTGGCTTACAGGCTCTGAAGGTTCGGTCTGGGACAACGAGCTCCCAGACCGTTCCCCACTCCCGGCGCTGCCAGCGGCTAGGGAGCAGGAGCTAGCCAGGGCGAGGAGAGCCGCGGCAGGAGCAGCATCAATTGTCCAAGACTATCAGTTGAAATGGCTACGCCAGAATGGAACTCGAACTCTTTTCAGGTTCAGATCTAACAAAACAGGTCTGGGATGTAACTGCAAGTGAGAACCTCATGGAGGAGCCTGGAAATGCAAATACTGTGATTCTTACGGCAAAGCAACTATTGTTGGGGGACCACTAAGCCCTGGAAGCAAGCTGTATTTTGACCCACCAGTTGATGAAAACTGGAAAGGTCCCTTTGCTAATGAGATCTGGGCTTTAAGGGGGCATTACTGGATTTGTGGCCGGTATGTTTACCGCAGGCTACCCCCAAACTAGTCAGGTGTTGCTGTTGGAGACGAATAGGTCACACAAACACAGCTCGGGGTGTGGTGAAAGGAAGAAGAGCTTTATTTCTTCTCTCAGAATTTATAGGATTCTGACCACGGCCAGGGACTGGATAGTCAGGATAACACCTTCCCAACTGCACTGGCTGTGAGAGATGTCCATCACAAGATGTGTATCAGAAAGAATGTATACATATCTGTGTTTACAGTTACTGTGCTGGCAAAGTCTTTAGAAAACTATGTCAGCAAGCTCAGAAAACTGAGTTTTCAGGGTGACAGTCAGGGATATGTTACGTGGGGTATATTAGACCATTGTTCTTTCTGCTACCACAAGTTCAGGGAAATCAGTTAGGAGTCTAAGTTTATGATGATCTAATTAGAGAGAAGCTGTCAATTGATGCATCCCTGGCTGGAGGGAGCACCCAAAAGTGGGGTAAAGATGAATGGCCACCTGAAAGAATCATACAACACTATGGACCAGCTACCTGGAACCCAAATTAATTAATATCAGGTGCCAGAGAACCCATTTATAATTTAAATTGGATAATTAGGTTGCAAGCTGTCTTTGAAATAATAATTAACCAGACAGCTACATCTCTTGACCTTCGTGCTGACCAGTCTACTCAGATGAGAAATGCAATATTTCAATATTGGGTGGTATTAGACTATTTATTAGCAGAAGAAGGGGGAGTGTGTGGCAAATTAAGTGACTCAAACTGCTGTTTGCAAATAGATGATAATGGAAAGGTGGTAAAACAGATAACAAAAGGAATAAGAAAGTTAGCTCATGTACCAGTCCAAACATGGAAAGGATGGGAATGAGACGTGTTTTCATGGTTACCTGGTGGCCTATGGGTCAAACAAATGCTTTTTTTCCTCTTATGTGTTGCAGCAACTCTAATCTTTTTACCATTCATGATCCCTTGCTTAATACAACTCATTCAACATGTGACCAAAGGGATGCAGGTAGTAGCTGTGCCTACTGACCCAGAGATGGCTACAAAAGGGCAGAGTGATGCTACTGAAAATAATTGCAAAGCCAAAAATGACCCAAAACCGAGAAATTAAGTCAATGAGAACTAAAGTTTGTAAAGACAATTATTAAAAAATTAAAAGAGAAAGGATTGAGAGGAATGACAGGTTTGTCTTTACAAACAAGCTGTGGGTCTGCTGATAAGATGAAACTATCACTGAGAGATAACAGAAACAATGGGATGGATTCCAGTGAAGGATGAAAAAGGCACTAAGGAAGCACCATGAACTCCATGAGAGTTAAGAATTAAGAAGGTATTATGCATTGCAGAAGGGGCGTGTCTCAGGTATTAGGTGTTCCGGGAAGCCTGTGCCTCTCAAGTACTTCAGCCTATGGGGAGAGAGAGAAGGGAACAAGCGGCCGGGAAATTAGGGTAGAAAGGAGGCTGTGCCCTCCAAAAATTTGAGAGATCCCAGGGGAATGCCCCATGGCCTCTCCCTTTATTCAAATAAAGTAAAAGGACTCCTCTGTCTCCTTTTTGGAGCTAAACCTCTGGTGTTTCTGGATTAATTTTCCTGACATAATGAAAAAGGAAATAAAGGCACTGAAGACACACATTCACCAGAGCCTTCTCCCACTCTTCTTCCACTGCCATGATAATAATTGGCATGTGGCAGAGGTGAGGATTCGTGGGCTGCTGGTCTCGCCCTGGCTGGGGGCTCGCTGCCTCCTGCCCATGGGCCTCGTGGGCTGCAGCCTCCTCCAGGTCTTGGCACAGGGATGTGGGTCCTGTGCCCTGGGCTGTGGGGCCATCTGCCAGCCTCTGCTGCTCTCCAGGCTTCTTGGGCAATGCTGATTGGTCTGGCTGAGTTCCTGAAGAGGAGAGATCTTGAAAATCTGGTGAAGAAGGGATGGATGAAGCTATGTGATGAAGCTATGCTGATTGTAATAAAGAATTGGATGAATAAAAATTCGAAAGAAAAGGTTTAAATAAAGTATATGTAATTGTAAATGATGAAAATATGGAATGAGAAATCCTCCTCCAGGTCGAGGCAGGATTTCTCTTCCAAAGTTACAGATTGCAAAAAGCCACCCAGATAACGAACCTCGGCAGGCACATCAACTCGGAGGAAAAGACAGGACAAAGACCATCATAGAGACAAAAGAGCTAGCCTGAAAGTCTACCTCCGGACCTGGGCAACGCCCGGCCGACTTCTGCCGGAGACAATCAAGTGAAACAAAAGGGACGAGCCTCAGGAAAATGGTCGTTGCTAAAATTGAACACCCCACCCGCCAAACTTATGCTGGAGTAACTCAATCAAGAAGGACAAAGAGGAAACAACTCCTCTGAGATATCCATCGGCACTGGCCCGGATCCCTCGACTCTGCTGTGATGAAATATGTTAAAATACATACAGAATCACTTTGCATTTGAGGAGACTCTGCCCGGACACTTACTAACTCAATCTTCTAGGCCAGGAAATCCATTCACTCGACAATCAGGGACACTTGGTGAATGGAAACTGATTGGAATTCTAGCCTGGGGACATAAAATCCCTATAAAAACCCAGGCCAAAGAACCCTCGGACGTGGATTTGGGAACACCTATACCTTGCGTATAGACCCTGTCCACCCAGCGTTGCGCTGTTCATTTTATTGTGGTTTTTCCTCGCTGTTTTGCTGTTTTGTTAATTTATAATAAATTTATCTTTTTTATCCTTAATCTACCGTTGCATTTATAACAGATTGGTGCCGTGACTCGGATCGGAAGAAACTGTGGGAGAATCTCGCTGTCCAGGGGGGTACCCCCGCTGATTTCAGCGGCCTGGGGAGCAGAGACCCTCCACAGTTCGCTCCGATTTCCGAACCAAATTTAGGCTGAGGAAAAAACCATAATAAAGAGGAAACGGATCCAGAGAGCTCGGGAAGGCGAGGAGCCTTCGGGAAAGCCGTGGCTTGGTAGCTCATAAAAAGTCACACGTGCACGAAGACGCCCTCGCAGGAAATAGCTGTAAGTACTGTGAGGTTGAGCGGGTGATCGGGCAAGTTTGTGAGAGACGTGACCTGGTCACGAAGCGAGTGTGGACTTCAAGGCCGCGTTTCCATTCTCCCGCGAGGGAATTGGCCGGCCGCGAAGGAAGCGATTCTGTGTGAAAAAGGGTCTCTCTTTCCTTACTTGTAAAGCCTGAGACTAAAGGGAGTCTCAGGGGACCGATCAAAGAGGGGGCTGAGAGAGGAAGGAACATCCAGTCGAGCTCTGGAACTGGTAAACTCTCTCAGCCAAAAAGATCTAGAAAGCCGGAGCACTGAGAAAACCCCGGTACAGCTAACCGAGAGGTAAGTATTAGCGCGACCTTGGACTTTCAAAAACGAGAAGGAAGACGAACACAATGCAGAGCAGGTAAGAATCCTAAGAAACATGGGGCAGAGAAAAAGTAGAATGCAAAAACTGAATAACGAAAAAGGCCCCTCGGAGGAACCAAAACAATTGTTAGACATCCCACCGGAGAGTCCTTTAGGGTGGATGTTGAGAAATTGGGAAAGTTGTCCCGAAAGACGAGAGAAATCCAAAGCAAAAATGATTTATTACTGTGCCGAGATTTGGGGAGGACAGGAATTAAGAAACTGTCTCACTTGGCCAGTATTGGGGACATTTGATAGATGGACGTGCAGAGAATTACTCGCACATGTAGAGAAAAAGGTCTCGTCAGACGCTGAGGAGAAAGAATATGCCAAACTCTGGTTAAATACCAGAGTACGGCTGTTTCCAGTGAAACAGAAAAACGAACGTAAAACAGAAACCTGGAAACCCCTGGATCACTTACCCCCTTCGTACCGCGGGCCAATAGAGCCTTCGGTGATGGATCAAGTAGTACCGTCAGCACCCGAGGGTTCCTTAGGGCAACTGGCAGGAGCACGCTCTCTTCAAATACCGGGAGTAGTGCCGGAAACCCTCACAACCCCCCAACCTGCAGAAAACCCAGCCACCGCACCCTCTCCAGAGTCGGTGTCGGCGCAAGGATGGGGCTTACCCCCTCCACAAATCCTGGTCCGGCCATCACAGCTGGGACCACCAAAGGTATCAGAAGAAAACCCTCTGAGTCACCTAGCTGCGGCAGACTTTCCGCAAGCAATGAGGGGAAAAACTCCCGCAAACTCCAGTTCCCCTCCTGCAAGCAGGACTCGGTGGAAATCAAAAATAGGGAATGGAGAATGGGGGGAGGCAGAAAATGGGCATTGAATGTTCCCTCTCAGGGAAGTGCCGACCGCCCCCGGAATAATTGGATTTGTAAACGTACCCCTTAACTCAGGGGATGTACGAGCATTCAAGAAAGAAATGGGACGGTTGCTGGATGACCCATTTGGGGTGGCCGAAAGGTTAGACGATTTTCTAGGAAGTAGTATCTACACCTATGAAGATCTCATGGCCATCCTGAGATCCCTGTTTAGCCAGGAGGAAAGAGAGATGATTAAGCAGGCAGGCATCAGAGATTGGGAAAGGCGTCACCCGCAGGGAACACCAGGCGACCAAAAGTGGCCGAGTGTGAGCCCGAGTTGGAGCGCCCAGACCGAGGAAGGAAGAAGAAGCATGATAGATTTAAGGAATATCATCGTGCAGGGAATAAGAGAGGCGGTCCCCAGGGGACAAAACATAAGCAAAGTATTTGGGGAATGCCAAAGAAAGGAAGAATCCCCCACCGAATGGTTAGAAAGGCTGCAGAGAAGTCTGCAGATTTACTCTGGGACTGATCCCAGCTCTCCGGTGGGGGAAGTCCTGCTTAAAACTCAATTTGTGGCTAAATCATGGGAGGATATTAGGAAAAAGCTTGAGAAAATTGATGGATGGCAGGAGAAGAATCTCCAAGAGCTTCTAAGGGAAGCTCAAAGGGTTTATATGAGGAGAGAAGACGAAAAACAGAAATTTCAAGCCAAAATATTAGTGGCTGCAGTAAAGGAAGTTCAAAAACAAGAACAGAAACAAGGTAAACCAATACCTAAGAAACAAAAAGGATCTCAGAAGGAGGAAACTCCTCCTCGAAAGGATCCTCCAGAGTGTTACTACTGTAAGAAAGTAGGACACATAAAAAGGGATTGCAGGAAACGAATAAAAGATGAACAAATATTTAAGGAAGATTAGGGAAGTCTTGGGCTCTGTCAAATGGGGACAGTAACAGCAAAAGAGCCCTTGATAAAACTGAAGGTAGGTCCCCACCTCCAGGAAATGAGTTTCTTGGTGTATACCGGGGCTGAAAGAAGCACCCTGCAGAAGTTACCTATGGGGTGTGAAACGAGTAAAGAAAAAGTAATTGTAATTGGCGCAAAGGGAGATCCATTTAAAGTCTCGGTAATCAAAGAGGTGGAAATCGAGTCGGAAAATAAGATATGTTTAGGAAATTTGTTGCTTGTGGAAGAAGCAGACTACAATCTATTGGGAAGAGATATGATCATAGCTTTAGGAATAAATATCGTTGTAAAAGATTCAGAATTAGTAGTAAAGATATTACATTTAACTTCAAAAGATGAAAAGGAAATCGATCCCCGAGTATGGCACTCAAAAGGGGAAGTGGGGAAATTAGATATTACCCCCATCAAAATAGAAATTGAAAACCCAGAGAATCCAATAAGGATCAGACAATACCCCATCCCAGCAGAAGGGAGGAAGGGTTTGAAATTAATAATTGACGAACTGCTCAAAGGAGGCACCCTCGAGCCCTGCATGTCCCCACATAACACCCCCATCCTGGCAGTAAAGAAAGCCGATGGGAACTTCCGATTGGTTCAGGACCTGAGAGCTGTAAATGCTAGAACCCGAACCAGGTTTCCGGTGGTAGCAAATCCTTACACTCTACTGGACAGACTCTCACCAGAGGATGTATGGTATAGTGTAATTGATTTAAAGGATGCATTCTGGACATGTCCTTTGGATGAAGGGAGTAGGAATTCTTTCGCTTTCCAGTGGGAGGACCCAGATACCAATCGAAATCAGCAATTACGGCGGACTGTCCTCCCACAAGGATTTGTCGAATCTCCGAACTTGTTCGGACAAGCCCTAAGCAACTACTCACTCAATTCACTCCAGAAGAAGGGACAAAACTATTACAATATGTAGACGATTTGCTAATCGCCGGAATCACGGAAGAGCAGGTGAATGCACCATTTCCCTGCTGAATTTCCTGGGACAAAAAAGGGTTGAAAGTATCTAAATCCAAGCTGCAATTCACAGAGCCCGAAGTAAAATATCTTGGACATTGGATATCGCAAGGGGAAAAGAAATTAGATCCCGAGAGGGTGGTGGGAATTCTTGAACTTCCTGCCCCACAAACCAAGAGACAAATTAGGCAATTTTTAGGACTCATGGGATATTGCAGACAGTGGATTGAAGGATACAGCGAGAAGGTGAAATTTCTGTATGAAAGACTGAATACAGATCGATTGAAATGGACAAGGCAAGACGAAACTAAATTTCAGGAACTAAAGAATGCCCTCGTCACTGCTCCAGTTCTAACATTACCCGACACAAATAAAGAATTTCAGCTGTTTGTTGATATAAGTGGACAAACAGCTCAGGGAGTTCTGACCCAGGAATGGGCAGAAAAGAAAAAACCCATAGGGTTTTTGTCCAAAATCTTAGATCCAGTCAGTCGGGGCTGGCCTACTTGCTTGCAAGCAATTGTGGCAGTAGCACTGTTGGTTGGGGAAGCAAAAAAGGTGACTTGGAGCTCCCCTGATAGTTTTCACCTCACATGACGTAAGAAACATCTTACAACAAAAAGCAGAGAAATGGTTGACTGATTCAAGGCTTCTGAAATATGAAGCCATGTTAATCAGCTCGCCAGGACTGGAATTAAGAACCACCTCTGCACAAAACCCTGCACAATTTTTGTATGGGGAACCGACAGGTAAGCTACTTCATAATTGCATTGAAGCAGTAGAATTACAGACTAAAGTAAGACCCGATCTGGAGGATCAGGAATTGGAAGGAGGAGAAAAATGGTTCATCGATGGCTCCTCAAGAATGATAGAAGGGAAACGTAAATCAGGATATGCCATCATAAATGGCATGACAGGACAGACTGTAGAATCGGGTCCCCTAAAGGCAAATTGGTCAGCACAGGCGTGTGAACTCTTTGCTCTCCTAAGAGCCCTTAAAGGCTTGAAGGGAAAAAGGGGAACCATCTATACAGATTCGAGGTATGCATTTGGGATAGTGCATACTTTTGGGAAAATTGGGGAAGAAAGGGGTCTGATCAACACCAAAGGAAAAGGATTGATACACGAAGAAATAATCAAACAAATTTTAGAAGCGGTCAGAGAGCCACAGGAGATATCTGTGGTTCATGTAAAAGGACACCAGACCGGACGACAATTCCATACAAGGGGAAACAATTTAGCGGATAAAGAGGCGAAAAGAGCGGCATTGTTAACCGTAAGTATTTCTGAGCTAGTCCCAAGGGAACCTCCAGAGGTTTCAGTGCTTCCTTCGGAAAAGGAGCAGGAAGACTTCAAAAAAGGTAGGGGGACATTTCAAAGAGGGTAAATGGTGGTTACCTGACGGGAGGGAGCTGGTCCCAAAGGGAATAGCAAAAGGAATACTCAAAAGACTACATGCACAAACCCATTGGGGAACCAGGGCATTGGCGGAACAATTTCTAAAATTTTTCGGGTGTAAAGGAATCTTCGAGCTCGCAAAGCAAGAGGTACAAGGGTGTGTGATATGCCAAAAGGTAAATAGATCAAATTTTAGGCAAACTAATTGGGGAGGTCAGCCATTCTCATACAGACCATTTGAAAGAATTCAAGTGGATATCACTGAATTACCAAAAATTGGTAGAAACAAATATTTGTTAGTTATAGTAGATAAATTGACACATTGGTTAGAGGCCTTTCCCAGAGCTAAGGCTACGGCCCAAACGGTGTCTAAAATTCTACTGGAAGAAATAATTCCTAGATATGGTATTGTAGACCATATTGACTCGGACCAGGGCACACATTTTACCTCAAAAATTATCAAACAATTGTCAGATGCATTAGGGATCAGATGGCAATATCATACTCCCTGGCACCCTCAGAGCTCGGGGCAAGTAGAAAGGATGAATCAGACATTAAAGTCACAAATATCCAAATTGACAATCGAAACAAAAATGTCCTGGATCAAATGTCTCCCCTTGGCATTGCTGAATATAAGAACCATGCCGAACTCAGAGACAGGACTGTCCCCCTTTGAAATGCTGTATGGAATGCCATACAAGCATGGTATGCCGGTTGAACATCCTCAAATAGAGGATGTGCAACTCCAACCATATCTCATTTCTATAAATAAAAACTTACAGGAGTTAAGGAGAAGAGGATTGATTCCTCAGAGCAGCACGTTGGGATTTCCGATCCACCAAATTCAACCAGGGGACAAAGTATTGATCAAAGTGTGGAAAGAGCAACCCCTCAGTCCTCACTGGGAAGGACCATTCCTCATCCTCCTGACTACAGACACCGCGGTTCACACGGCTGAAAAGGGCTGGACACACTCTTCCCGAGTGAAGAAAGTTTCGGTTCACGATCCCCCGAGTGGAAAATTATAACCCCTCCGGGAGAATTGAAAATCAGGCTTCAGCGGAACAGCAAATGAACAGCGAAGAAAGGATAAGTTGTACCAATTTTGAATGTTATTGTTTTCCTTTTGTACATTTTAAGTGTGCATATTGTAAACAAACTTGGGTGACTCATTGTTTAGGGGGGCAAAAACCAAGAGGTTTGTGTGCCGCGTGTTACAAAGAGGAATTAGAACAGACCAACCTTTTTCTAGCACTTGCTACCCGGGTGGGCATCTTGGAACTCGACTCTCCGGAGTGGTTCCGATTTTTCCAGAAGGGACTGCGAGGTCGTTTGGACTGTAAAGCGGAACCTCTAATAATTGAGTGCCGCCGAAACATAAAGGTACCCTGCAGGAGCGGCACGATCAAGGCATCTCGGTGGGCAACCTTTAAAAGGAGGTTTGCCATCAGGACGTCAAGGGCCCCTGAAGACAGTCCTTGCTGCCGAGAAGATGGCTATCCCCGCCGTATGTTCTTATACGGGCGGAGGGAATGGCAGAGGGATGCGATTGTGGGGAATCCTGACGATCCTGAACCTAGCCATGTGCTGGACCGAGGGGATGGACCCCGAGGTGCCTCCAGGGATGACCTCCCTGGGGAAGTGTGAGCAGTGCCAAACTGCCACAGGAACTGAGCAATTGATCGATTGCCCTCCAGAATTGCACGCAGGGGAATGCTGGGCAAATGATACCCAGATGGATCTGTGTAAATTAGAAAAGAAAATTTGGTGCTCCACCCCGGGGATAAGTACTAGAAAAGGGCGATCACATATCACAGAGGGAAGAGAGGTCCAAGCGACCCACCTACGAAATAAAAGAGAAATAGGAGGGGTTTCCCCAATCTCGGTCTGCGGGCAGTGTAATAAAACTGTCTGGATTGGAGGAAAGAAACAGTCGACGTTCATTGCGTATCACAGAGTCAACCCCTTGTGTTACAATAAAGCAAACTTAAAATATTGTACCATGGGAGGGAAATTGTACTGGGAAGGGAGGAACCTGAAACACGAAACGAAAGTGTCATTCAGTAATGAACCTATAGTTTTAGATTTACTGAAAAATGACGATGACAGGGTGTGTCTACAGTTTGATCAGGTGATCTGTTTTGCAAAGGATGAGGATGGTTCAGACCCTGAAAATAAAATAAAACAATTGACTCTTGAACTAAAGAGGCAGGAAATGGAAAATAAAAGAAAAAGACTAGAGCAAGAGAGGTTAAACTCTCTCAGTGAGCAATATGAGCAATTAGAAAAACAATACGATAATTGGAAGTTACCTAGCCCCAATCAGAATCTATTTATAGATCTGATGCAAGAAATAGCCACTGAATTAGGATTAACCAATTGTTGGATATGTGGCAGCCTGAAATCAGCCGAAAGATGGCCATGGAAGGGAGAAGGATTAACCCCGGAACAATTACTTAAGTGGACAGGATTGAAATTATCTAAAACAACCCGGAGACCAGAGGGGTGGGTGAGTGACAAAAGAATCATTGGAACATTTTACATCAGTCGGGAAGGAAGGGAATTCACCGAGCTAGTTGGTTACACCCCGTGTGTAAAAACTCTCTCGGTAAATTCGGATAAAAAGACAAAAATCTGGCAGCCAGAATCACCCGAGGGCTATTGGAGCCAATCTCGGGAAAATAATTGCGAATGGGTAGATTTAATTGGTTTATGCTGGAACAAACAGGACGGGGCGAATCCCTTCCATGCCTTTCTCGGCCTGAGGGAATATTGGGAGGACCCGGCAAAACTTAACAGAGATTGGAAGGCACCGGATGGGATTTACTGGATATGCAGAAAGAAAGCATACAGTGAATTACCCAAAAATTGGAAAGGGTCATGCACACTCGGGATAATTCGGCCTTTTTTCTTTACATTACCTAAAGATGAAAGTAGGTCTTTAGGCGCTCCCCTCTTTTAAACTCTAGCCCGACAAAAGAGGGAATTGAAACGAGAGCTACCAATAGCCGGAGGTAACCACAAATGGAAAGGGGAGGAATGGCCCGCCGAAAGGATCATACAATATTATGGACTGGCAACATGGGCGAATGATGGCAGTTGGGGTTACAGGACCCCAATCTACCTCCTCAATCGGCTTATTAGGTTACAGGCTGTGGTAGAAGTTGTTTCAAATCACACTTCAGAAGCCCTAGAACTCCTAGCAAAACAACATTCCCAGATGAGAGCTTTTGTATACCAAAACAGACTAGCTCTCGACTATTTGCTAGCTGAGGAGGGAGGAGTGTGTGGTAGATATAACGAGTCAGAGTGTTGCATGGAAATAGATGACTTCGGAGAAACTATAAAGGGTCTAGCTGCTGAAATAAAGAAAGTAGCACATGTACCAGTCCAGAAATGGAATTCAATTTTACAAGCTTCTTGGTGGGATCAAATTTTTGGACAAGGGGCATGGTGGAAAAAGCTAGTGTTCTTTATAGGATGTTCAATTGCCGGAGTCATCTTCCTACCCTGCCTAATTCCTTGTCTGATCAGACTAATACATTCTGTCGTTCAAGGAATGCAGATTGCCTCTCTCCCAATAGACCCAGAAAAGGCACAAGGAAATACTGCCCTTCTTTCTAAAATCATGAAGTTAGAAGAAGAGAAAGAGAATAGAAATGCAGTTAAAGCGTTGAGAGAATTTGAAAACAAACATATGTTATCCCCAGAAAATGTAGAAGAGTCAGACAAAGAGGAAAACGACATTATCTAAATCTGTATTCCTCTGAAAAATGTACACAGACACGAATTTTTAATGTGGTCAAATTATTAGGTGGGGGACTGTAATAAAGAATTGGATGAATAAAAATTCGAAAGAAAAGGTTTAAATAAAGTATATGTAATTGTAAATGATGAAAATATGGAATGAGAAATCCTCCTCCAGGTCGAGGCAGGATTTCTCTTCCAAAGTTACAGATTGCAAAAAGCCACCCAGATAACGAACCTCGGCAGGCACATCAACTTGGAGGAAAAGACAGGACAAAGACCATCATAGAGACAAAAGAGCTAGCCTGAAAGTCTACCTCCGGACCTGGGCAACGCCCGGCCGACTTCTGCCGGAGACAATCAAGTGAAACAAAAGGGACGAGCCTCAGGAAAATGGTCGTTGCTAAAATTGAACACCCCACCCGCCAAACCTATGCTGGAGTAACTCAATCAAGAAGGACAAAGAGGAAACAACTCCTCCGAGATATCCATCGGCACTGGCCCGGATCCCTCGACTCTGCTGTGATGAAATATGTTAAAATACATACAGAATCACTTTGCATTTGAGGAGACTCTGCCCGGACACTTACTAACTCAATCTTCTAGGCCAGGAAATCCATTCACCTGACAATCAGGGACACTTGGTGTAATAAAGAATTGGGTGAATAAAAATTCGGAAGAAAAGGTTTAAATAAAGTATGTGTAATTATAACTAATGAAAATATGGAATAAGGAATTCTCCTCCAGGTCGAGGTAGAATTCCTTTTTCCAAAGTCACGGATTGCAAAAGAACCCCCCCCAGATAACAAACCTCAGCAGGCTCATCAACTCGGAGGAAAGGACAGGACAAAAACCATCATAGAAACAAAAGAACTAGCCTGAAAGTCTACCTCCGGACCAAGGCAACGCCCGGCCGATTTCGGCCGGAGACCATCAAGCAAGACAAAAGGGACGAGCCTCAGGAAGATGGTCGTTGCTAAAATTGAACACCCCACCTGCCAAACCTATGCTAAAGTAACTTAATCAAGAAGGACAAAGAAGAGACTACTCCTCCGAGATATCCATCGGCACTAGCCCGGATCCCTCGACTCTGCTGTGATGAAATATGTTAAAATACATACAGACTCACTTTGCATTTGAGGAGACTCTGCCCGGACACTTACTGACTCAATGTTCTAGGCCAGGAAATCCATTCACCCGACAATCAGGGACACTTGGTGAATGGAAACTGGTTGGAATTCTAGCCTGGGGACATAAAATCCCTATAAAAACCCAGGCCAAAGAACCCTCAGACGTGGATTTGGGAGCATCTATACCTTGCGTATAGACCCTGTCCACCCAGCGCTGCGCTGCTTATTTTATTGTGGTTTTTTCTCTTTGTTCGAATTTATTATTGTTTGATAATAAATTTTCTCTTTTATATAACCCGAAATTGCCTTTGCATTTATAACACTTGGTGAATGGAAACTGATTGGAATTCTAGCCTGGGGACATAAAATCCCTATAAAAACCCAGGCCAAAGAACCCTCGGACGTGTATTTGGGAACACCTATACCTTGCGTATAGACCCTGTCCACCCAGCGTTGCGCTGTTCATTTTATTGTGGTTTTTCCTCGCTGTTTTGCTGTTTTGTTAATTTATAATAAATCTATCTTTTTTATCCTTAATCTACCATTGCATTTATAACACTGATGAAGCTATGGATGTTTCCTGAGTGCCTGGTAAGAACAGCCTGGAAGGCCCAGCCTCAGCCTGGAGAAGTCTCCTGTCCCCAGCGCTCGGTGTGTGGGGCTGGCAGCTGCGCCCCTGCCCAGTGCCGCACCCGGGGGCCGCACGGCTTCTTCTCCAGCCCCCTGTGGCCCCGAGCCTGGTGCCGATGGAGCTCCGGCCCACTGGGACTGCAGGGCAGGGCGGCACCGCGGCTCCCCGGGCAGCAGTCGGCCCTCTGCCCCCTCCAGAGCCCGGCGCCAGCGGCTGCTGGCCGGGCCTCAGGGCTGGCCGGGCACGGGAGGCTGGGGCTGGCCACAGGCAGTGCCCGGCCGAGGGGCAGAGCCTGCACCAACCCTTCCCTCCTGCCGCTCTCTCCAGCTGGCACAGGACAGGAGCTAATTATGGCCTCTGACACCCAATTCCTCAGGGCTTTTCACCACCCGGTTCCTCAGGGGACTCCTGTCCCCTTGGAGCCTCCTGCCACCCACTCCCTCACACATCCCCCTCGTGCCTTCCCACTGCCTTGTCCCGTCTGGGCCTCCGCAGCCCCTCATCCCTTCACGGCCTCCCAGCACCCCATGCCCTCAGGGTCTCCCCAGCCTGGCCCGGCAGGAGCTCCAGAGGAGCGGGATCGAGAGTGTAATAAATTAATCTATGAGTAAAAATTCGTAAAGGGTATAATAAAATATATATATATGTGATTGCAATGGCATAAAACACAACGTGTAATGGGAATAAGTCCTTCTCCGGATCTGGTGGTGATTCCCCTCTGAGAGGCAACAGATTGCAGCCAAACACCCAGATAACGATCACAAGCAGGCACATCAGCCCAGGAAGAATGGGCAGGACACGGGCCATCGAACAAACAAAAGAACAGTCCCGGACGAGATATCGCCGGACCTGAGCACCTCCGCCCTGCCTGCCTGTGTTGGAGAAGTGGGCAAAACTAGACAAAGGAAGAGGAGCCAACCGAGATAAGCCATCGGCTCCAGGATGGGTCCCACCACTCCACCCTAATGGCCCGGACCAAAATGATATCAAAAAGACATCCTGGACCTCTTTACATATGAGGAGCCTCTGCCCAGCGTCTATTGACTCTATTCTCTGGTGCCAGGAAATCTATTCTTCGAACAATCAAGAACCTTTTAGCGAAGGGTGCCTGCTTGGAATTTGGCCTCGGGACATAAACTTCCTATAAAAACCCAGGCCAAGGGACTCTCAGGTGTGGATTTGGGAACACCTATACCTTGTGTATAGACCCTGTCCACCCAGCGCTGCGCTGCTTATTTTATTGTGGTTTTTTCTCATTGTTTAAATTTATTATTGTTTTATAATAAATTTCTCTTTTATTTAACCCGAAATTGCCTTTGCATTTATAACAAGAGGCACCTGGGAGCCCTCAGCCATCACGGCAGCACCACATGGGCAGCAGGACACAGATGGCTCTTCCTGGCTGGGACAGGGCTTGTGGCTTCAGCAGAACCACCAAAGGCCAAGGGTTTCTGGCCATTTTCCCTGCACCACTGCATGCCCTGGCAGCTTGCTGAGCACAAGCACCCTTTTCCCTCTCTTCTCCGATATCCTGAGGACCTTGGGCAGCAAAAGAAAGCTCCTGGGAGTCTGTGTATTTATAACACATCCTATATTTACATACTAAACAAAAACATAAATAAGGAAAAAACAATTTTGAAGAAAAATAAAATCTGGGCTGGCTCAGGTGGCCCCAGCAGACAGAGCCTCCGAGATCAACTCTCAGCAGAACTACAGCAGTGCAGCCAGCCAAGGCATGACAGATGAGTCTGTGTCCTGCGTGCCATGTGAAGCTGATCCTGCAGGTTTCCAAAGATGGAATATTGAGTTCTCTATATTGCCTGGAGGATGCAAAATGTTTGAATTGCCAGGCTTCTGATGGCAGGGCTGATGTCATCTGACGTGTCTTCAAGGGCTGGAAGAAAGGAACAGAGCCACAGTCAGATCCCAGACCTGCAAGGGCCCACCGAGAGCCCCCTGCCAGGGCCATTCCAGCCAGCTCTTGCCATGGCCAGCAGGGAGCAGGGACCAAGGGGATCAGCCCAAAGCTGCTGGCCATGAATGCCCCACGTGAAATTTCGGTGTGCTCTGCCCATGCGGCCCCTCATCCGCACATTGAGCAGAGCCCTCCGCAGTCAGGCCAGGACTTGCAGCTCCCCCCGACAGCCCCACAGAGAGCCCGCCGCCCTCACCCACCTTTGTAGATCTGCTGGAGCTCTGCCTGCTGCCTCCTCAGGTGCTGCCCAGCCATCCCTGGGAACACAGGCTGAGGCTGGGGCTTCCAGGCCGTCTCTTTACCACGCATTCGGCGATCTTCAACAGATTCTCTGTCATTAGCACTTGTAAGAGACAGGTTCGGGAATCAAGAGACGACCCAATATGAGTTATCTGCTTGTTCCAAATTTATTTCAATATTAGCTACATTTTTATAGTACTTTGAAAAGGTAACATGTGATCTATGTTCTATTATGATTGGATAATTGCTGTTTTTCACACATTAACTTCTACATTTCTACTGGTCCAGCTCATAAAACTCGAGCTCTAGAAAATACTTTTTAGTGAAACCTATTAAGATACCTTAAGCAGTAATACAGGATAGATTCTGCAGAATTCACATCCTGACAAACTTCATAAGATACATTCATAAGATACATTTAGCAGATTTCTCATCCTAAATTCTCATCTATTCTTCATTGTCTTATTAACAATTAGTCTTCTTCATTTCTTTGATACAATATTTTTCCAAGGACTCATGCTAGCTCAAAGTCAGGGCTGTGCAGGCCTTCTAAGGAGCTATGGCCTCGAGAGGCAAGCCATTCTTCAACAAGCACTTACTGGAGATTTGTTTTCTTCAAGAACCTGGCTGCACAATGCAGCATTTCCCGAGAGGCCTAGAGAGCAGCAGAGATGGCATTGCAGCCCAGGGCGCAGGAGTTGCATCCCTGAGCCAAGGACCAGGAGCAGGCCGCAGCCTGGGAGGCAGCAGGGAAGGAGGCAGCCGAGCCCCCTCCCAGAGATCCACCAGCATCACACTAAAGCTCACATTTACCATGCACCGGTTCTCCTCATGGCAGTGCAAGAAGAGCGGGAAAAGGCTGTGGCTCACAATTCTCTCCAGGGCCTTTTCCCCTCTGTCCTCTGCCAAGTCCATTAGCTTTTGAAAATGTTGAATGGAGAGCACCTGCACATGGTTGTTGTCCTGGAGAAAATCAAGTGGAAAATATCTCTAAGCACCAACTTCTTCAGTCCCACCTGGGCAAAGGCCTGAAAATCCACATTCTGGAAAACTCCTTCCCCAACACACCCACCAACACCAACCTCCCTGAGCACCCACCCTCAACATCTCACCACCAGGACACCCCAGCTGTCCCCATCCCTCCCCAGAGCTTTCCCATCCTCCAGCAGACCCCCTGGTTCCCTGCACATGCCATGGGATGGCACTCAGCAGGATTTACTCCAAACCCTTCCCCAGTAGCAAGCTCAGGCTGCCAGGCCAATGGTTCCTGGATCATCCTTCCCACTGACCCTTCCAGTGCATGGCTCTTACATTTACACATTTGAGCCAGCTGGGACTTCTCCACTTAACCAGCATTGCTGGGAAAGGATCGAGAGCAGCCTGGCATGCTCTTTCTCCAGCTCCCTCTTTACTCTTCGGGCAGGTAGAACATTGCACAGGAAAGCAACTGGTGCCACAAGGAGTGGGGAGCATCAGACAGCTCTGGGAAGACCCCTCAGGGCTGCTGTATCCTGAGGGAACACCATTGGCCGTGACCTGTAGGTGTCGAGGTGACACTGGTGGTTGGGTTCTTTCCCCAGGACTGAGATTGACGAGAGTGAGGCTGTTTCCTCATGTTTGGACTTGGTTGTTTCTTCTTGCCTTATCTATATTACATATATACAGAGTACAAGGAGCTACATAGACTATGGTGGAGAGGTGCAAAATGGAGAAAGAACAATCTCTTCAAGGTCTTTTCTATGTCTATGTGTCCAATAATCAAGTGCCAAGTAAGTTCTTTTTCTTAGTGACCCAATGACCTGGCACCTGTGCGCTGCACTGTGGCATTTTCTATCCAATCACTCATTATTATCTAAAACCCTTAAAAGAAGAAGATGATGGAAGAAGAAGGAGAAAGGGACAATGCCCTAAGTTCTCCATCTTGTCTCTTATTTTCTAAAATAGCTTAAACCTTAAACTCTCTCACCCAGTGACTTAAGAAAACTCTAACTTGCACACTCATTTTCCCAGTTTCTCTACTTAACTTTAAAAGTTATTTCCATGGTGTTGTTTTAAATTTAGTGCTCTCTTGGGTGTCAGAGCCAGGCACTACAGATAAAGGCACATTTTCTGTACGTCTGTAATGGAAAACCACTCCGACAATTCACTGAGTCCTCATAGAGGTATAGCAAATGTTGTTTATTTCTATCTTTAGCACAATTTTATAGGGTCTTACAGGGTTCCCGGGGCTTAACAAGCTACTATTGGTTAAAACATATTGTTTTACATTCTTTTCCATGTACCCAATGCCACTGTTTTTCTTTATTCTCACTGTTCCAGGAGAGTTTCAAGACACTGTCTTTAGAATTGTAGCCTGGATTGAAAGCTGGGTTGTGCAGACAGGCTTTTACTGAAATATCATGCTTTTGCTCTATTAAAATGTTTTCCTACACCTTTGTCCCCAAGCAGGGAGAGAGTGCCGAAACCTACCTTTCTTTAGAGGAGATGCCCCTTTCAGAACATTTCCTCCTAACTTGTCTCAAAGCGAGACAGGGGTGCAGTCCTCTAAAGGTAGGCTGCTTTAGTTTGGAAGCAAGGGCCCTCTCTCTCTCCTCTGTTTTCTCACAGAAGCTGCTTGTGTGGCCCTCCCCTGCTACCAAAAATCACGCTGTGCTAAATCCACACACACAGTATTGTGGCATTGACCCACCAAGCTCTAGGGTTATTCCTTGTGCTGATAAATTTGAAGTTAGTAAAACTGTCTGCATTCAATTTGCCAAAAATCTGCAACTCCAGTGAGGCGTAAAGCAGGGCATTTCCCAAGGTGAGACAGTTGTTGCCACATTCTGGTAGCCCACAGATACAGGGATGCTGTTCCATGACCGTAGGCTTTCCATCCCTTTGGGCATCCCTCTAGGATAATGTTCCCTATCCTGGGCTTTAAGGGTTGGCCCATATGAAGCACAAGAGACCCCATCAGGACACTAATTTTCATTCCTTCTCCTTTAAGCAGATTGCATGCTTGTCCTAAAGTAGTCTGTCCTTTGGCCACAGGTGGCCAGGCAGCATGAAATTGCAAGCAAATCACCCGCTGACCATGGAACAGACTGTCCTAGGGCAGCTGTGTGCCCCACTGAGCAGGCACTGCCCAAACCCTGTCCCTGTTCTCTTACCCACACTCAAACGTGCATCCATTTTTCACTCACACATGCTCAAAAATCATCAGTTTTTGTGCTCTGGCCATCCTGTCCTCATTGCCAATAACACCATGGGTTCTGGAAGATGCCCGTGCACAAAATTGCAAAGCAAATTTTATTTTATTAGTTGCTGTTGCAAATAATACATACCAACCCCTGGATTGGTGAAAAGCCACTGAGCAGCAGCAGGAGATGGAGCAAGGTGCTCCAGTGGGAGGGGCAGGCAGGCCGCGCACCTTCAGGGCATCCCTTGCATCAAATAGTCGTGCATTTTGACCTTCTTGCCTCTCCACTGCAGAACCAAGCCTCCTATCTTCTCCACTGGAGTAGAATTTTCCCAGTTACCATGTCATCTCATCCTTGGCCAGTACATGAGGTAAGGTCACCATGCCAATAACAGTCTCATTGTTACTGTTCCTCTTTCACAGGTTAACTTCCCATCAATTGATCAATCCATTGTTCCTCTTAAGGGTCAAATTCCCAGCAGTTAACCCTTAAGGTTTCCTTCATTCTATGTTCTTCATCATCCTGTTGATGTGCACAACAGAGGACCAGATATGGCAGGGCGTTAGGCACAACTTTGGTCCCTGACACACACAGGCTCCTTGTCCCACTCACTACTGGCCTTCAGAAAGACCTTTAACTCCACAATGCTGTGGAACTGGACCTTCAGCACAGGGACCTTTCCAGCCTGATCTGCGCTCCTTCCTCTGCGTCTGTGCACAAAACACGGTTCAGAAGAGAATGGCAGGAGGGGCCCGTGTGTCACAGAGCTCCGGATTTGTGCCGCTTCAGCTCCACACAGGTGCAGGTAGAGTGAAAAAGTCAAACTGTTTATTAATGGAAGGCGAAGCAAAGGGATGAGCTGGAAAGGAAAAGAAGGGGATGGGAATGGTATGAGGGCTGGAGGTAAGGAGCTGTCACAAGGGAGGAAGAGTAAAGGGAAAAAAAGGGGATGGTCATGGTACGAGGGCTGGAGGTAAGGAGTTGTCACAAGGGAGGAAGAGTAAAGGGAAAAAAGGGGATGGGAATGGTATGAGGGCTGGAGGTAAGGAGCTGTCACAAGGGAGGAAGAGTAAAGGGAAAAAAAGGGGATGGTCATGGTATGAGGGCTGGAGGTAAGGAGCTGTCACAAGGGAGGAAGAGTAAAGGGAAAAAAAGGGGATGGGAATGGTATGAGGGCTGGAGGCTGGGACAATCTACAAGCAGGGAGAGGGCTGAAGTCCCATGAGCATCCCACAGGCTCAGCTGTGCCAGCTGTGCCTGGATCTCCACTGGGACTGGAAGGCGGTGTCCTCTTCAGTGTCTCCTGGTGCTGTTCTTGAGGCACTCGTTCACTGGCGAACTGGGCTTGAATATTTAGACTACAGTGGGATGGACTGGTGTCTTCCTCAGGGCTTGAAGGGCTGAAACAGAGGAGAGCCACAGTCAGGGCATGCATCTGCAGGGATCCGAGGAGACATTCCTGCCAAGGACATTCCACCTGGCTCTTGCGATGGCCACAAGAGAGGACTGGACAACAGGATCAGCCAGAAGGTGCTGGCCACAAATCCCACCCATGTCCCTGAAATGTCTCTATTCTCTGCCCATACCAGCCCTCAGCCACACAAGGAACGAAGCACTCTGCAGCTGGGCCAGGGATTGCAGCTCCCTGCCCAGGCATGGCAACTGCCCCCTGCCAGCCCCCCCCGACCGCCCGCTGTTCTCACTCACCCTCATTGAGGACCTGGAGGTCTTCCTTCTGCCCTCTGATGAACATCCCGACCATCTCTGGGAACACAGAGCCTGTCAGCGTCCCAGCAGCACAGCTCCCTGCCAGCGGGGCTGCCAGCCCTGTGGCCACACGGCCTCCTGGCCCGGCAGGGCTCAGCCCGGGCCCGTGCCGCATCCTGACTCAGCCCAAAGGCACGGCTGCCAGAGGCCGGCAGCAGCAGCCCCGAGGGCAGCCGGGGCTCCAGGGCGCCGGGCCTGGGTGCCGCAGCCGGGGCAGCAGCCGGGGCTGGGGCCAAGCTGCGGCGGGGTGGGGAGCCAGCCCGGGCTCGTGACCCACCGAGGAACCTGACTGTGTCCAACAGTTTGACAATCTGTTCAACCCTTTGCAAGCAACACTGCTGCAGGCCTGTAATAAATCCATCGGCCTGACAGTTTGTTAGTTTTCTCAAGTGTGATAAATGTAACTGTTGTGAATTCATGTTGTAAATATTGGCTTTTCACAATTATTCTGATAAATATATGCTTTCACTATATTCTTTTCCCTTAGCAAGATATAGGCTTAGATAGGAATTCTGAATGGTAAGGATATGTCTCATCTGGAGAAGGTAAGATAACTCCAACAGGCAAGACAATGGGAGGATCAAGCTGTGGAAAACAGGCTATTACCAGCAGCAGGAAATGGAGAGCAAACTGTTACCAAAAAGCCGGTACCAGGACGTTGTCAAGGGGGAAAGAGATGAAGCCCATCTGCTCTCTGAGGAAGTATAAGGGGCCTGGACTCTTATCAACAAGTGACCATCTGCAGCAGAAAGGAAACCAAAAAACTCCAAAATAATGCTGACCAGCTAGACCAGCAAAAATTATGCTGACCAGCAGAAAATAAAATTGAAAAAAAAATGATCCAAGAAGGTGGAACCAGGGAGGGGATATGCTTGAATATGCATTAACCTCTCACAGCAAGGATGGGATAAAAAGGACACTCCTGAAATACCAGGTGTGCTCTTGGCAGCATGCCAAGGCACCCGGCCGTATCTCTTTGCTTTACTTTATGTCTCTTACTGTCTTTATTAAACATTTTTAAAATTTTACAGGAGTGAACTTCGTTTTTCACAGAAACTGGGGGCTCGTCTCGGATTAAACACCTCGCCCCGGGGAAACCAGGAGATTCCAGGCGGGGGAAGGCGCTTCCCTGACAGTTTTGGTAATCCGCTTTGGCTGTTCTGGTGTCATCGGTGGTAGCAGGACAACACCCAGAGGACAAGAGAGAGACAAGTAAAGCAAAGAAAAATAAAAAAAATAATAATAAAGGTAATAAAGCGCTCCTTCAAAACCCCATAATCTTTCAGCACCTGAACAGGAATTGGTAAGTACTGATCAGGGGGGTGGAAACAGGGGGATGAATGTGTGTGAATGAGACCCAAGCTGGTTACCCCAGACCTGCGGAGCGAGAGCGGAGTCCATAGTACCGCGATTCCTATCTTTCGCGAGAAAATAGGCCGGGATTTGGACGAAGCAAAAGAAAAAGGAGTGAGAGAATCCCCCCGGGGTTACTGAGACTGGGGTCTCAGGGAGGGGTCGAACCCCTGGAAAGGAAGGAGTCGGGAGTTCTCCTAAGTCCAGTGTACTAGGAGACGGGACAAAAAGGGGATAAAAAAATAATAAATCCCCGGGAATATTGCCAGGTTGAGGGTGCAAACCACGGGAAGTGTGGGATACAGTACCCAAGAAAATCTGTGAGGGTTGGCCAACAACATTGAAGGTACCTTATTATTGTATTGTCTTGGTGTGAGTGAAAAATGAGTGAGAAAAACCTATTAAAGAAATGAGAATGCATGTGTGAATGAGAGATCGTGTATAACTGTATCTTGGGGGCGGGGGGGAAGGTGGACTGTAACAAGAACATTGAAAGAAAGATTTGGGGTTTGTTGGTTTTTGTTGGTGGTGCTGTGAAGGGTAATTAGTGTTTTAAAGAAGTGAACTTGTGGTTTGTTTTTTTAAGGGAGTTAAAATAGGTATTTTAAAGAAGTGAACTGGTGTTTTAAAGGAGTGGAATTGGTATTCTAAAATAGTACAATTGGTGTTCTAAATAGTGGTACTTAAAGGAGTAGGTTGAAACAGAGAACACTTGGAAAAATGGGACAGAGAACCAGTAAGCTGGCCTTAAGAAAAAAAAGAATTAATAAAATACCAGAGGAGATACCTCAAGATAGTCCCCTCGGGATCAAGCTAGCAAATTGGGATTCAGATCCTGATACAAAGGGGAAAGACAAAGTAAAAATGATCCAATTTTGCATGAAGGAGTGGATAAAAAAGGAAATTAGACCTGATCATGTCTACTGGCCAAAATACGGGTCCTCTGAGGCTTGGATCTGTCAGGCTCTAAATATATTTGTGAATTCAAAAGAGCCATTTAATCCAGAAGAAAGAGAATATGCCTCTTGCTGGCTAAGAAACACAGAACCTCTGGGAGCCAGATTTTTTAAAGTACCTAAAACTCCAGAGGTTGAGCAAACAGAAAATAAATAAAAATGGGACCCCCTGGATGCTTTACCTCCATCGCTGGCACAGGGAGCCCCCCCGCTGCAGCCAGCCGCAGGGGTTCCCCAGCCTCCGGGAATTCCTCCGCCTCCAATGGCGCTGGGAATCCTCCCACCCCCGCTGATGCTGGGAATTCCACCCGCCCCGGGAACTCCTGCTCCCCGCTTCGAACCGGGGAGAGCGCTGGGTGTCCCGACTCTGGCTTCTGCTCCACCCGCCCTGGCGGCCCCGGCTTCATTGCCGGGCTTCAGCATCCCTGCCCTGGCAGCCCCGGATTCACTGCCGGACCCCAGCAGCTCGGCACAGGCGGCCCTGGCTTCACTGCCAGGCCCCGCCCTCACTCCTTCTGCACTAGGGATTCCAGCTTCCCTGCCGGGCTCTGTTTCTGCCTCTTTTCCTTTGGAGGGTTCAGCGCCTGCCGCCCAGATAACACCTCTTCTTAATGAAGCGGCACCATATCAGAACACAAGGGGAGCAATTAAAGCTCAAAAGCAGCCTGATAATCTCTATGTTACCAACACTAATACAAAACAAGGGAAGGGGGGTGTAAAAACAGATAGACAGGGAGAGTGGAACCAAGAAATCAATTTATTCCCATTACGAGAAGTACCTATGGGAGGAGTCCAGGGGGGAATGGGATTTGTGAATGCTCCTTTGACTTCTACAGAAGTTAGGAATTTCAAAAAGGAGATTAAAGGGCTATTAGAAGACCCTATAGGTACGGCTGAACAATTAGATCAATTCCTAGGGCCCAATATTTTCACTTGGGAAGAAATGCAATCAATAATGAAAATAATATTTTCCCAAGAGGAAAGAGATATGATTAGAACTGCTGGGATAAAAATATGGGAAAGAGAAAACCAACAAGGCCCACCAGGAGAAGAGAAATTGCCAACTGCACCTCCTGATTGGAACCAGAATGATGAAGTTGGGAGGGGAAGTATGAATGATTATCGTAATTTGATAATCAAAGGGATAAAGGAGGGAGCGCCCCGAGGGCAAAATGTTAGAAAAGCCTTTGAGGGACAACAGGGAAAAGAGTGTAATAAAGAATTGGGTGAATAAAAATTCGGAATAAGAGGTTTAAATAAAGTATGTGTAAGTATAACTAATGAAAATATGGAATAAGGAATTCTCCTCCAGGTCGAGGCAGAATTCCTTTTCCAAAGTCACGGATTGCAAAAAAACCCCCCCGATAACAAGCTTCAGCAGGCTCATCAACTCGGAGGAAAGGACAGGACACAGGCCATCATAGAAACAAAAGAACTAGCCTGAAAGTCTACCTCCAGATAAAGGCAACGCCCGGCCGATTTCGGCCGGAGACCATCAAGCAAGACAAAAGGGACGAGCCCCAGGAAAATGGTCGTTGCCAGAATCGAACACCACACCCGCCAAACCCAAACTACAGAAACTCAATCAAGAAAGACAAAGAAGAGACTACTCCTCCGAGATATCCATCGGCGCTAGCCCGGATCCCTCGATTCTGCTGTGATGAAATATGTTAAAATACATACAGACTCACTTTGCATTTGAGGAGACTCTGCCCGGACACTTACTGATTCAATGTTCTAGGCCAGGAAATCCATTCACCCGACAATCAGGGACACTTGGTGAATGGAAACTGGTTGGAATTCTAGCCTGGGGACATAAAATCCCTATAAAAACCCAGGCCAGAGAACCCTCAGACGTGGATTTGGGAACACCTATACCTTGCGTATAGACCCTATCCACCCAGCGCTGCGCTGCTTATTTATTGTGGTTTTTCCTCGCTGTTTTGCTGTTTTGTTAATTTATAATAAATTTATCTTTGTTAATCTTTAATCTGCCGTTGCATTTATAACAGATTGGTGCCGTGACTCGGATCGGAAGAAACTGTGGGAGAATCTCGCTGTCCAGGGGGGTACCCCCGCTGATTTCAGCGGCCTGGGGAGCAGAGACCCTCCACAGTTCGCTCCGATTGCCGAACCAAATTTAGGCTGAGGAAAAAACCATAATAAAGAGGAAACGGATCCAGAGAGCTCGGGAAGGCGGGAGCCTTCGGGAAAGCCGCGGCTTGGTAGCTCATAAAAAGTCATACGTGCACGAAGACGCCCTCGCAGGAAATTGCTGTAAGTACTGTGAGGTTGAGCGGGTGATCGGGCGAGTTTGTGAGAGACGTGACCTGGTCACAAAGCGAGTGTGGACTTCAAGGCCGCGTTTCCATCTTCCCGCGAGGGAATTGGCCGGCCGCGAAGGAAGCGATTCTGTGTGAAAGGGTCTCTCTTTCCTTACTCGTAAAGCCTGAGGCTAAAGGGAGTCTCAGGGGACCGATCAAAGGGGGGCTGAGAGAGGAAGGAACGTCCAGTCGAGCTCTGGAACTGGTAAACTCTCTCAGCCAAAAAGATTTAGAAAGTCGAAAACACTGAGAAAACCCCGGTACAGCTAACCGAGAGGTAAGTATTGGTGCGATCTAGGACTTTCGGAAGCGAAAACAGAAAGACGAACACAACGCAGAGCAGGTAAGAATCGTAAGAAAATGGGACAGAGAAAAAGTAGAGCGCAAAAACTAGATAACGAGAAAAGCCCATCGGAGGAATCAAAACAAATGCTAGACATCCCTCCGGAGAGTCCTTTAGGGTGGATGTTGAGAAATTGGGAAAGTTGTCCCGAAAAACAAGGGAAATCCAAGGCAAAAATGATTTATTACTGTGCCGAGATTTGGGGAGGACAGGAATTAAGAAACTGTCTCACTTGGCCAGTATTGGGGACATTTGATAAATGGACGTGCAGGGAATTACTCGCACACATAGAGAAAAAGGTCTCGTCAGACGCTGAGGAGAAAGAATATGCCAAACTCTGGTTAAATACCAAAGTACGGCTGTTTCCAGTGAAACAGAAAAACGAACGTAAAACAGAGACCTGGGAACCCCTGGATCACTTACCCCCTCCGTACCGCGGGCCAGTAGAGCCTCCGGTGATGGACCAAGTAGTACCATCAGCACCCGAGGGTTCCATGGGGCAACTAGCAGAAGCACGCTCCCCTCAACCACCGGGAGTAGTGCTGGAAACCCTCACTACCCCCCCATCTGCAGAAAACCCAGCCACCGCACCCTCTTTGGAGTCGGTGTTGGCGCAAGGATGGGGCTTACCCCCTCCACAAATCCCGGTCCGGCCACCACAGCTGGGACCACCAAAAGTATCAGAAGGGAACCCTCTGAGTCACTTAGCTGCGGCAGACATCCCGCCAGCAATGAGGGGAAAACCTCCCGCAAACTCCAGTTCCCCTCCTGCAAGCAGGACTCGGTGGAAATCAAAAATAGGGAATGGAGAATGGGGAGAGACAGAAAATGGGCATCGAATGTTCCCTCTCAGGGAAGTGCCAACCGCCCCCAGAATAATTGGATTTGTAAATGTGCCCCTTAACTCAGGGGATGTACGAGCATTCAAAAAAGAAATGGGGCGACTGCTAGATGACCCATTTGGAGTGGCCGAAAAATTAGACGATTTTCTAGGGAGTAGTATTTACACCTACGAAGATCTCATGGCCATCCTGAGATCCCTGTTTAGCCAGGAGGAGAGAGAAATGATTAAGCAGGCGGGCATCAGGGATTGGGAAAGGCGGCACCCGCAGGGAACACCCGGTGACCAAAAGTGGCCGAGTGTGAGCCCGAGTTGGAGCACCCAGACCGAGGAAGGAAGAAGAAGCATGATGGATTTAAGGAATATCATCATGCAAGGAATAAGAGAAGCGGTCCCCAGAGGACAGAACATTAGCAAAGTATTTGGGGAATGTCAAGGAAAGGAGGAATCCCCTACCGAATGGTTAGAAAGGTTGCGGAGAAGTCTGCAGATTTACTCCGGGACTGATCCCAGTTCCTCGGTGGGGGAGGTCCTGCTTAAAACGCAGTTTGTGGCTAAATCATGGGAGGACATTAGGAAGAAACTTGAGAAAATTGATGGATGGCAGGAGAAGAGTCTCCAAGAGCTTCTAAGGGAAGCTCAGAAGGTTTATATGAGGAGAGAAGATGAAAAACAGAAACTACAAGCCAAAATATTAGTGGCTGCAGTAAAAGAAGTTCAAAAACATGAACAGAAACAGGGTAAACAGATACCTAAAAAACAAAAAGGATCTCAGAAGGAGGAAACTCCTCCTCGAAAGGATCCTCCAGAGTGTTTCTACTGTAAGAAAGTAGGACACATAAAAAGGGATTGCAGGAAACGAATAAAAGATGAACAAATATTTAAAGAAGATTAGGGAAGTCTTGGGCTCTGTCAAATGGGGACAGTAACAGCAAAAGAGCCCTTGATAAAATTGAAGGTAGGTCCCCACCGCCAGGAAATGAGTTTCCTGGTTGATACCGGGGCTGAGAGAAGCACCCTGCAGAAGTTACCTATAGGGTGTGAAACGAGTAAAGAAAAAGTAATTGTAATTGGCGCAAAAGGAGATCCATTTAAAGTCTCGGTAATCAAGGAGGTGGAAATCGAGTCAGAAAATAAGATATGTTTAGGAAATTTGTTGCTTGTGGAAGAAGCAGACTACAATCTATTGGGAAGAGATATGATCATAGCTTTAGGAATAAATATCATTGTGAAAAATTCGGAGTTAGTAGTGAAGGTGTTGCATTTGACTTCAAAAGATGAAAAAGAAATTGACCCCCGAGTATGGCACTCAAAAGGGGAAGTGGGAAAATTAGATATTGCTCCCATCAAAATTGAAATTGAAAATCCAGAGAATCCGATAAGGATCCGACAATACCCCATCCCAGCCGAAGGAAGGAAGGGTTTGAAATTAATAATTGACGAGCTGCTTAAAGGAGGCACGCTCGAGCCCTGCATGTCCCCACATAACACCCCCATCCTGGCAGTAAAGAAAGCCGATGGGAACTTCCGATTGGTTCAGGACTTGAGAGCTGTAAATGCTAGAACCCGAACCAGGTTTCCGGTGGTAGCAAATCCTTACACTCTACTAAACAGACTCTCACCAGAGGATGTATGGTATAGTGTAATTGATTTAAAGGATGCATTCTGGACATGTCCTTTGGATGAAGGGAGTAGGAATTTTTTCGCTTTCCAGTGGGAGGACCCAGATACCAATCGAAATCAGCAATTGCGGTGGACAGTCCTTCCACAAGGATTCGTCGAATCTCCGAACTTGTTCGGACAAGCCTTAGAGCAACTACTCACTCAATTCACTCCAGAGGAGGGGACAAAACTATTACAATATGTAGACGATTTGCTAATCGCCGGAATCACGGAGGAGCAGGTGAAGAAATGCACCATTTCCCTGCTAAATTTTCTGGGACAAAAAGGGTTGAAAGTATCTAAATCCAAGCTGCAATTCACAGAGCCCAAAGTAAAATATCTTGGACATTGGATATCACAAGGGAAAAAGAAATTAGATCCCGAGAGGGTGGTGGGAATTCTTGAACTTCCTGCCCCACAAACCAAGAGACAAATTAGGCAATTTTTAGGGCTCATGGGATATTGCAGACAGTGGATTGAAGGATACAGTGAAAAGGTGAAATTTCTGTATGAAAGGCTAAATACAGATTGATTAAAATGGACAGGGCAAGACGAAATTAAATTCCAGGAACTAAAGAATGCCCTTGTCACTGCTCCAGTTCTAACATTACCAGACATCAGTAAAGAATTTCAACTGTTTGTCGATATAAGTGGACAAACAGCTCAGGGAGTTTTGACCCAGGAATGGGCAGAAAAGAAGAAACCCATAGGGTTTTTGTCCAAAATCCTAGATCCAGTCAGTCGGGGCTGGCCTACGTGTCTGCAAGCAATTGTGGCAGTAGCACTGTTGGTTGGGGAAGCCAAAAAAGTAACGTTTGGAGCTCCCCTGATAGTTTATACTCCACATGATGTAAGAAACATCTTACAACAAAAAGCAGAGAAATGGTTGACCGATTCAAAGCTTCTGAAATATGAAGCCATGTTAATCAGCTCACCAGGACTGGAATTAAGGACAACCTCTGCACAAAACCCTGCGCAATTTTTGTACGGGGAACCAACGGGAAAGCTACTGCACAATTGTATTGAGACGGTAGAATTACAGACTAAAGTAAGACCCGATCTGGAGGATCAGGAATTGGAAGGAGGAGAAAAATGGTTTATCGATGGTTCCTCGAGAATGATAGAGGGAAAACGTAAATCAGGATATGCCATCGTAAACGGTATAACAGGACAGATTGTAGAATCGGGTCCCCTAAAAGCAAATTGGTCAGCACAGGCATGTGAACTCTTTGCTCTCCTAAAAGCCCTCAAAGGCTTGAAGGGAAAAAGGGGAACCATCTATACAGATTCGAGGTATGCATTTGGGATAGTGCATACCTTCTGGAAAATTTGGGAAGAAAGGGGTCTGATCAACACTAAAGGAAAAGGATTGGTACATGAGGAAATAATTAGACAAATTTTAGAAGCGGTCAGAGAGCCACTGGAGATATCTGTGGTTCATGTAAAAGGACACCAGACCGGACGACAATTCCATACAAGGGGAAACAATTTAGCGGATAAAGAGGCGAAAAAAGCGGCATTGTTGACCGTAAGTATTTCTGAGCTAGTCCCAAGGGAACCTCCAGAGGTTTCAGTGCTTCCTTCGGAAAAGGAGCAGGAAGACTTCAAAAAAGGTAGGGGGACATTTCAAAGAGGGTAAATGGTGGTTACCTGACGGAAGGGAGTTGGTCCCGAAGGGGATAGCAAAAGGAATACTCAAAAGACTACATGCACAAACCCATTGGGGAACCAGGGCATTGGCTGAACAATTTTTAAAATTCTTCGGGTGTAAAGGAATCTTCGAGCTCGCAAAACAAGAGGTACAGGGATGTGTGATATGCCAAAAGGTAAACAGAGCGAATTTTCGGCAAACCAATTGGGGAGGTCGGCCAATCTCATATCGACCATTTGAAAGAATCCAAATGGATTTCACAGAATTACCGAAAATTGGCAGAAATAAATATTTGTTAGTTATAGTAGATAAATTGACACATTGGTTAGAGGCCTTTCCCAGAGCTAAGGCTACGGCCCAAACAGTGTCTAAAATTCTACTGGAAGAAATAATTCCTAGATATGGTATTGTAGACCATATTGATTCGGACCAGGGCACACATTTCACCTCAAAAATTATCAAACAGTTGTCCGATGCATTAGGGATCAGATGGCAATATCATACTCCCTGGCACCCTCAGAGCTCGGGGCAAGTGGAAAGGATGAATCAGACATTAAAATCACAAATATCCAAATTGACAATTGAAACAAAAATGTCCTGGGTCAAATGTCTCCCCTTGGCATTGCTGAATATAAGAACCATGCCGAACTCAGAAACAGGGCTGTCCCCCTTTGAAATGCTGTATGGAATGCCGTACAAGCATGGTATGCCGGTTGAACATCCTCAAACGGAGGATGTGCAACTCCAACCTTATCTCATTTCTATAAATAAAAACTTACAGGAGTTAAGGAGAAGAGGATTGATTCCTCAGAGCAGCACGTTGGGATTTCCGATCCACCAAATTCAACCAGGGGACAAAGTACTGATCAAAGTGTGGAAAGAGCAACCCCTCAGTCCTCACTGGGAAGGACCATTCCTCGTCCTCCTGACTACAGACACCGCGGTTCACACGGCTGAAAAGGGCTGGACACACTCTTCCCGAGTGAAGAAAGTTTCGGTTCACGATTCCCCCGAGTGGAAAATTGTAACCCCTCCGGGAGAATTGAAAATCAGGCTTCAGCGGAACAGCAAATGAACAGCGAAGACAGGATAAGTTGCACCAATTTTGAATGTTATTGTTTTCCTTTTGTACATTTTAAGTGTGCATATTGTAAACAAACGTGGGTGACTCATTGTTTGGGAGGGCAAAAACCGAGAGGGTTGTGTGCCGCGTGTTACAAAGAGGAATTAGAACAGACCAACCTTTTTCTAGCACTTGCTACCCGGGTGGGTATCTTGGAACTCGACTCTCCAGAGTGGTTCCGATTTTTTCAAAAGGGATTACGAGGCCATTTGGACTGTAAAGCGGAACCTCTAATAATCGAGTGCCGCCGAAACGTAAAAGTACCGTGCAGGAGCGGCACGATCAAGGCATCTCGGTGGGCAACCTTTAAAAGGAGGTTTGCCATCAGGATGTCAAGGGCCCCTGAAGACAGTCCTTGCTGCCGAGAAGATGGTTATCCCCGCCGTATGTTCTTGTACGGGCGGAGGGAATGGCAGAGGGATGCGATTGTGGGGAATCCTGACGATCCTGAACCTAGCCATGTGCTGGACCGAGAGAATGGGCCCCGAGGCTCCTCCAGGGACGACCTCCCTGGGGAAGTGTGAGCAGTGCCAAACTGCCACACGAACCGAGCCATGGATCACTTGCCCTCCGGAATTGCACGCAGGAGAATGTTGGGCAAATGGTACCCAAATGGACCTGTGTAAGCTGGAAGGAAAAATTTGGTGCTCCACCCCGGGGATAGGTACTGGAAAAAGGCAACCCCATATCACAGGGGAAAAAGAGGTCCAAGCGACCCATCTACGAAGTAAGAGAGACATAGGAGGGGTTTCCCCAATCTCGGTCTGCGGGCAGTGTAATAAAACTGTCTGGATTGGAGGAAAGAAGCAGTCGACGTTCATTGCGTATCACAGAGTCAACCCCTTGTGTTACAATAAAGCAAACTTAAAATATTGTACCATGGGAGGGAAATTGTACTGGGAAGGGAGGAACCTGAAACACGAAACGAAAGTGTCATTCAGTAATGAACCGATAGTTTTGGATTTACTGAAAAATGACGATGACAGAGTGTGTCTACAGTTTGATCAGGTGATCTGTTTTGCAAAAGACGAGGATGGTTCAGACCCTGAAAATAAAATAAAACAATTGACTCTTGAACTAAAGAGGCAGGAAATGGAAAATAAGAGAAAAAGACTCGAACAAGAGAGGTTAAACTCTCTCAGTGAGCAATACGAACAATTAGAAAAACAATACGATAATTGGAAGCTACCTAGCCCTAATCAGAATCTATTCATAGATCTGATGCAGGAAATAGCTACCGAATTAGGATTGACTAATTGTTGGATATGTGGCGGCCTGAAATCAGCCGAAAGATGGCCATGGAAGGGAGAAGGATTAACCCCAGAACAATTACTTAAGTGGACAGGATTGAAATTATCCAAAACAACCCGGCGACCAGAGGGGTGGGTGATTGACAAAAGAATCATTGGAACTTTTTGTGTCAGTCGGGAAGGAAGGGAATTCACCGAGCTAGTTGGTTACACCCCGTGTGTAAAAACTCTCTCGGTAAATTCAGATAAAAAGACAAAAATTTGGCAGCCGGAATCACCCGAGGGCTATTGAAGCCAATCTCGGGAAAATAATTGCGAATGGATAGATCTAATTGGTTTATGTTGGAACAAACAGGACGGGGCGAATCCCTTCCATGCCTTTCTCGGCCTGAGGGAATATTGGGAGGACCCGGCAAAACTTAACAGAGATTGGAAGGCACCGGATGGGATTTACTGGATATGCGGAAAGAAAGCATACAGTGAATTGCCCAGAAATTGGAAGGGGTCATGTACACTCGGAATAATTCGGCCTTTTTTCTTTACATTACCTAAAGATGAAAGTAGGTCTTTAGGTGCTCCCCTCTTTGAAACTCTAGCCCGACAAAAGAGGGAATTGAAACGAGAGCTACCAATAGCCGGAGGTAACCACAAATGGAAGGGGGAGGAATGGCCCGCCGAAAGGATCATACAATATTATGGACCGGCAACATGGGCGAATGATGGCAGTTGGGGATACAGGACCCCAATCTACCTCGTCAATCAGCTCATTAGGTTACAGGCTGTGGTAGAAGTTGTTTCAAACCACACTTCAGAAGCCCTGGAACTCCTAGCAAAACAACATTCCCAGATGAGAGCCTTTGTCTACCAAAACAGACTCGCTCTCGACTATTTGCTAGCTGAGGAGGGAGGAGTGTGTGGCAGATATAACGAGTCAGAGTGTTGCATGGAGATAGATGACTTCGGAGAAACTATAAAGGGTCTAGCTGCTGAAATAAAGAAAGTAGCCCATGTACCCGTCCAGAAATGGAATTCGATTTTACAAGCCTCTTGGTGGGATCAAATTTTTGGGCAAGGGGCATGGTGGAAAAAGCTAGTATTCTTTATAGGATGTTCTATTGCCGGAGTCATCTTTCTACCCTGCCTAATTCCTTGTCTGATCAGACTAATACATTCTGTCGTTCAAGGAATGCAGATTGCCTCTCTCCCAATAGACCCAGAAAAGGCACAAGGAAATGCTACCCTTCTTTCAAAAATCATGAAGTTAGAAGAAGAAAAAGAGAGTAGAAATGCGGTTAAAGCATTGAGAGAATTTGAAAACAAACATATGTTGTCCCCAGAAAATGTAGAAGAGTTAGACAAAGAGGAAAATGACATTATCTAACCTGATAGTCCTCTGAAAAAGTATGTAAACACGAATTTTTAATGTGATCAAATTATTAGGTGGGGGACTGTAATAAAGAATTGGGTGAATAAAAATTCGGAATAAGAGGTTTAAATAAAGTATGTGTAAGTATAACTAATGAAAATATGGAATAAGGAATTCTCCTCCAGGTCGAGGCAGAATTCCTTTTCCAAAGTCACGGATTGCAAAAAAACCCCCCGATAACAAGCTTCAGCAGGCTCATCAACTCGGAGGAAAGGACAGGACACAGGCCATCATAGAAACAAAAGAACTAGCCTGAAAGTCTACCTCCAGATAAAGGCAACGCCCGGCCGATTTCGGCCGGAGACCATCAAGCAAGACAAAAGGGACGAGCCCCAGGAAAATGGTCGTTGCCAGAATCGAACACCACACCCGCCAAACCCAAACTACAGAAACTCAATCAAGAAAAACAAAGAAGAGACTACTCCTCCGAGATATCCATCGGCGCTAGCCCGGATCCCTCGATTCTGCTGTGATGAAATATGTTAAAATACATACAGACTCACTTTGCATTTGAGGAGACTCTGCCCGGACACTTACTGATTCAATGTTCTAGGCCAGGAAATCCATTCACCCGACAATCAGGGACACTTGGTGAATGGAAACTGGTTGGAATTCTAGCCTGGGGACATAAAATCCCTATAAAAACCCAGGCCAGAGAACCCTCAGACGTGGATTTGGGAACACCTATACCTTGCGTATAGACCCTATCCACCCAGCGCTGCGCTGTCCATTTATTGTGGTTTTTCCTCGCTGTTCGTTGCTTTATTAATTTATAATAAATTTATCTTTGTTAATCTTTAATCTGCCGTTGCATTTATAACAAGAGGAAACCCCAACTGAATGGCTGGAAAGGCTCCGAAAAAATATGAAACACTACTCTGGAATAGACCCTGAGTCCCTAGCAGGACAAGCCCTGCTAAGGGTTAATTTTGTCACCCGGGCATGGCCAGATATTAGGAAAAAACTAGAATAATTGGAGGACTGGCATGACAAACCCTTAAATGATTTATTAAGAGAAGCTCAAAGGGTTTATGTACGGAGAGATGAAGAAAAAGCTAAAGTGGAAGCAAAAATCATGATAGCCACTATGAGGGAAAACACCTTCCAGAAAAATCTGAATCAAAAACCCTCAGGAATTCCTCCTAAACACTCAGGGGCTAGAAGTGGGGAAAAGGGAAGAAATAAAAATCCAGCACCGTCAAAATTCCCGGGACAACCCAGGAATACCTGTTTTTATTGCAAAAAGGAAGGGCATTTTAAACGAGAATGCCCTCACTTAAGGAGGGATCTAAAGATACTTCAAGAGACACCTCCAGAGGAAGAATAGGGAAGTCAGGGGCTCTATTATTTTTGGGGGGACAAATACCATCTGGAGCCTTTGATAAATTTAAAAGTGGGCCCCCAAGAGGAGAAATTAGAATTTATAGTTGATACTGGGGCAGAAAGGACTTGTGTTGTTAATATTCCAAAGGGATGTGATATAAGTAATGATACTGTAAAAGTAACAGGGGCAAAAGGGGAAGGGTTTAAAGTTCCTGTCATTAAAAATGTGGTCATAGAAGGAGAAACAAAAATAGGAATAGGAGATGTTTTACTAGTTCCTGGGGCTGGCAGCAACTTATTGGGAAGGGATTTACAGATACAATTAGGAATTGGGGTTATCCCAGAAGAAGGGAAAATGACAGCCAAAGTGTTAAAACTTGGCCAGGAAGATGAAGAACAAATTAACAAAGAGGTTTGGGCTGGAAAAGGAAATAGGGGTGGATTGAATATTGACCCCATAAGGGTCACTATTGAAAGGGAAGAATGTCCCATATGTGTACGTCAGTATCCTATTTCTTTGGAGGGGAGAGAAGGCTTAAAGCCAGTAATAGAAGAATTGATAAAGGATGGGACATTGGAACCTTGCAAATCTCCTCATAACACCCCTATACTCCCAGTAAAGAAACCTGATGGAAATTACAGATTAGTGCAGGATTTAAGGGAGGTCAATAAAAGAACACGAGCCCGTTACCCTGTGGTTCCTAATCCTTATACTCTTTTAAGTAAAGTCCCACCTCAACATCAGTGGTTCAGTGTGGTGGATCTTAAAGATGCTTTCTGGGCCTGCCCACTGGCAGAAGAAAGCCGAGATATTTTTGCCTTTGAATGGGAAGATCCAAATACCGGGAGAAAGCAACAATTAAGATGGACAAAATTACCACAAGGATTCACAGAGTCCCCAAGTCTATTCGGGCAAGCCTTAGAAGAGATGCTACAAACTTTCCCCACTCCTGTAGGAATACAAATCATCCAATATGTGGATGATCTCCTAATATCAGGAGAAATAGAAGCTGAAGTCAGAGAAGCTACTATAAAACTTCTGAATTTTCTTGGGGAAAAGGGACTCAGAGTATCAAAAGGAAAGTTACAGTTTGTGGAATCAGAGGTAAAATATCTTGGTCACCTGATAAGCAAAGGTAGCAGGAAATTAAATCCTGAAAGAATTGCAGGGATCCTATCCCTTCCTCCTCCCTCTTCAAAGAAAGAGGTTAGGAAACTGCTAGGACTACTGGGATATTGTAGATTGTGGATTGAAGGATACACACAAGCAGTAAAATTTTTGTATGAGAAATTGACAGGAGGGGACAATATAAGATGGACTAAAAATGATGATGATAAATTAGAACAATTGAAATTGAAACTAGCCTCAGTACCAGCCCGAAGCCTAGCCTCCTTAGAAAAACCCTTTCATTTATATGTTAATGTGGAAAACGGAGTAGCTCACGGGGTTTTAGTTCAAGAATGGGGGGCGGTGAAGAAACCAATAGCCTTTTTATCCAAATTATTGGGTCCAGTGAGCCATGGCTGGCCAGTATGTATTCAGGCAATAGCAGCTACTGCTATTTTGGTGGAGGAAAGCCGTAAGCTCACCTTTGGAAGTAAATTAATTGTATGCACTCCTCATGCTGTTCGAAATGTGCTGAATCAAAAAGCTGAGAAATGGTTAACAGACTCCAGGATGTTAAAATATGAAGCAATCTTAATTGACAATAACGATTTGACAATAGAAACAAGCAGGAGTCTCAATCCAGCCCAATTCCTGTATGGGGAACCAAAAGATGATTTGGCACATAATTGTCTGGAAATTATACAATGCCAAACTAAAGTTCGGGAAGATTTAGCAGAACAAGCCCTTTTGGAGGGGAAAAAAATATATGTTGATGGTTCATCCAGATGCTTGCAAGGAAAAAGAATGTCGGGATATGCTATAGTTGATGGGGAAAATATGCAGACCATCAAAAAGGGAAGTCTACCTTCAAACTGGTCTGCTCAATCTTGTGAATTATATGCTCTAAAAAGAGCACTGGAGCATTTAGCACATAAAAAGGGGACAATCTATACTGATTCAAAGTATGGCTTTGGAGTAATTCATACCTTTGGGAAAATCTGGGAAGAAAGGGGGTTACTAAACTCAAAAGGGAAAGGACTAGTACATGAGGGACTTATTTTAGAAGTTTTAGAAGCGTTAAAACTGCCTGAGGAGATAGCTGTAGTACATATCAAAGGACACCAAAAGGGAATGACACCTGAAATGAGAGGGAATAACTTGGCGGATCAGGAGGCTAAAGAGGAGGCAGAAAATGGGGACAAACGAGTAATGTTAATTTTAACCCCAGACAGGGAAGAATTGGAAATCCCTAAATTTAATGAGAAAGAAGAAAAAGAATTACTCAAGATAGGGGGAGAACAGGATCAGTCTGGAAAGTCGAAACTCCCTGATGGGAGACAGTTACTTAATAAACCACTCACCAGGAAAATATTAGAAGATATGCATTAGAAAACTCATTGGGGTACTCAGGCTTTGTGTGATCACTTTCTAAGGGATTTTGGATGTATTGGAATTTTTGGGGTAGCAAAACAAATAACTGAAAACTGCATAACTTGACAAAAGGTAAATAGAAAAATAATGAGAAAAACACTATTAGGTGGCCGTGAATTAGCCTTACGGCCGTTCCAAAGTATTCAAGTGGATTTTACTGAACTTCCCCAAGTCCAAAAATGGAAGTTCTTATTGGTAATAGTAGACCACTAAACTCACTGGGTGGAAGCTATTCCCGCTGCCAGGGCCACAGCCAATGTGGTGTGTAAAACTCTTTTGGAACAGATTATTCCCAGGTATGGAATGATTAATAAAATAGACTCAGATAGAGGAACACATTTTACATCTAAAGTCTTACAGCAAATAACCCAAACCTTGGGAATAAAATGGGAATTGCATACCCCCTGGCACCCACAAAGTTCAGGCCGGGTGGAAAGAATGAATCAAACTTTAAAGAAGACCTTAACAAAATTAATGATTGAAACCCAGATGTCCTGGGTAAAATGTTTACCCCTGGCTCTATTAAGGGTTCGAACACAACCCAGGTCAGACCTGGGAGTGTCACCCTATGAAATGATGTTTGGACTACCCTTCCTTACCACCCGACATGAAACTGCCACTTATGAAGTAGGAGAAGTAAGTGTCAGAAAATATGTCACCACAATTGCTAAAACACTTGAAAACTTAAGGCTAAAAGGAATGATCCCTCAAACCACCCCTTTGGAGTTCAAAATTCATAATATTCATCCAGGAGAATGGGTACTGGTAAAGAAATGGAAGGAACAATCTTTAACTCCTCAATGGGAAGGTCCTTTTCAGGTACTGCTGACAACGGAGGCTGCAATCCGGACCAGGGAACGAGGGTGGATCCATGCCAGTAGAATCAAGGGACCTGTGAAGAAACCTGAGGAGTGGACTATAACTTCTGAACCGGGTGATACCAAATTGACTCTAAAGAGGGGGCTGGGTGGTAATGAACTGGGACAATCCACAGGATCCAAGAGATGAGCAAAGAATCACGCCTAATTGGGAAGTGAGACCAAGCCTGTATCAGTGGTTTCAAGTCCTGCCTGGACAAGTTCTGAGACACCTTCGATATCCACCTTGGGGAGGAATACTCCCACTCCAAACAGGAGGATCGGGGCTGTTTCGGTCGGGAAATCCTCATATTTTTGCTTTGGCCTGTGATCTGTATAAAGAAGGGGGAGAATCACAACTTCCATCAGTGCCACACCATATACCTTGTCTAAATCATCCCAATACGGGACATGCTAGCTGGGTTAAATATAAGTGTTTAATTTGTGGGAAAAATTGGTATTGCAGCTCACACAATCGGCGTTCTTGTTGTAGGGAGTGTAGAGCACAAAATCGATCCTCTGTCCAAACAGAATTGCAGGCAACTGAAATAATAACTCTGCTCTGTGGATGGGAATTACTGGTGCCTCTTGAGTGGGAAATACCTGAGGAACAGTGGAATACTACTGTTAAAAGATGTCAAAAGAGATTTGCTTGGAAATTACAAAAGAGGAAGTGACAAGGAAATAGGGGGCAAGACCAGATTGGCCTCTATAACTCGCCACCAAGAAGAATATAAGACACCTGCTGTGAGCTGCAACCTCATAGGCAGGATGGGTGGGGGTGTAAGCCATACTGGACCCCTATTATTCCTTCTTCTGTCACTTATCCTTCTCCCTTTTGGGACACCAGCAAAGCCATGTTACAAATGCTATCGAAAACTGTACATGGAAAGACGCCGGGGTTTCTTTCTTATTACCCACACCAATATCAATAGTCACTGCTATAACCCATCCAAGTTAAGTACCTGTATACATAAAGAGGAAAAATATTGGATCACAGAAAACTTAGGAGTCAGTGGTACTAGATTGGGAAGCACTTGCCCAAAAGGGGAAAAATGGATTTGTTTCACGGGTGGTCAAGGGAAAGACCCAAGATTTGATAAAAGAACAAGTGATAAGAAAAAACATAAAACCAACACAGCAACCTAAACCTAACTTAACCTCACGTCAGGACTTGTATGCAAGGTTCAAACAGCAATTAAAAGGAGAAATAGATATCTCAAGACTAAGAAAAAACCTGTTTGTGGATTTAGGGGAAAGGATAAGTAAAGAACTTAACATAACGAACTGTTTGGTCTGTGGAGGAGCTTTAATGACGGAAGAATGGCCATGGAAAGGTAGTAGCATAGGCCCGGTGGAACTCCTTAAGTGGAACCGGACCAATGTAAGAGGGGGGACTCAACCAGAAGGATGGATTCTAAGTTCAACAGTGATAGGGGAGGAATGTTTATGGTGAACTGGTAAGGAATTTATTAAAGAAATAGGGAAAACTCCCTGTAAAAGGTATAAAGTTAGCAATGGAACTTCTACATGGTGGATCCCAGAGGAACCAACTCTGTATTGGACTTAAGAAAAAGTAAAAGAAAAGAATTGTGTGTATGATAATCAAACCACACTCTTCAGATGTAATGGTAAAGGGAAAAATCCTTACTCTGGAATCCCAGAAATATCTAAATTTTGGGAAAATATAAATCAACAAAAAAATGACTATTGGAAGGCACCAGATGGCTTATTTTGGATATGTGGGAAAAGGGCGTACCCAAAGCTCCCTTCACAATGGAAAGGGAGTTGTACTCTGGGAATCATTCAACCAGGATTCTTCCTTTTGCCAGGACCAGATGGAGATCAATTGGGAGTGCCGGTTTATGACGACCTAAAAAGAAATAAAAGGGAATTGTTTGGAGGACCTCAAAAATGGGAAGATGAGGAATGGCCCCCTGAACGCATACTAGAAACATATGGACCAGCTACTTGGGCACAAGATGGAAGCTGGGGATATCAAACCCCAATTTACATGCTAAATCGCATTATAAGACTCCAAGCTGTGGTAGAAATCATAACCAATGAAACAGCTGGGGCTATGGAATTAATAGTCAGTCAGCAACGCCAAGCCAGAGCTGCAATATATCAGAATAGACTGGCTTTGGACTATCTATTGGCTGAAGAAGGGGGTGTTTGCGGGGAAATTTAATACATCAGATTGTTGTTTGCAAATTGATGACAATGGAAATGCCGTTCCAGATACCGCCAAGAACATCAGAAAAATAGCCCATGTGCCAGTCCAAAAATGGGAGTCAATGATGACCACTAATTGGTGGAATAACCTGTTGGGGATAGAATGGTGGAAGAAGCTAGGTTTCTTCCTCCTATGCGCTACAGCTGGTTTAATATTCCTCCCTTGTCTAATCCCCTGTTTCATCCAACTAATCACCAAAGTGGTGCAGGGCATGCAAATAGTAGCAATGCCTACAGAACCAAAATTGGCCACATCTGGAACGGCACAAAAAATCATGGTATTAAGAAAACAAAATAATGTAAAAGATCCATTGGAAGAAGCTAAACTGATTTGTGAGAAAAATGAACGAGTGCTAGAAGCTGGAAAACAAGAATTATTGCTCAAGCCAAATGATTTATAAAAAAAATAAAAGGAGGGCTTGTTGTGAATTCATGTTGTAAATATTGGCTTTTCACAATTATTCTAATAAATATATTATATGCTTTCACTATATTCTTTTCCCTTAGCAAGATATAGGCTTAGATAGGAATTCTGAATGGTAAGGATATGTCTCATCTGGAGAAGGTAAGATAACTCCAACAGGCAAGACAATGGGAGGATCAAGCTGTGGAAAACAGGCTATTACCAGCAGCAGGAAATGGAGAGCAAACTGTTACCAAAAAGCCGGTACCAGGACGTTGTCAAGGGGGAAAGAGATGAAGCCCATCTGCTCTCTGAGGAAGTATAAGGGGCCTGGACTCTTATCAACAAGTGACCATCTGCAGCAGAAAGGAAACCAAAAAACTCCAAAATAATGCTGACCAGCTAGACCAGCAAAAATTATGCTGACCAGCAGAAAATAAAATTGAAAAAACATGATCCAAGAAGGTGGAACCAGGGAGGGGATATACTTGAATATGCATTAACCTCTCACAGCAAGGATGGGATAAAAAGGACACTCCTGAAATACCAGGTGTGCTCTTGGCAGCATGCCAAGGCACCCGGCCGTATCTCTTTGCTTTACTTTATGTCTCTTGCTGTCTTTATTAAACATTTTTAAAATTTTACAGGAGTGAACTTCGTTTTTCACATAACTTTGGAAAAAATTCGTGAAAGAAGGAATAAGTATATAACTGTATTTATAACAATGTAGACCACATAAAAATATAGTGTGGCCTAAAGATTCCTCCCAAAACCCAGCAGTAACTACCTATTCAGGCGATAACGACCCTAGGTGACGCTTATCAGCCTGAGAGAAAGAGCAGAACACGGGCCATCAGGCTAGACAATGAGAAGAGCCCAGCCGAGATGCCCAACGGCTCCACAACGAATCTGGATACCCCACCCTATAAGCCACGACCAAAAAAGCAATCTAACTAAACAATGAGAGGAGCCCAGCCGAGATACCCATCGGCTCCACACCGGACCTGGACACTTCACCCTGAGAGCCCAACCAAAGATACAATCAGGAGGCAATCAGAACTTTTCACATGTGAAAGGACTCTGCCCAGTGGTCTATTGATTCAGTTCGACAGTTCCAGGAAATCCATTCAACCAACCATCTAGACTCTTTGTGGAACAGTGACTGCTCAGAGTTTTAGCCTCAGGACACAAAATCCCTATAAAAACCCTGGACGGTCAACCCTCCGTGTGGATTTGGGTAAATCTGTACCTCTGGGTATAGACCCCTGTCCACCCAGCGCTGCACTGATTTATTTTATTGTGGTTTTTTTCTCCCGTTTGTGATTGAAATTGTTTTATAATAAATCGCTGTTTATATTAACCCTATTTTGCCATTGCATTTATAACATCAAGGTTTGAAGAAAAAAGATGCCTTTCCTGTTCTCAGATAATGTGTAATCTACATTCTTCCAGGCTTCCCAGCAATCTTCTGCATTTTCAAACTTGCTCCTTTCTCACACTTACCTGTCTACCTTTTTGTTTCCTTCAGCTATTTCCATTCCTGTTTTCAGAGTAACGGCTCTATACTTTTACCTTTACACGTACTTCATGTGTTTGACTCAGGTGTTGGTGAATGAGGCATCATGAGATACAGGAGGTTTCTCCACATAGGGATTGATTTTCTTGGGGTTTGCAGGCTGTACAAAGCATTGCTGTGCACTACATCTTCCCTGACTTTGTGCTATCTCCCCACTAAACAATCTCTTAGTACAGTTGGGGTCCCTCTCAGAAAAGGTGTTAATACATTAAGAATAATTTCTACAGAGTCTGGGATCATTTCATCTGCATGTTTGTGTTTTGTTGGTAAGTAATGAGTTTTTGTAGCAGCAGCAGCAGAGATATTCTTAGCTTCCTGTGTAGGGGTTGAGGTAGGTTCCCCTGTTTTTTGAATACACAGTTCTGCTGGTCATTGAATGGGTTTTGTCAGGAGGGTCTGGCCTGTGGTGCAGAAGGATGCACACATCCCAGAATCCAAAACTTTCCATACCACCTGTATTGGTTCTGACCTAGGTAAAGTTCACAGCCCTTCCAGCGCTGTGCTTTGCATTGGTACCTAGGCGGGTGTTGAGAACAGACCCGTGTTTTAGCTACTGCCTGGCTGTGCTGTCCCTCTGACATTCCTTCCCCCATCAAAGGGGATGGGAGTGGGCAAGATTTTGGGAGAGGACACAACCAAGCCAACTGACCCAAATTAGCTAAAGGGATATTCCATACCTTGTGACGACAGCTCAGAGAGCTAAGCTAAGGGAGACGGGAGGAAGGGGGGGCATTTCTGAGTTTTCAGTGTTTACCTTCCAGAGGAACCGCTACGCGTGCTGAAGCCTTTCTTTTCAGAAAATGTCCAAACATCAATGCTGATGGAAGCAGAGACTGACTTTTTTCTCTTCAGCCCACGCAGGCACAGATCTTTGCTTATTTCTTTATTTTACTGTAATAAAACTGCTTTATCTCACCCTGCTGGCCCTTCTTCGTCTTATCCTCTTTTCTGTCTCAGTGGGAAAGAGAGTGACAGAGAGACAGAGTGGGCACGTGGCACCCAGCCAGGGTCGACCCACTGCAGTCATTTTGGCACCTGAATGTGGGACGATATAAAGTTGGTGAAATGGACTATAGCAGGACCCTCGAGGGGCCAGGCTGGAACAGCAGAGTGCAGGCCTGGGGTGGCAAACAGTTTAGCAATGAGCCCGAAGCTGTGGCAGGAGCAGCATGGGTCTGGGCAGACCCAGAGATGTGGAGCTAAAAGTGGAATAAAAATCCAGAGCAGCAGCAGAGACAGCAGGGGCTGGGCAGGCCTGGAAGGAGAAAGAAGGTGGAGGGGGGCATTGTTTTGGGTGTCCCCTGGCTGTCACCTGTGTAATGCCCTGGCAACAGCAGCAGCTGCTGGGCTCCCACAAGCAGCCATGAGACACCCCCTTTCAAAGGTGGTTGGGGTCCCGGTTTTCCCCTGAGGCACCCAAGCAGATGGTAAGGATCCCTCCCAGAGTGATCGGGTATTGAAAGGACCCAGTTACATGGCCACACTTGTGAGCAGAGGCTCACCCACAGTAAACAGACACAGTGATGGAAAAGTTGTGCAATAGCAGTGGTTCCTCAGGGCAGCAGCAGTCCAACACCAAAACCTCAACCATCTGCCCTTTGAGCCGTGTCCCCCAGCTAAGATAATGTCATAACCCCACAGCCTATCCTTCCTCCCCCAGACATGACACCCAAATGCACCTTTCCCTTGGCTGACTCCTCAGTGTGGGATGTAAGAGGTCTCAGCCATGTCTTGTGTCTTCATGACCTGTATTTTGCCCCAGACAACCGCTCCCTTCACTGACTCTTCCTTACAGATGGGAAAAAATTCCCTAAAGAATCCAAAGCAAAAGAAGGGCCTCTGCTTTGCAGTATTGAGACAAAATTAAATGCCAAAATGCAGCTAAAACGCAGAATCAAAAAAAAAAAAAAAAATAAAAAATTCTTAGCTTATAATGGCACAGCTCCTTATCAAACTCAGGGATCACTAAATTTCTAGCTAAATACAATCTAACTCATTTTCAAAATGTAAACAAGACAGCCAGTCCTGTCCTGCTGGGTCCCAGCAGTGCCTCGCAGCAGTCCTGCATCCATGTCAGGATGCTGGCCAACACAGAGCTGTCCTGGAAACTAAGGCAGCTGACTTTAAGTTTTGCAGGTACCCAAAGGTCAAGCCCAGCGGTGCTCCCTCAAGATTTAGCAGTTCTGAGTGATCTCCCCTGAAGTCGCCCACTCCTTGTGACACCAGTTGCTTTCCTGTGCAATGTTCTACCTGCCCCAAGAGTAAAGAGGGAGCTGGAGAAAGAGCATGCCAGGCTGCTCTTGATCCTTTCCCAGCAATGCTGGTTAAGTGGAAAAGTCCCAGCTGGCTCAAATGTGTAAATGTAAGAGCCATGCACTGGAAGGGTCAGTGGGAAGGATGATCCAGGAACCATTGGCCTGGCAGCCTGAGCTTGCTACTGGGGAAGGGTTTGGAGTAAATCCTGCTGAGTGCCATCCCATGGCATGTGCAGGGAACCAGGGGGTCTGCTGGAGGATGGGAAAGCTCTGGGGAGGGATGGGGACAGCTGGGGGGTCCTGGTGGGGTGTTGAGGAGTTCTGTGAGCGTGTTTTGGGGCCGTTTGTGTTGGTGGGCATGTTGGGGAAGGAGTTGTCTGGAAGTGAGAGGTCTAGGATGGAATTTGAGTCAGTTTGACGGCAAGATCCATGGTTTGGCACAGCTTTGGTTATGGAGGACATAAGGAATATCTACGACTTTTCTTGTTAGTGGTCCCGGTTCTCATGCAAAGAAGAGGGGAGAGCTGTACTGTACTGGCCACTTAGATATCTGTACCAGGCGGAGAATTAGCCTTTTTACAATTTACTCAGTTGTTTGGACTACTTTTGTAATACTGAGTGGACTTTCATTCCTTGAGAGCTTTAATCCTTCAGAGAATTAGGATATTATCATCCCTCCATAGAAAACCAAAGGTTTGCAAACCAAAGAATGTCCATTTTTTTAGCCTCTCTGGAGTGTTATATTTTGTAAAGTGACTCTCAATGGATAACGTTAAGGCAAAGGACTTGCTGCTTTGAGATAGAAATCAAACTTGCAAATCTTTCACATTCTCCGGCCATTCCAATTAATTGGTGAATCTGCAACTTTTTGGAACTACTTGATTGGAGCAATGGGGAAGCTCTCACGAATTGAGGATTCTTAAATGCCAGATCCTTCTGTGCCTTCCCCACAAAGATGTTTTATAGCTGCAGGAAATGACATCAATGGGAAAATAATTCCCACATGTAATTAATCTGACTAAGACTAAGCATTGCCAGCAGTTGCTCCAGGAGTTCCTGCCAACAGACCCTGCAGGAAGGAGCACAGCCCCCAGTGCATGTGGGCTTTGGCTGCCCTCTGGCACAGAAGCCCCCCAGGAGCACAGGAGACGAGCACCAGCACTGCCAGGGATGGCTCGGGGTGGGGGGTGGCAGCTCTGCCTTGGTGAGGACTCTGCCACACCTGCTGATCTCAGTGCTGGCCGCGCCCCAGGGCTCAGAGCAGCATTTGTGCCTTGGCCCAGATGTTCCTTGTCTGTGTCACACCTGCGGGTTTAGAATGGCCACCAGCTGGGACGTGTCCCAAGGAGGCCGTGCCAGCTTCTGTTCAAGCCCCCGTGCCCTTCCTGCTGCGGCTGTGTCAGCAGCCCTGGGGGCCCCTTCTGCTGCCCTGAGCCCACAGAGCAGGGCAGCGTTTGCTGATGGTTTGAGGCATTCCTAAAAATCCTGTCAGGCTGTCTTAGACACTTTGGGCAAGGGATTCCTTCCAAGCTGGGCCACTTTGGGGGGGATGGGGGCAGCCCCAGGGCAGAGGGCAGTGTGTGCAAGGGCCCTTTGTGACACATGGTCACCGTGGAATGGAAGGGGACAGGCTGTCCAAGGGCCCTTTGTGACACGTGGTGACATAGGAGCTGGCGGTGACAGGACCACGCCACAGTGCCCAGTGCACGCGACGGGACAGGACGCGCCAGAGCGGTGCTGTGAGGAGCCCCCGCACAGCACACTCCTTTGTGTCTGACCCGGAGCTTTTCCAAGGCTTTACTGCTACAGGTGACCTCGTGGAAAGACTGCGGGACTTGGTGTCCCGTGGCTTTCCCGAGGCTTTTCTTTTGCAGGTGCCTGCGAGGCCAGACTGCAGGACTTGGTGTCCCGTGGCTTTCCTGAGGCTTTTCTTTTGCAGGTGCCCGCAAGGCCAGACTGCGAGACTTGTAACCTGGAGCTTTTCTGAGGCATCTCCCACCCTTCCGGCCTCTGCCCTCAAGGTGAGACTGTGGGACTTAGTGAGCACAATCATTTACGAGGAGTCTCCGGTCATTGTGGCAGGAGCCCTCAAGACCAAACTGCAGGACTTGCTGTCCTGTAGCCTTGCTGAGGCTTCTCTGTCTCAGGTGCCTTCAAGGCACAACTGCAGGACTTGTTGACTCAGAGATTTCCCAAGGCATCTCTCTTTAAGGTGCCTTCAAGGCAAGATTGTGTCATGGCGGGCAGATTCCTTAGCCTGTTCAAGGTGTTCAGGGGGAAAAGAAAGACGGACCCTGGAGCTGCCCCAGCACAACTGCCTGAAGAGCCAGAGCAGTTCCAGCCACAGCAGGATGGTGAGTGGCAGAGCTAGGCCACAGGGCTGATGGCTGCAGCTAGCTAGGCCCCATCCCATCCCATCGCATCCCATCCCATCCCATCCCATCCCGTCCCGTCCCGTCCCGTCCCGTCCCGTCCTGTCCCGTCCCGTCCCGTCCCATTCCATGTACTGTGGACATTCCCATGGACAGGACAGAAGAGGGGATGGGGCTGATTCCCGGCACTGGCTGTGATCCATCCCCTGAACCAACCCAGGGCTGTCCCTGCCAGGGGAATGCACAGCTGGGCTGTGTTCTCTGGCCTCTCCCGCAACCCCTCAGCTCTGGCTGCTCTTTGCCAGATGCAGCCATGGACGGGACACAAGAGCAGGACCCAGCCCGTGGCCGTTTCCACAGAGCAGCGCAGGTACCTGCAGCCATCCCCACCTGGGCTGGGCCTGCTGGCACTGCTCAGCCCAGCAGCGCACTTGGAGCAAGCACGCCATGGAACATGCCTCTCTTCCCCGTCCTTTGTCCTGCTTGCACAGAGGTTCCGGAAGTTCCTGGGCATTCGGCGTAGAAAGAACAACACCACAGCAGCAACTGAGTGTGCAGCTGAGCCTGACTCCGGGCTGACCGAGCTCCAGGCAGAGCCTGATGTCAGCCCAGATTCAGCTGAGCACTCAGAAGATTCTGCTGCTGCAGTGAATGATGAGAGCACAAAGGATGACATGGCAGTGACAGAGAACGTGGCCATTCCAAATGATGAGACTCAGGGCATTGCAGATGCTGACATCACACCTGCTCCCACTCTGAGTCAGGAACTCATAATGGAAAATTTCAAGGACAATTATGTTTCTTGTGAGCAGCAGGTACCCAGCCTGGCACCAGAACTGGAGGCCTCCCAGGATCATGTGCCCCCTCAAGCCACATCCACAGGGGCCCCTCAGCCTTTGAGGCCAGCAGAGCATGACGGGAAGGTAAACACTTCTTGGGGGAAGCTGGGGAAGTTGCGGCCTTGAACAGCACTCCAAGTCTTCCCCATGCCTCCTCCAGGTGCCAACTATTGTAAGAAACATTCACCAGAGTCTCGTGTCCCGTGTCACTGTGGATGTCAGGCAGCAAATTGACATTATAAGGCTGGCTGAAGAACACCCTGTCGATGTGGCGCTGACCCTCCTGCGCTGTGCCCCATCGTGTGACAGGTATGGGGCCCACGTGTCTTGAGAGCTCAGGGCTCCCCAGCCTTTGGAGCCCATCGCCCTGCACAGCCTGTCCATTGGGGTCTGCCCAACAGGCAGAGAGGTCCAGGTGCCTCGGGCCCCTCTGTTTCCTGAGGCTGCTGCCAATGCTCCCTCCCTGCCCCTCAGGGCACCAGGACTCTGTCACCTGGGACCCCACAGCTGTGTAGGGCATGGTGCTGTGACTGAGACACCCCTGACACAGAGCTCTGATCCCACAGAGCTGCTGCAATGATGTGGAGAACCATAGGATCGTCAGGACCTACAGTGGAGAAAGTGCTGCCAGCACTGCTCTATGTGATGGAGAACTGGCCCCTTTGCAGCATCTGCACCTCTGATGGGGACGACAAGGACGTTTTTCCCCTGACTGTGAGTTTCTGGAGCTGGCCGTTGATCAACCATCGGTTGCTTCTCCAACAGCTCTCTATCCTCTCCCTGCCTCTGGGAGCGCTGGGCTGAAACCTGGCCTAGGGGCAGGCTCAGGGGGCACCAGGCCTGCTGCTCCCCCTGTGCCTCCCCTCGGGCCCTGCCCCATGGACACCTCGGCACTGAGCGCTGTCTTTGGGTGCTTCTTTTGCAGGCAACTGTGGCGCTCTGGCTGATTATCCAAGTGCCTGAATGCCACGAGGCAATGATCCTTTATTCTGCTCGCCTGTTTGTGGCTCTGCTGTTCCATGTTGTCATCACCACCCAGCAGATGCCACCAGTGGAAGTTGACAGCATCTGGAGAGCATGCCGGGAGCAACACCGCCTTCCCAGCAACCCCAACAGGTGCCAGTCCTCCTGTCCTTCCCGTGCCCTTGTGGCCGGCACCAGTGTGCCCAGTGTGACCTGGGCTTTGCTGTGCACACAGGTTTGCAGTGCAGGCCATGAAGGCTCTGCTCTGCCGACTGCGATGTGACAATGAGCTGATGGCTATGGAGCGCAAGCGTGGCTGGGACACGCTGCTCTGTGCCGACACCCAGCACTATGCCGTGGGTCTGCTGGCCAGGTGAGACTCCCTTCTCGCCACTGCCTCTGACATTTGTGCCCTGTGCCCAGGCTGCCCCTCATAGTCCCCATTGTCCCGGCCAGAGGGCCTCATGACTCAGGGATGGCCAAGTAGACTGGAAAAAGCGGAGAGAGGAGGGTGCCCAGAAGGAGCCACCTCCCAAAGCACTTCCAGTTCCTCCAGGGATGCTGGGGAAAGGCTGGACACGTCTGTGAGTCATTCCTGGGAGAGGTTTGTCCTCCCCACCTCAGGCTCTTGGTGCCACGTTCCCCCTGACAGGGAGATGCGCCGTGTCTTGATCCCCTTCTGTTCCCGCATTGCACTCCAGCTGCTCAGGGCACTCATCTGGGAGGAGCCATGCTGGGATCTGCCCTTACTGGCATTCCTTGTGGAGGTGAGCCTGACGGTCAGCTCTACCTGGCTGATCTGCCTGCCAGCCCTGTCCCCTTGCATGGTCACAACTGCCTGGGATGTTGCCTGCGCCCTGTGCTGCTGCCTGGGCCCAGCCCTGCACAGTTCCAGGCTCCTGCCGGCTGGGTCCCCTGTCACTGCCCTGTGCCTTTCAGGTCCTCGAGTGTTTGGATTTGTCTAAATATGGTGACGGTGTCCTGGAAATCGTGTCAAGGCACCTGCAGAGCGAGTGCAGGCAGAGGCGTCACCTGGCGCTCCGAGGCCTCGTGGTGCTCAGCAAGGATCCCTCGATGGTGAGAACGGGGCAGCGGCTGAAGCTGTGCTGGGGAAAGCAGCCCCTTGGGCTGGCTGGGCTTCAGGAGCTCAGGCAGCTGCTCCCAGCTCTCCTGCCTCACCTGCCTGAGTGCTTTGGGACAGGCCTTTGGCCTCTGGGCCCGGCAGCAGCAGGGTGTGGCTGCAGTGCCAGGGTGGTGTTGGCGATGCAGCCGTTCAGGGCTTCCCAGCACAGCCTTGTTTTCCACACAGGCCACAAGAATGTGCAGCCTGTCTCGAAGCCTTCAGAAGCTGTTGGGTGATGCAGATGGAGACATTGTTGGCATGACCCTCCGTGTATTCAATAATATGCTCAACAATAAAGACATTGTGATATCCAGCAGCACTGCCCCAAAGCTGGCTGAGGCACTCCTGCTGCTCTTTGACCACGTAAGGCTCTGCACCCTCAGCCACAGGCACTGGCTGCTGCCCAGAAACTTTGTGTCTTACAGATTTCTGGGCCTTTGCCCAGGTGAGCCTGGAGGAATTGGTATTAAGGTCTTTTTCTCTTCTTTCCCTCCAGGACCACAGCCATGTGCAGTTGCTCTCCCTTGACCTCTTCTTCAAGGTGATGGATTTGGTAGTGGATGAGGGAAAAAAGCCCCTGGAGAAGATTTTGATCCAGAGCCTGCTTCCACTCTACTTCCACTGCCATGATGAGAACCGGCGCGTGGCGAAGGTCAGCTTTGGTGTGATGTTGGTGCATCCCTGGGAGGGGCATCGGCTTTCTCCTGCCCTGGAACCTCCCAGGTTACAGCTTCTTCTGGGCCCTGTCACCCAGACAAGAGTCCTGTGCCCTGGGCTGCAGTGCCATCTCTGCATCTCTGCTGCTCTCCAGGCCTCTCGGGAAACACTGCTTCGTGTGGCCGAGTTCCTAAAGATGAGGAATCTCAAGCAACTGGTAAAAAAGGAGCAGCTGTCCAAGTTTCCCGAGTGTCTGGTACGGACGGCATGGAGAAGCCCAAACCACAGCCCCGGATGTTCACTGTGTGGGGCTGGAAGCTGTGGCGCCTGCCCGGTGCTGCACCCAGGGGCTCCAGCCGGCGCCCCACACGCCGCTCCCTTCCCTGGGAAACAAAGGTTCTTCTCCAGGCTCCTGCGGCCCTGAGCGGGGCTGCGGGGCTGGGTGGCACCGCAGCTCCCCGGGCAGCAGCCGGCCCTCTGCCCCCTCCAGAGCCCGGCGCCAGCGGCTGCTGGCCGGGCCTCAAAACAGGGCGGGCACGGGAGGCCGGGGCTGGCCACAGGCAGTGCCCGGCCGAGGGGCAGAGCCCGCACCAACCCTTCCCTCCTGCCGCTCTCTCCAGCTGGCACAGGACAGGAGCCGAGCAGCCGAGCACCTGCGCCGGGCCCGGCCATACCTGGACAGCCCACAGGAGCCCCTGCAAGAGGAGGCTGTCAGGTTCATCGGTGAGCCATGAGCCGTGAGGCGGCAGCAGCACCCGGGCCCGGTGCCCTGGAGCCCCGGCTGCCCTCGGGGCTGCTGCTGCCGGCCTCTGGCAGCCGTGCCTTTGGGCTGAGTCAGGATGCGGCACGGGCCCGGGCTGAGCCCTGCCGGGCCAGGAGGCCGTGTGGCCACAGGGCTGGCAGCCCCGCTGGCAGGGAGCTGTGCTGCTGGGACGCTGACAGGCTCTGTGTTCCCAGAGATGGTCGGGATGTTCATCAGAGGGCAGAAGGAAGACCTCCAGGTCCTCAATGAGGGTGAGTGAGAGCAGCGGGCGGTCAGGGCGGGGCTGGCAGGGGGCAGTTGCCATTCCTGGGCAGGGAGTTGCAATCCCTGGCCCAGCTGCAGAGTGCTTCGTTCCTTGTGTGGCTGAGGGCTGGTATGGGCAGAGAATAGAGATATTTCAGGGACATGGGTGGGATTTGTGGCCAGCACCTTCTGGCTGATCCTGTTGTCCGGTCCTCTCTTGTGGCCATCGCAAGAGCCAGGTGGAATGTCCTTGGCAGGAATGTCTCCTCGGATCCCTGCAGATGCATGCCCTGACCGTGGCTCTCCTCTGTTTCAGCCCTTCAAGCCCTGAGGAAGACACCAGTCCATCCCACTGTAGTCTAAATATTCAAGCCCAGTTCGCCAGTGAACAAGTGCCTCAAGAACAGCACCAGGAGACACTGAAGAGGACACCGCCTTCCAGTCCCAGTGGAGATCCAGGCACAGCTGGCACAGCTGAGCCTGTGGGATGCTCATGGGACTTCAGCCCTCTCCCTGCTTGTAGATTTTCCCAGCCTCCAGCCCTCAGACTCTGCCCATCCCCTTTTTTTCCCTTTACTCTTCCTCCCTTGTGACAGCTCCTTACCTCCAGCCCGCAGACTCTGCCCATCTCCTTTTTTTCCCTTTACTCTTCCTCCCTTGTGACAGCTCCTTACCTCCAGCCCTCATACCATGACCATCCCCTTTTTTTCCCTTTACTCTTCCTCCCTTGTGACAGCTCCTTACCTCCAGCCCTCATACCATTCCCATCCCCTTTTTTCCCTTTACTCTTCCTCCCTTGTGACAACTCCTTACCTCCAGCCCTCGTACCATGACCATCCCCTTTTTTTCCCTTTACTCTTCCTCCCTTGTGACAGCTCCTTACCTCCAGCCCTCATACCATTCCCATCCCCTTCTTTTCCTTTCCAGCTCATCCCTTTGCTTCGCCTTCCATTAATAAACAGTTTGACTTTTTCACTCTACCTGCACCTGTGTGGAGCTGAAGCGGCACAAATCCGGAGCTCTGTGACACACGGGCCCCTCCTGCCATTCTCTTCTGAACCGTGTTTTGTGCACAGACGCAGAGGAAGGAGCGCAGATCAGGCTGGAAAGGTCCCTGTGCTGAAGGTCCAGTTCCACAGCATTGTGGAGTTAAAGGTCTTTCTGAAGGCCAGTAGTGAGTGGGACAAGGAGCCTGTGTGTGTCAGGGACCAAAGTTGTGCCTAATGCCCTGCCATATCTGGTCTTCTGTTGTGCACATCAACAGGATGATGAAGAACATAGAATGAAGGAAACCTTAAGGGTTAACTGCTGGGAATTTGACCCTTAAGAGGAACAATGGATTGATCAATTGATGGGAAGTTAACCTGTGAAAGAGGAACAGTAACAATGAGACTGTTATTGGCATGGTGACCTTACCTCATGTACTGGCCAAGGATGAGATGACATGGTAACTGGGAAAATTCTACTCCAGTGGAGAAGATAGGAGGCTTGGTTCTGCAGTGGAGAGGCAAGAAGGTCAAAATGCACGACTATTTGATGCAGGGGATGCCCTGAAGGTGCGCGGCCTGCCTGCCCCTCCCACTGGAGCACCTTGCTCCATCTCCTGCTGCTGCTCAGTGGCTTTTCACCAATCCAGGGGTTGGTATGTATTTGTATTTGTTCTGGTTTATTGTATATTTGGGAGAAAACCCACGTGGCCCCTTTCTCCCACCCCTCAACTGGTTTGGGCAGTGATTTTTCTGAGCGAAATGTAAAAAACCTGTTTATTTCACAGGCAATGCACTACCCAGCAGAAGAATGAACAATATCAAATTACAAAACCTCTCGCCGCTCCGAAGAGATGACAAATTCAGAGGGTCTCCCTCCTTCGGGTGTTCGGTGTGTTGTCAGTCTCTGTGGTGCTGGAAAATGCTGCTGCCCAGGCTGGGCTCCTGGTGTTCCACGGGTGCAAGCTCCTGGTGCTCCCCCAAGTCCCCTGTCCAGAGGAGGTTCGATCCATTCCAAGGAAAAGGGAAAGAAAGCAGTCCAGGAAGACCTC